>NC_016090.4:25810554-26124445 GCF_000004515.6 Glycine max | reverse complement strand
CATAAAAGGCCCTTCCAGACGGCCAGGTCAGCAAATGATCGTCATTCCTAGTGCGGACCATGCACACAACATGACCACTCTTACACAGATATAGATGACATTACTACTTAGCAACATTCTGCCCAGCGACCGCAATGCCAATCTCCCCCTTCAAAAGTATCAGTTGGTTTGTGTCGTCCCGACATGGGTAAGTATGCATATGGTTCAACTGATTTCTGATACCATCTATTGTTTGCAGGGATCGCACCCACAGAGACACCCAGTGGACCTGAAGAAGTCCAATAGGGCCCTGGGGTTTCCAGCTCTGGTTACGGGCCTCTGTCAGCCCTACAGGGCGCCCGTTTCCCCCAGCAAGTTCATGTCGTCGTGGCATAGGTAAGTATGCACCTCCCCCAACTGATTTCTGATGTCATCTATTGTTTGTAGGGATCGTGCCCGCAAGACACCTAGTGGACCCGAAGAAGGCCAACAGGGTCTTGGAGTTGCCAGCTCTAAATACGGGTCTCTGTCAGTTCAAGGGAGTGCCTGTTGCCCCCAGCAAGGTCATCAGGCCCCCCTACCAATCGAGCTTTCATCAAGAAGTATTGCACCCCCAGGCAGACGCAGGGCGAAACACCACAACAGCATTGGGATGGCCGGTAGCGGGCAATAGACGCACCGCCGCCACCTCTAGAGTTCACCTCTGCTCATCCACAAAAAGGTTTGAGTATTGCCTACACCACATGGCCGACCAGCAGGCTACCAAGTCCAAAGCCAAAGGTAAGCAAAGTACTAGGTCAGTGACCGACAAGTCATAAGGCGTCCAGCTCAAGACGTTAAAGAAGCGCTACTAGGAGGCAACCTAGTAACTTTTAAATTTCTGCATGCTATTTGATCACCTTTTGTTTCTCAAGTCTTATTGGGACACACCTAGTTGCTCATGATCCTAAGAATTTAAATAAAACGAGCACAAGCTCGATAGGTAGTCATACCTCACAAAATATATGTATGCGTGTTTAGGTAGTGAAAAATACCTTAGATATGCATGTATGTAATTTAGGTAGCAAACAACTACCTCACAAAATATATATGTATGTTTAGGTAGCAAGATACCTTAGATATGCATGTATGTAGCAAAAAGATACCTCACAAAATATATATATGTATGTTTAGGTAGCAAGATACCTTGGATATGCATGTATATAGCAAAAATACCTCACAAAAATATACACATGTTTAGGTAGCAAGATACCTTGGATATGCATGTATATAGCAAAATACCTCATAAAAAAAAAGAAAAAAAAAGGAAAAAAAAACAAAAACAAACAAGAAAAAGAAATGAACAAATGAAAAAACAAAAAAGAGAAAAAAGAAAAATAAGTTGTTTAGCTGAAAAACCGACATGCTTTTGAAAAGAGATGACTTCCAACTTTTCTTTGAAAAAAAATTCATTGATCATAACTAGTTTTTGAAAAAATGTGTACACCTGAAGGGTGAACGCTGTGAAAATTTTCCCGGACGCCCGAAATGGACTCGGGTGAATGCACAAATTGATAAAAGAACATATTTTGGAAACATTGGGTTGATTTAAAATAGAGGAAATGAATCCTGAGCCCTAGCATCACATGACCATAAAAATTTGACACTTGAGTGTCCACATAGGTGCATGCATGACCAGTTTTGCATAAAGTTTCCAAATCATCATTTTTGCATGTGTCATGGAAATAATGTGGGGCATCCCTTTTTATCCTTGAACCAAACCAAACCCTGACATATATCATGCCTAGCCATTCTACAAGTCTTGAGCCAAAAATCTTGACTCACCATAAACCTTGACCCGGGGTGAGAATGTCAATCCTTACCCTCGAAAGCAAAAAAGAAGAGAAGGAAAATTTCCAATCAAAGAGAAAGAAAAAAAGAAGAAAAGGAAAATTTCCAATCAAAGAGAAAGGAAAAAAGGAAGCAAGGAAATTCCCAATCAAAGAGTGGGAGAAAGAAAAAAGAAACGAAAGAAACTTCCCAACCAAAGAATGGGAGAAATTAAAAAAAGAAGAAAGCTCCTGGTCAAAGAAACCAAAAGAAATGTGCAGAAAGGTCTTTGGACTGGACAATATCTGAACAATACAGAATTGTCCCCAAATGAACGAAAAGAAGGAAAGGGAACCACGATCTAAAATGGTCTTCTCCCTTTTATTGTCAACCAAAATCTTGTGCGCTAGCGACTTTTTCACCCCGCACTAAACAAAAACAGAAAAGGAAAAAGCCAACCAAAAAATCAAAAGGCCAAAAACACACAAAAGCCGAAAAACCCACCAAAAGAACCCATTCCCAAGGGAAGCCCTATTGATCCATGATCACGCATGTAATTTTTGGTTTGATAGGAAATAATTTGCAAAGTCAAGTCATGACATATCTATGGTTCGGAATTAGAATGAAACACTTACCTGTGCGAGATTAATACACTTTGAGTGATTTTCTTCTATTTTTGTCGAACCCAGTTTTTCCTCTAAATGGTCATTTAGAAACGAAATGCTAACATCCAAAATCTCATTTATGGTTATGGGGGATTTCATCAGCAGACTCTCCTTCCCTGGTAGACGCATTGTTTTTCACTCAAAAAAGCATATGCTGCTCTAATCAGCTGGAATATTTGTCTCTTTACTAAAGCATGTTTGCATTTTAGTGGAGAAAACACCAAGACTTTTTTAAGTCTCACAAGTTATCCAGAACTACGTAGGTCTGAGTTCCTCATTGGAGGATACGTAAGAGCAAAAGCCTCGCTTTTGTCGACCGCACCGCTTTTTGTTGCCATGACCCAAGAGTTGGTAACCCGCGGAGACACCTTACGGTTATCCGCACCTCGTCATTCAGTGACCCCAAGTGTGATTGATGAGCAGAAGCAAATGTGGTCATCTGCGCCCTTTCCGGAGATGTCAGCATCTTCCGGTGGAGACTTTTTCAAGTCTCACAAGTTATCCAAAACTACGTAGGTCTGAGTTCCTCATTGGAGGATACGTAGGAGCAAGAGCCTTGCTTTTGTCGGCCGCCCCACAAATCTCTGTCATACTGACCCTGAGGTCATGTGACATGCGGAGACAAAATTTGGTCATTCCGCACCCCTTTGCCATTCAGACACAGTCGTGTCCGATGGCACGCAGAGACAAAATTTGGTCATTCTGCACCCTTTGTCATCCAGAGGCGGCGGGCCCGATGACATGCGGAGACAAAATTTGGTCATTCCGCACCCCTTTGCCATTCAGACACGGTCGTGTCCGATGGCACGCAGAGACAAAATTTGGTCATTTTGCACCCTTTGTCATCCAGAGGCGGCGGGCCCGATGAAATGCAGAGACAAAATTTGGTCATTTCGCACCCCTTTGCCATTCAGACACAGTCATGTACGATGGTACACAGAGACAAAATTTGGTCATTCTGCACCTTTTGTCATCCAGAGGCGACGGGCCCGTTGACACGCGGAGATTTACATCATCTTCCGCACTCACAAGATCTGTCATACTGACTTTTGAGTCACGCTGACGGGCGGAAATACCCGAGTGGTTATCCGTATAAACATTCTTTTGCTATCTGTAAGATAGAACGCTTGATAGCATGCAGAGACTGACATCGTCTTCTGCACCTTTTGTTCCCTCGGGAACAACAAGTCATTTGCATGCGAAGATTTTATGGTCACCCGCGACTCTTGTCAATCGAGAGGAACGAAATTAGTGTCTTATCTTTACTTTCCTTTTATCTCCAATAAAAGACAAGTAAAGATGGGCAACTGTCATACCCTAATTTCGTCCGGGGACCTTTGCTTGATGACATGCGACCTTTGTTTGGTCCTTGTAAGGTGCTTGGCACCCATCATTAGGCAATTTGTGAAATTTCGGGACATGCCGAAAAACAAAAGAAAATATTGATGCACAATCCGTAAGGTTCCGTGACACACCGGAAATCAAATGGAAGCATCGTTGCATAGTTAGTGAGGTTCCGTAACATTCCGTAAGTCAAAAAGGGGATGATTATGTAATCCGCAAGGTTCCGTAACATTACGGAAAGAAAACAAGTATCGTTACGAAATTCGTAAGTTTCCGTAACTTTACGAAAAAAGAATCACCAAAAAAAAAGCAGAGGGGGGTGCACTTAGTAAAAATGGGGGTACAAATAGCAATCAGGCCCACTTGGGCCCTCCAGAAGATTCCTCCAGAAGGCTGTTGCTTCTGGAGGAAGCAACCTGGCTCGCCTGGGCGAGCTGGGCGGCAACCATCTCCCCTATTTTGCTATAAATTGGGGAGGAAGTGAGAAGGAAAAGGGTTCAGCCCCTTAGGCACTTCTCTCTCTTTCGAATTTGCTTGGAAAAATTGTTTCCCTGAAGAAAATCTAAGCCGAGGCGCTTCCGAAACGTTTCCGTAACGTTTTCCGTGAGCAATTTCGCAAAGGTTTTGACCGTTCTTCGACGTTCTTCATTCGTTCTTCATCGTTCTTCGATCTTCAATGGGTAAGTACCTTGAACCAAGCTTTTCAATTCATTCTATGTACCCGTGGTGGTCCACATTGTGTTTTGTGTATTTCTATCCTCGTTTCATTTACTTTTTATACCCCCTCTTGACGTGCTTAAGCCATTTTACTTAAGTCATTTCTCGCTTAACCTAAAAATAAAATAAATTTCCACCGATCGTTTGAATTGTATTATCCGTTAACTTCGGTTAAAATGAATTCTGACCGTTCGGTCGTGCCATAACCACGTTGGAAATAAAAAAAAGAGGTAAAATAATAATATAATAATCAAAAAAATATCTATGAGTAAAATAAAGCGGAAAATCAATCGGACGTTTTTCTCTTTGGGATTTCTCATTCTTAATCGAATTGACTAATAACTAAGGTGAAACTAAGGCTAAAATCAACTCGCCTAGTCAAGCTCGTCCACAAAAATAGGTTTTGAATTTTATCATTTAAATTTCTTACTAAGTAAATGGATCATTTTCAAGGTCCAACGCCTTAAAATGATCACCTCTTAAAGTAAAAAAGAATCACTTGATAAGAAAGAACTACGTAGGTCTGATTTCCTCATCGCAAATTGAGGAATACGTAGGAGCAAAGGGAAACACCCTTGTCGACCACAAAAAGAGAAAAATATAAAAATGGTATAAAGGATATAAAGACATAAAAAGGGAACATAGAAATCAAAGTCACATTTGCACATTCGATTAAAGGCTGCCGTCCCTTGGGACGGACGTGTGGGGTGCTAATACCTTCCCCGTGCGTAAATACAACTCCCGAACCTTTCACTTTAAAGTTCGTAGATCGCGTCTTTTCCGGTTTTCCCGACGTTTTCCTCAAATAAACGTTGGTGGCGACTCCACACGTATTCCTTTCGTGGAACACGCATCCCGCGAGTCACGCGTCGCCCTCCCGCCGAAGGGTAGGTTGCGACACCCTTTTTACTTTCTTATGTCTTTTATGCACCTTTTATATATTTTTTATCTTTTTGTGCTCGACGAGGGTGTTTCGCTTGCTCCTACGTATTCCTTAATTGTGATAAGGAAATCAGACCTACGTAGTTCTTTGAGAACCAAACGGTGGTTAATTTGTTTTTATCCTTTTTTTGCAAAATATGTTTTTATTGAATGAAAGGTCATTTTAAGGCGTTGGACCATTAGACAATCTTTTGATTCTTTTTGAAAGGAGAGAAAACATTAAGGCATTGGACCATTAATGATCTCTTGTTTATTTTTGAAAAGAGGTAATAAAGCTACGTGTTGTTTTTAGGCTTTCTTTAGAAATCTACATTTAACCAATAAAAGCGGAAAATACCATTTTAAGGCGTTTGGACCTTAAAAATGGCTTTTTTAGGTGATGACAAAAGTTTGATTTATGAATTGGTTTTAGTCTTAGTTTCACTTTGGTTATTAGTCAATTCGATTAAGAAAGAGAAATCCCAAAGAAAAAACGTCTGATTGATTTTTTTTTTATTATTTTACTAAAAGATATTTTTTTATTATTATATTATTATTTTGTCTTTTTTTTTTGGTTTTTAATGTAGTTACGGCATGACCAAACGGTCGGATTTTATTTTAACAAAAATTATAAGATGTTACAATACGAATGATCGGTGGAAATTTATTTTATTTTTTATTAGGTGAGAAATTGACTTAAATAAATGACTAAAGCACGTCAAAAGGGGGTACGAAAAGTAAATGAAATAAAAATAAAAGCACGCAAAACAAATGGGGACCACTAAGGGTACATAGAATGAAATGAAAAGTTCGATTTTGGGAACTTACCGGTTGAAGACCAAAGATCGACGAAGAACGAACGAAGAACGACGAAGAACGGTTGAAAATCTTTGCGAAATCACCCACGGAAACGTCTCAGAAGCGTTACGAAAGAAACCATTTTTCTCACTAATTTTAAGTGATTTTCAGATACCAGGAGGGTTGAACATTTTTGTTCTTCCCTCCTCCCCCTATTTATAGGAAAATGAGGGAGGAGCTTGCCACCCAGCTCGCCCAGGCGAGCTAGGTTGCTTCCTCTAGAAGGCGGTGCCTTCTAGAGAACTTCCTGGAAGGCCCAAGTGGGCCTGGTTGCTATTTGCTCCCCCTTATTTACTAAATACACCCCCTTCCTTTTTTGTTGATTCTTTTTTCGTAACGTTACGCAACTTTACGAATTTTGTAACGATACTTGTTTTCTTTCCGTAATGTCACGGAACCTTACAGATTACGTAATCATCCCTTTTTTGCCTTCCGAAATGTTACAGAACTGCACGAATTGTGCAACAATGCTTCCTTTTGACTTTCGGCATGTTACGGAACCTCACGGATTGTGCAACAATGCTTCCTTTCGACTTCTGGCATGTCACGGAACTTCACGGATTGCGTAACGATGGGTGCCAAGTACCTCGAAGTGGTCAAATGGGGGTCGCATCCCAACAAATGGATGGTCCCCGGATGAAATTAGGGCATGACAGTTGCCCCTCTTTACTTGTCTTTTATTGGAGATAAAAGGAAAGTAAAGATAAGACACTAATTTCGTTCGAGCGAAACACCATTTGGCCGGTCAATCTCCTTGCCAGCGGAACCTACAAAAATTTTGAAAGTGATCAGTACCGACACCATCCTGATACTGTCGAATTCGTTCCTCTCGGTCGACGAAAGGCGCGGATGACCATAATTTGTCTCTGCGTGCTATCGGACTTGATTGTTTCTAGATAGTGAAAAAAAATGTGGGATCAAATGGTTCCCCGCATTCAGAAAGTTATAACTAGTCAAGATCTGGGTGACAATACAAACTTCCTAGCGGTTTCTAATTATATGGGCCATTAAGTCTATCATATGCTGACAATAGATGAGAAGTCCATGGATCTCCTAGGGGGTGGAGTAGGTGTTCTCCATTGCTTTGGCCTTGGCTAGCAATCGGGGAAGTTCTTGGCTCCAGTTCAAGGTAAGAGCAAATCGGTCCATCCACATTGTTGCCTTTTGATGTAACGAGTCGACAACCCTTCCTCTAGCCTCCTTTTCCGTGTACACTTGGGCATACTTGTCCGCCACTCTATGCTCGTGGGCCGTGGTTAGATTTAGTTCTTCTTGGTACTTGCTGACGATGGCTAACATGTTGGTCTCTGTCTCGCATAACCGCTGAGACAAATTTCTTTTGGAACTTGAGCAAACCTTCAACTCATCTTTCAAGATCAAATTGTCTACTCATGATTGGTCCCTTTCCTCTCTCCGGAGCTTAAGCTCGCTGTTGTTGCCCCACAGAGCCCCTGGGAACTTGTTCCAGCCGTGCTCTTCCCTACGAGCCCTCTTGGTCTCATGTTCCAAGGCCTTGGTGGTAGCTATATTTATATCTCTCAGTTCGGCATTCTCCTTTCGGATCTTCAGAGCTACTGATTTGAACCATTCTTTGACTGTTTGGGCTTGCTCGAGTTCTGCCCTAAGGGCCTGCACCTCTTCGTCTTCCTTCGGTGCCTTAACTTCCTCCCTTTTAGCGGTTCTCAAACTCGGGAGCCAATCCAAACCTTGCACGTGGGCTTTCAACCACTTACGGTAGCCACCGATGGGCCCATTGTTGCTGCCCCTGAGTTCTTTGTCCTTCTTTCGCACCACCTCCCATGCCTTGTGGACCTTCTGAAGTGTCTCCACGTTGGTCTTATTGAAACCTCGTGAAATGACAGGCGCGAGCTCTTCCTCTAGTGGTGCTCCACTCATAGGGTAGCCAAGTTGCCTTATAGCAAGAACGGGATTGTAACTGATGCAACCCCTTGTCCCCATCAAGGGAACATTTGAAAATCCTCCGCACAAAATAAGAACCACGGTTCTTCCTTCTTTCCATCGAGGGAACCAATTGACAGACGCTCTTTCTTTGTTTGCTAAGAGTCGGTCCCAATTTGCCCCTCCTTTCTCTGTGCATGAACGATGGCTTTCTAGCGGGCTAGCATGCCTCACCTCTTGGCCAAAAAGGTGTGAAACCAACCATACATAAAGAGCCGGAGTACAACAAACAATCCTCGTACCGCTCTTATCACATCTTCGGTCGAAGGTGTCATATAGGTCAGCTAGCATAGCGACAACCGGGCTTTCCTTGTGGTCATGATAGGCGAGAAAAGCGTCGATCGCTGCTAGATTCACCAACCCATCCACATTGGGAAAGAGGACTCCTCCGAAGATCAACAGTGCGAGAATGTCTATGAACGGGGCCCATTCGCCTCTACCTGCCAAGATTCTTGCTTTTGCCTCCAAACATTTTCTCGGTATTCCAACCACCCCATTTTCGAGTTGCTTTCTGTGGTCTAATTCCTGCGCCGAGATTTGGACTATCTTAGAAATTCTAGCTAATGAGGGATAGAACCCTGAGAAGAGGTATGGTCTCCTTCCCCCTAGAGGACATCCTATGATCTCTTCAAATTCTTCCACCATGGGTGATAACTAGAAGTCCCCAAAGGTGAAGCACCTCAACGGCTGATCATAATACTGGGCGAGGGAGGCAATGGCCTCTGTGGAGACTTCTACCATGGCTAGGTCACAGATTTTACCATAAGCTTTGCGAAAAGCTTGCCGTTGGAGCTGACCCATCAACTGCCCTAACTCTTTTAGACTGGTGATCCCTAGGCTCTTGACCTTGACTTGATAGAACCTCTTTTTAAGTGAAGGCTTTTGACTTGATCCCATGTTTTACTAATGTGAAACAAAATCTAGTGCGAATCAAAACTCCAACATCTATCATGGGTGGAATGGATGAATGCATGAAGAAATGCATATGATACAGATGCAATTTATGAATACGGGAGCCCAGGAAATTGTCTCCTTCTTAGATACAACGTCTTGAGGTAGCACAGTGCCCGACGTATGTATTTAAGAAGGTGATGCGGACCCTCCGTTGGTTTGCCAAAGAGAAGGGATCAAGACAGAACCCGTGCATGATGCATATGCAAAAGGCACAACACGGGGATGTACATAGTACGCCAATATTCACAACCAAATATAAGCAAAGGGGTACATGACACTTTGACTACATGTATGGCAGTGTGAAAAATGGCATGCATCGTGTTTGCTTCGTGCCCTTATTTTAGGGACCTACATGGGAGGGAGCTAAAAGGGCTTTTAGTGATAATTCCCAAGGTGGTCATATCTCTCTTGGTGGTCTCTAGAGGTATGATCCCCTTTGAAGAACATATTGCAGTAGTAGGGACTACTAGTAACAATATGTTATCAAAGAGAAAAACTCTAGATGAGGGTTCACTGTAATCAAGCAAGTCGGAGACCTAGCATGATCACAGATTCACCTCCACTCCTTATGTTCCCACGAACCCGGGTATATGGCCCTTTTTCAACTCACCGTGTGTGCAAATAGTGTTGGTGTTTGTGTGCATCAAATGAATAAATATTTACCTCATGCATACATTTTAAAACGCACTAAAAGCATCAAAGAGTTATATATACAAGAACATAAGAAAAATAAAAGGGAAACCAAAAATGGAGAAAGTCATGACAAAACATTGCACAAGATTAAATGGCCTAACTCTCCAAAATAGTCCCCAGTGGAGTCGTCAACTGTCGCAACCTACCCTTCGGCGCGAGGGCGACGCGTGACTCGTGGGTGCGTCTTCCAAGAAAGGAATACGCGCGGAGTCACCACCAACGTTTATTTGAGGAAAACGTCGAAAAAACCGGAAAAGACGTGGTCTACGAATTTTAAGTGAAAGGCTCGGGAGTTGTATTTACGCACGGGGAAGGTATTAGCACCCCACACATTCGTCGCAAGAGACGACAACCTTTAATCAAATGTGCAAATATGACTTCAATTTGTGTTATCTTCCCTTTTTCACGTTCCTATGTCTTTTTATGCCTTTTATATATTTTTTTATCTTTTGTGGTCGACGAGGGTGTTTCCCTTGCTCCTACGTATTCCTTAATTGTGATTAGGAAATCAGACCTACGTAGTTCTTTGAGAACCTAACGGTGGTTAATTTGTTTTTATCCTTTTTTTGCAAAATATGTTTTTATTGAATGAAATGTCATTTTAAGGCGTTGGACCATTAAACAATCTTTCGATTCTTTTTGAAAGGAGAGAAAACATTAAGGCATTGGACCATTAATGATCTCTTGTTTATTTTTGAAAATAGGTAATAAAGCTACGTGTTGTTTTTAGGGTTTTTTTAGAAATCTACGTTTAACCAATAAAAGCGGAAAAGACCATTTTAAGGCGTTTGGACCTTAAAAATGGCTTTTTTAGGTGATGACAAAAGTTTGATTTATGAATTGGTTTTAGTCTTAGTTTCACTTTGGTTATTAATCAATTCGATTAAGAAAGAGAAATCCCAAAGAAAAAACGTCTGATTGATTTTTTTATTATTATTTTACTAAAAGATATTTTTTGATTATTATATTATTATTTTGTCTCTTTTTTGGTTTTTAACGTGGTTACAGCATGATCGAATGGTCGGATTTTATTTTAACAGAAATTAAAAGACATTATAATACGAATGATCGGTGGAAATTTATTTTATTTTTTATTAGGCAAGAAAATGACTTAAATAAATGACTAAAGCACGTCAAAAGGGGGTACAGAAAATAAATGAAATAAAAATAAAAGCACGCGAAACAAATGGGGACCACTAATTGTACATAGAATGAATTGAAAAGTTCGATTTCGGGAACTTACCGGTTGTAGACCGAAGATCGACGAAGAACGGTTGAAAATCTTCACGAAATCACCCACGGAAACGTCTTGGAAGCGTTACGCAAGCGCATTGGCTTGGATTTTATTCACGAAAACAATTTTTCTCACTAATTTTAAGTGATTCTCAGATGCCAGGAGGGTTGAACATTTTTGTTCTTCCCTCCTCCCCCTATTTATAGGAAAATGACAGAGGAGCTTGCCACCAGCTCACCCAGGCGAGCTAGGTTGCTTCCTCCAAAAGGCACCACCTTCTGGAGAACTTCTTGGAAGGCCCAAGTGGGCCTGGTTGCTATTTGCACCCCCCTGTTTACTAAATACACCCCTTCCTTTTTTGTTGATTCTTTTTCCATAACGTTACGGAACTTTACGAATTTCGTAACGGTACTTGTTTTCTTTCCGTAATGCCATGGAACCTTACGGATTATGTAATCATCCCCTTTTTGCCTTCCGGAATGTTATGGAACTTCACGAATTGTGCAATAATGCTTCCTTTTGACTTCCGGCATGTTACGGAGCCTCACGGATTGTGCAACAATGCTTCCTTTCGACTTTCGGCATGTCACGGAACTTCACGGATTGTCTAACGGTTGGTGCCAAGTACCTCAAAGTGGTCAAACGAGGGTTGCATCCCAACAAACGAATGGTCCCCGGACGAAATTAGGGTATTCCTAACAAAAAAATGGAAGAAGCGGAAAAGGAGATCTTGGAGACCTTCAGGAAAGTAGAGGTGAACATACGTCTGCTAGATGCCATCAAGTAGATTCCAAGATATGCCAAGTTTCTAAAGGAGTTGTGCACCCATAAAAGGAAGCTCAAAGGCAATGAAAGGATTAGCATGGGCAGAAATGTGTCAGCATTGATAGGTAAATCTGTTCCTCACATTCCTAAGAAATGTAAGGACCCAAGTACTTTCTGTATACCTTGCATTATTGGGAACAATAAATTTGAGAATGCCATGCTAGATCAAGGAGCATCAGTTAGTGTCATGCCTCAGCCCATTTTCAATTCTTTATCTCTTGGACCTTTGCAATCTACAGATGTGGTGATTTATTTGGCAAATATAAGTGTTTCTTACCCCGCAGGTTTCATAGAGGATGTGCTGGTTCGGGTTGGTGAACTTATTTTTCCTGTTGATTTTTATGTTCTTAATATGGAAGAGGGATTTTCCCATGGTTCAGTTCCAATTATTTTAGACAGGCCATTTATGAAAATAGCCCGAACCAAGATAGATGTTTATGCTAGCACATTGTCTATGGAATTTGGTGATATTGTTGTTCGTTTTAACATTCTTGATGCCATGAAACATCCGTATAAGGATCATTCTGTCTTTTGTGCTGAGATAATTGATCAGATTGTTGATGATTATATGTTTGATTTTGATTCTGTTCTTCATGGTAGGAAACATCCATTTTTATCTGATCTGCATACTTGTCATTCCTTATGCATTGAATCCGAATCTTAGTTTGAATTTGATTCTGTATCTAATTTTTATGCTGAGAATGAATCTGAATTTGAGTCTGGTTCTGATTTTCTGGGCGTTGTACCTCTTGATGTTGATTTTTTTAGAGTCAGAATGCACTAACCATGTTGCAGAAAGTACATATACTTTTGACTTGCTTTATGAGGTACAGGCTGAGGAACCTTCTTCTTCTCTTACCCTGGTTCCTCCCAATGTTTAGCCACCACCCACACCAGAGTTGAAGCCCTTACCAGCAACCCTCAAGTATGCTTACTTGGAGGACAAGGAAAAATTTCCAGTGATCATCTCTACCTCCCTTGCTGTTGAGCAAGAGGAGAAATTGTTGCTAGTTCTCAAGAAGCACATGAAAGCCATTGGATGGACTTTAGCAGACATTCCTGGTATTAGCCCATCTACCTGCATTCATAGGATACTTTTAGAGGATGGAGCTAAGCCAGTGAGGCAGCCACAGCGGCGACTCAACCCCGTCATTCTAGATGTGGTGAAAAAGGAGGTGACCAAGCACTCACAGAAATTAAGAATGAAAGGGATGAGCTTATCCCCAAAAGAGTGTAGAACAGCTGGCGAGTCTGCATTGATTATAGGAGGCTGAACCAGGTAATCAGAAAAGATCATTTTCCCCTGCCATTCATTGATCAAATGCTTGAGCGCTTGGCATGTAAGTTTCATTACTATTTTCTTTATGGTTTTTCTGGTTATTTACAAATTCATATTGCTCCTGAGGATCAAGAAAAGACCACATTCACCTGTCCCTTTGGCACTTTTGCCTATAAGAGGAATCCCTTTGGCCTATGCAATGCCCCCGGTACCTTCTAGCGGTGTATGCTTAGCATTTTCAGTGACTTTTTAGAGAGTTGCATAGAGGTGTTTATGAATGATTTTACTGTTTATGGATCCTCTTTTGATACATGTTTGGATAGTCTGGATAGAGTTCTTAGTAGATGCATTGAAACTAACCTTGTGCTGAATTTTGAAAAATGTCACTTCATGGTAGAACAAGGTATTGTTTTAGGGCATATCATTTCTAGTAGGGGCATAGAGGCAGACCCTGCAAAAATAGTTGTTATTTCACAATTTCCTTACCCCTCTTGCATGCGAGAGGTTCGTTCTTTTCTTGCTCATGTAGAGTTTTATAGGCCCTTTATCAAGGATTTTAGCAAAGTGGTCCTTCCACTATCCAATCTGCTACAAAAGGAGGTGGAGTTTGATTTTGAAGATCGGTGCATAGAGGCTTTTGATTGCCTCGAGCGTGCGGTGACTACCACCACTATCATTCACGAACCTGATTGGACAACCCCATTTGAGCTAATGTGTGATGTAACCAATTACGCATTGGGGGATGTCCTTGCTCAAAGGATTGATAAGCTACCTTGGGTGATCTACTACGCTTCCAGAACTTTGGATGTTGCTCAAGCAAATTACACTACCACAGAGAAGGAGCTATTAGCGATAGTTTTTGCTCTTGAGAAATTTCGTTCATATTTACTTGGTATTTGTGTTATTGTTTATACTAACCATGCAGCTCTGAAGTACCTGTTGAAGAAGGCTGAATCAAAGCCTAGATTGATCAAGTGGATGCTTTGGCTCCAAGAGTTTGATTTGGAGATCCATGATCGGAGCAGAGCCCAGAACCTCGTGGCTGACCATCTGAGTAGGATTAAGCGTGTGTCTGAGGACTCACCCATTCGGGATGATTTTTCAGATGACCATTTGTACATTCTGTATAGTGTCATACCCTAATTTCGTCCGGGGATTATTACTTGATAATATGCAACCTTTGATCGGCTGCTTTGAGATACTTGGCATCCTTTGTTTCACAATATGTGAAGTCCCGAAACATGCCGGAAATCAAAAGGAAGCAGGCTTACGCGATCCGTGAAATTTCGTAATGTGGCAGAAACCAAAAGGAGGTGTTGTTACGCAATCCGTGAGTTTCCGTAACTTCTTCGAAAGCTAAAAAAGAGTAAATACATGATCCGTAAGGATCCGTAACCTTACGGAAAGAAAATAAGTATCATTACGAAATTCATAAAGTTTCGTAACGCTACGGAAAAAGAATCACCAAAAAAGGTAAAGGGGGGTGAACTTATCAAGATAGGGGTGTAAATAGCAATTCAAATCTAGGCCCTTCCGGAAAATTTTGGAAGTTGGGTTGCTTAAGGAGGAAGCAACTGGGCGCCAAGCTCCTCCACATTTTTGAAAAAATGGTTTCCGAGGCTTCCGTGGCTTCCGTAATGCTTCCGTAAAATTTCTGAAAACCTTGGGTAAGCATATTCCACTTAACATTGGTGAAAGGGAAGAGAAAAAAGATGAAAGTTAAGTCATATATGCTTCCATAAGGCTTCCGTAACTTTTCCGTAAATTACGAAAGAAGGTGGGGTGAACTTATCAAGATAGGGTGTAAATAGCAATTCGAGTCTAGGCCCTTCTGGAACATTTTGGAAGTTGGGTTGCTTATGGAGGAAGCAATTGGGCGGCAAGCTCCTCCATGTTTTTGAAAAATGGTTTCCGAGGCTTCCGTGGCTTCCGTAATGCTTCCGTAAAATTTCCGAAAAACCTTGGGTAAGCATATTCCACTTAACATTGGTGAAAGGGAAGAAAAAAAGATGAAAATCAAATTCGAAACACTTCCGTAAGGCTTCCGTAACTTTTCCGTAAAATATGAAAAGGGGGGTGAACTTTGTAATTTGGGTGCGCTTAGAAATCTTCTTCATTAAGTCTATGGGCAGCAAGCACATCCCTTTTTTCCTATAAATAGGGGAGGGGGAGCTGTTTCAAAATGTTCAAGACCCTTGGCTATGCATTTCGGCTATTTTGGGCAAAAAAAACACGTTTTCGTGAAGAAAAATCGAGTCGAAGTACTTCCGTAACGCTTCTATAAGCGATTTTGTGGAAATTCTTCATCGTTCTTCGTCATTCTTCACCGTTCTTCGTTCATTCTTCATTCTTCAATGGGTAAGTTTTCGAATCCGAGACTTTCAATTCATTTCTTGTTTTGTGTACTTTCACTTTAATTTCATTTACTTTCAGTTTTTTTCTTCCGTTTTTAACTTGCTTTAACCGTTTATTTAAGTTGTTTTCTCACCTAATAAATGATAAAATAAATTTCAACCGATCATTTGAATGGTAATATCCGTTAATTTATGTTAAAATGAATTCTGATCGTTCGGTCGTGCCGTAACCACGTTGGAAATAAAAAAAAAAGGTAAAATAATAATATAATAATCAAAAAATACCTTTAGTAAAATGAAGCGAAAAAATCAATCGGACGTTTTCTCTTTGGGATTTCTCATTCTTAATTGAATTAACTAATAACTAAAGTGAAACTAAGGCTAAAATCAATTCGCCAAGTCAAGCTCGTCCACAAAAAATCACGAAAAAAGGGGATTTGAAAGTTTATTATCTCAGTCTTTCTTACCAAGTTAATGGATCATTTTTAAGGTCCAACACCTTTAAATGATCACCGTTCAAGTAAAAAGAAATCGTGGGATTCACCCTTAAAAAAGAACTACGTAGGTCTGATTTCCTCTTCGATGGAGGGTACGTAGGAGCAAGAGTCTCGCTTCTGTCGACCTCAAAAATAAAAAGGGAATAAAAGTTAAGATAACACAATTTCACAATTGTAAAAAATAGGTTGTTGTCCTTTGAGACAAACGTGAGAGGTGCTAATACCTTCCTCAAACGTAAATACAACTCCCGAACTTAGAATTTTCGTTTCGACCGGTTTCCTTCGGTTTTTCCAACGTTTTCCACAAATAAACATTGGTGGCGACTCCACGCATCTTTCCTCCTTTGGAAAGCGCACTTGTGACCCTCGCCTCGCATGCCCGCAAAAGGGCATGTTGCAACATATAGTATTTCTAATTCCTTCCCCACTCCCTGGTTTGCTAATATTGTGAATTATTTGGTTGCTTCTGTTTTTCCTCCCTTAGCATCTAAAGCTCAAAATGATAAAATTAAGAGTGATGCTAAGCATTATATTTGGGATGACCCCTATTTGTGGAAGTTGTGCAGTGACCAGGTTATTAGGAGATGCATTCCAAACCATGAGATTGACGTAATCCTGCAATTATGTCATTCTTCCGCACCAGGTGGCCATCTTGGCATACAGAGGACAGCTCGTAAGGTGCTTGACTGCGGTTTCTATTGGCCTACCATCTTCAAGGATGCGTGGAGAATCTGTAGCACTTGTGAGCCTTGTCAAAGAGCAGGCGGATCACTTTCATGGAGACAGAAAATGCTTCAACAACCGATGTTATTCTGTGAGGTGTTTGATGTCTGGGGTATAGATTTTATGGGACCTTTCCCTGTCTCTTTTGGTTTTGTTTATATTCTCCTTGCTGTTGATTATGTTTCAAAATGGGTGGAAGCCAAACCCACCAGAACTAACGATGCTAAGGTTGTTATAGAGTTTGTTAGATCTAATTTGTTTTGCAGATTTGGAGTCCCTAGAGCCATCGTTAGTGATCAAGGCACCCATTTTTGTAACAAATCCATGTATGCCTTGCTCAAAAAGTATGAGGTCGTGCACAAAATTTCCACACCTTACCACCCCCAAACTAATGGGCAGGCTAAGATTTCTAACATGGAGATAAAAAGGATCTTAGAGAAGATTGTGCAACCGAACAGAAAGGATTGGAGCACTAGGCTGGATGATGCTCTTTAGGAGCATAGGACTGCCTACAAAGCACCTATAGGAATGTCTCCTTATCGGTTTGTCTTTGGCAAGGCATGTCATCTTCCTGTAGAGATAGAGCACAGAGCCTTCTAGGCTATAAAGACCTGTAACTTCTCTATTGATCAGGTTGGAAAGGAAAGGAAGTTGCACCTAAGTGAGCTAGATGAGATCTGTTTAGAAGCCTATGAGAATTCCAAATTCTACAAGGAGAAGACCAAGAAGTTCCATGACAGCTTGATAGCTAAGAAGGACTTCGTGGTTGGACTGAAAGTTTTATTGTATAACTCTAGGCTCGGACTCATGGGTGGTAAGTTGAGGTCAAAGTGCATTGGTCCTTTTGTGGTGACTAATAATTTTCCTTATGGTACAATTGAGATCAAAAGTGAATCCACAGATAAGAGCTTCAAGGTCAATGGACACCGGTGTTCGAGGCCGTACCCGAATCAAATAAACATGAAAATGCAGTAACTAGGAAGTGATCCTAGGTTGTTTCCCAATGAGTAATGACAAACCAAATGTTCATATATACTTGCGCAGTAACAGTAACGATTGGGGGGGTTTGTTTGTTTCGTGATTAAAGAGCAGAACAAGTAAACTGGAATTTGAAACTACTAATATTAAAAACGGGTTGTTTCCTCTGATTCAGAAGCGATTTTCTTATCCTGGGTTATGGAGAATTCGTCCCTAACAGTCAACCACTTAATCCAACACTATTTCAATTTACTAAGCGAAAATCAACTTAGGGTTATCAATACGTGATTAGGCACCACATACACCAGTTACCCCTTCATCCATTAAGCATGAACGCAAGTTAGGCTCAGAGGCAATTAATCGAACACGAAGCGTGCACTGATTAATGTTCACGAATTTGGGATAACTGGTGAAGGGAAAACTGCCAGGAAACCACATTACAAACGAAACCTCAAAGAGAGTTGGGTTTTGTCCTCAAAAGGAAACAACACCAGAAAAACTAGCCTTCCATAGATTCAAACAGAAAACACAAATGAAACATGAAGCAAAAGCGTAAATGAACAGAAACGTAAATGAACAGAAATGTAAATGAAACAGAAACGTAAATGAGAGTAGAAGAAGAAGCAAGAACGAAATT
Source organism: Glycine max (assembly GCF_000004515.6). Lineage (NCBI taxonomy): Eukaryota > Viridiplantae > Streptophyta > Magnoliopsida > Fabales > Fabaceae > Glycine > Glycine max. The sequence continues at coordinate 26,106,019 of NC_016090.4, read as the reverse complement.
GTAATTAGAAGGAGAAAACGTAAAATTGTATTACATGAGCAGTAGCATCAAAGCAGAAAACGTAAAACCCTAAAACAAAAGCTCTGAATAATGAATAGCATAACAGAATAACCTTCACGAATCCCAAGGCTGCTATTTAAAAAGAGTCACTCAAAGTCACTGGGCCCTATTACAATACTCTAGCCCAAAACGAAATAAACACTGAACAACATAAAATTAAATTGTGAAATTTCCTAATTAACTAAGGTAAGCGCTGCTTAATTTGCCCTCTTCAAGTCCATAACCAAAATCCGGATTAAGCCCAATGTTTCATTAATTCCTGAAATTAGATTAAAAACATCAAATTAGCTAAATGAGCCCAAATAATAAAACTGCCTGATTAATTGACAATTAAGACCAATCAGTAATTAAAATGGTGCAAAAAGGGTTTAGAAAATAGAAGAAAATGATGGCACATCAACCGGCTGAAACCATTCCTCACAAATCCCTCCTTAGTGGATGTAGTGGTGGAGGAGACCTCCTTACTTCACCCTACTTCTCTTCTGCCATGACTTAGGGAGTTTTCTTTTTCTGTCTCCTTCTTTGTTTTTATTGCACTTGTCCAAATTTATTGATTGTTTTGATTGCTCTTGATCTTGTGATTGTGCTACATTGAGGACAATGTGTTGTTTAAGTGTGGGGGGGGGGGAGATTGTTCTTTAATTTTGTTGGGTTTTTATAGTTTAATTTTGTTAGGTTTTCTAGGTAATTTTGTTATTTTGGTTTTATAATTTTGTTATTTTGGTTTTATGTTTTGTGTACAACGTTGCATGTTTCTCTTTGAATTATAGGTTATGTACTGGTAATGGGTAATTGTTTTTGAAATAAGAGTTTCTTGGCATTTTGTGAATTGAAATCCTTGTTTTTCTCTACATGTCAAGTTAGTTTTGAAAGTTCGAATTGAAAGTGATAGATTTACTCTTGGTGAGAATTTGAGCCATCATCATCTATTTTATTCAGTGTGTTTTGCCCCATTGATTGCTTGCACAATAGCCTTGGCTTGACTCTTGTTGATACTTCTTGCTTCACATGCATGTTGGGAGATGATTTAGGCATTTTGTTCTTATAAGCCTCTAGCCAAATGAGCCTACCTTGAATTAATTCTCTTGATAGCCCCTTTGAGCCTATGTTCCACTTTCTTTGTTTTGAAGCTCATTACAAGCCTTAAGTGAAAAACCATGATCTCACCCTACCCTTAGGGAATTTTGGAGCTTTGGAATTGTTTTGGGAATAAGTGTGGGGGGGGGGGGGGGTATGTTTCATTGGATGATATGTTTTTGTTGGCCATGCTTGATGATGTATTTTGGCCATGCTTGATGTATATACATATATTGCCTAATTGTTGCTTTATTTTTCAATTGCTTTCAATTACTACTGTTCACGTTCAAAAAAAATAGAAAAAGAATGAAGTTGAATACATGAGGTCTTGGTTTGGGGACTTGGTTGACTTTGTTTTGGGTTTACTTTTTATGCTTAATTTTTAATTTTGGTTTTGGGGTTTACTACTTTTTCTTAGTTCTCACTTATTCCCCATTGCTCCTCGATTCCGTTGGGTTTTAGCTACTTATCCCATACTTTCCTCTACCTTGTCCTTGGCCCCATTACAACCTTAAAAGACCTTTTGATCCTCATATGCATGTGTTTGTGATGTGGTTGTCAATTTTAGAGTCTTGCCAAGTCTATGTGATGTTTGTTTTCATGGGTGCTCTGAGAGTAAACAGTAGCCTAGACACTTGAGAGATAAAGTGCATATCTTATGAGGCTTTATCACTTTTCATTCTTGAGCTGATTGACTATCTTGCCATGTTTGAGATGCTTGGATGATTTTCATGACTGTCTTGATTCTTTGACTCTCTACGTGTTGGATGTTGCTGATTCCTTTCATTCCTTGAGATTCATTGAGAAATATGTAATTATTTTTGTGTTTGTTTGTTTCTCTTTAATGTCTCTGGATTTGTTCCTTGCTTTGCTTTTTGATTTTGCCCAGGAGTGCAAAAGGCTAAGTGCGGGGGAATTTGATGTGTCATTATTTTCTCCTATTTCTTAACCCTTTTTGTCACCATTTTAATTTCTGATTAGCCTTAATTGTCAAATTAATTATGCAGTTTTATCATTTGGGCCTACTTGACTAATTTTGTGTTTTTAATTTAATTTCAAGAAAATTATAAGCAATTCGGCTTGAATCCGAAATTGGGCTTGGACTTGAAGAGAGCAGACAATTTTATTTTATCAAATCTTATGTTATCTAGATTTTATCTTATCCAGATTTTATTTCATCTAGATTTTATTTCGTCCAAATTTTATTTCATCCAATCTTATCTTATCTTGTCTAGATTTTATTTTATTTATGGGCTTGGACTTAAAACAGATTTGTAAGCTTTAGGGCTGAAGAGCTGTATAAGAGCACCAGGGTTTTAGTTTAGAGAGTTTTTTTAGGAGAGAATAATTCTAGGGTTTGAGATTCCAGTTTTTACTGTTCATGCGCGCTGTTCACGTAGAATAAAATTCGTTTTCAGCAATTTCGTTTCTACTTCAATTTACAATTTCTTTTTCTACTGATTTATGGAAGGCTAAGTCTCCAACTTTGTTTTCTCTTGAGGATCAAGCACAACTCTCTTTGAGGTTTTGTTATTACTATTGAATTCTGATAAGTTTTTCCTCTTCACCAATTACTCTGTATTTGTTGCTATTAATCCATGCATGCTTAGTGCTTGATTAATTGTCTCTACGCTTAATTTACGTTCATGCTTAATGATCAGTTTCGTTCATGATTAATTGGTGTATGTGTTGCTTAATCACATAATGACAACCTTATGTTAATTTTCGCTTAGTAATTTAATTTAGGGTTGGATTAAGTGGTTGAACTGATTAAGGATAAATTCTCATAACCTAGGATAAGAGACTTGCTTGTGAATCAAGGGGAAACAACATGTTTTAATTCTGTTATTTTCTAATTCAAATTTGCATGTTGTTTAATTTACAAAAAAAAACAACCCCCCCCCCCCAATTCGTTACTGTTTTATTACTATCTGTTATGAACGTTCGGTTGACCATTGCTCATTGGGAGACGACCTAGGATCACTTCCTAGATGCTGCATTTTTAATGTTTATTTGATTCGGGTACGGTCTCGATCATAGACCATGCGGCGGGCATCATGACTAGAGTAATCAAACTTCTAGTCATCAACAAGGGTACCCTCAAAAGGTGCACCCTGACTGGGTAGTTGTGTCAAAGAAAAGAAAAAAGACTCATCAATAATCATAGGTATACCATGCACCTTAGAAATTAAAGTTTCATCCTGAATTTTCAAATTTGTGTAAAAGACTCGTACTAACTCAGGATAATATGGTAATTTTAATGACATAAAAAGGAATCAGACCAGTGTTTTGAAACACTTGATAGCAATCAAATGTTTCCCCATCAAAAAATTCAAGGTCAAGATATTTGGGATCAAGAATTTGGCGAGATTAAAAGAGAGAGGAGTACTGGATACGTTGTTCATCAGATGAAAACAGTGTAGAGGATGACAAGGATGGTGGAATTGGTGTCGATGATGCTCCGGTGGCTCTAGAACGTGATGTTCGATGTGCCGTAGCGGAGGAGGATGATTCTGCCATTTGGTGAAGTTATTGAAGGTTTTGATCGGTTAGAATGAAAGAGAATCGAAAATGATGAAAAATGGGCTTTGTGGGAGGTGATTTGGTTGAGAAACGAGTGAGATATGAGGATTGGAAGTTTTGGGACAAAGGGGGCGTCGCAACTCATGATTTTCGTGACTGCAGCTTCTGAAACGTGGCTATTTATAGAAGATGGTGTTATGTAATCGATTACAAGGTTTGGTAATTGATTATAAGAGCACTTATGGTAATCGATTACAGGATGTTGTAATCGATTACAGGCTATCTGTTCTTGTGTAATTGATTACACGTAATGGTAATCGATTATCAGAACACTATCTAGGTTGTTTCCTCAAAGAATAGCTATCTCTATGCTAAAAACATCTATCTATGTCAATCATCAATACTAATATTCATTTAATTCAATCAAACAAGCATTAATCACACAATAACACCAATCAAACACAATCAAAATCTTAGAATCAAATACAATCAATCAATCATCAAACATTAATATTTCATTCAATTAATCAATCCTTATTTATCCAAATCACTAATATCTAAGAGGTCTAATTCTCTTCTAATGGAAAAGAATGTTTCCTTGGGGAGAGGTTTTGTAAAGATATCAGCAAGCTGATTCTTTGTATCAACAAATTCTAGCATACAATCTCCCTTTACAACATGATCTCTCAGAAAATGGTGCCTAATTTCTATATGCTTGGTTCTAGAATGTTGAACTGGATTTTTGGAAAGATTAATTGCACTTGTATTATCACACCTAATAGGTATTTGGTCAAGAAGGATTCCATAATCAGAGAGTTGTTGCTTCATCCATAGAATCTGTGCACAACAATTGCCAGTAGAAATATATTCCGCTTCTATAGTGGATAAAGCAACACTATTTTTGTTTCTTACTATGCCAAGAGACTATAGCAGATCCAATGAATTGACAAGTTCCACTTGTGCTCTTTCTATCTGTTTTAGAACCGGCAAAGTCTAAATCAGAGTATCCTATTAAGGTACATGTGGAATTCCTAGGATACCATAAACCTATATTCATAGTGCCTAACAAATATCTTATGATTCTTTTAACGACACTATGATGTGACTGTTTGGGGTTTGATTGAAATCTAGCACACATACACACACTAAACATAATATCAGGTCTGCTAGCGGATAAATAAAGAAGGGATCCGATCATACCTCAATATATCTTAACATCTATTGACTGGCCGGTTTCATCTTTATCTAAATAGAAAGCAGTGCTCATTGGTGTAGCCATGCGCTTAGCATTTTCCATCCTGAATCTGTGAATTAACTATTTGCAATACTTGGATTGATTGACAAATATTCTAGTCTTGGGCAGTCCATCATCATGCAGAGCCTTCAAGGCTTGGGCTTGCCCTCCATTATGAGCATGGAGGAGTTTGATGCATAGGTGGCCTAGCCAGGAGACCAGCCTTTTTCCTCTAGAGAGGGTGGGGCCTCCACAGCCCAGGAGCCTGCGACTAAGGAGCCACCAGCACCAACACCATCACCAGCGGCAGCAGAGGAGGAGACCACTCCAACTCAGACCCCACAGCCATCTCCTCCATCTGCACCTGCTCCTGAGGAGACTCAACCATCAACGCTGGATCTTAATGAAGACCAACCATAGGAGGAGCATGACGTTTAAATTTTTTGCATTATGAACACTTTAGTTTAATTTCAGTTATTTTATGATTTATGTCATTTAAATTTCAGCTTTTATGTTTTAGTCTTTTAATTTCAGTAGCATAGCTCTTTGTTTGCTTGTACAAAAAGCTTGATTGAATAGTGAATTGATTGAACATTGTATGCAGTGGCTTGTTTGGTATGGAATGAGTGTTTGGAAATGATTTGATTGAGCAAATGTATGAATTGTATGGATTGGGATGATTGGATGATTGTTTTGATCAAGTTTGCCATCAGTAGAAGAGAATGAGCATATGATTGGAATTATGTCAGAAAATGTTAGTTGGTAGTCAGATTGATTGTGAAGGAATGCATTAACCGTATCCCGGTGAGAGTGTGATCTTTAAAATTTTGAGAGAAATGACTATCATTTAGTGTTGATTTTTGCATGAATCTCTGAAGTATGGATTGGATGCATGAACTTAAGGATGATGAAGGCCATGTTTGATTATGAATAGCTACTTAGGCAAAAAGCTAACCTTGTGATTGAATGAATTATCCTTTACACCCAGTTTAAGTTGAATGAATTGATTGATTGATTGAACCTCAAGCCTATTCAGTTGTATCTTCTGCTACCTTATTTTAGGTTGTAGGAGAGCATCATCCACAGAAGATGGTTCAAGGAAAACTTGTCCCAAATTTGGGGGAGGTATTATCAAGGTAAATTTGTTCCAAATTTGGGGGAGGCACTGGGTAAGGATTGAAATGGTCAAAGAAAATAGTATATACACACTACTTCTGTTCTTTGTAAAAAAAACTGTAAGTATAAATAAAGTTAATAAGTGTGTATGCTATAATTTCAAGTATGAAAGCTAAGTGCCTAAGAAAAGAGGGCAAGTATGGGGAAGGAATGAATGAAAAAATGAAGGTTATTCTATGGATGAATGCTCTCCTAGAACCTAAGCTTTTGAATCCTAGAAAAACCATGAATTGTTGGCAGCCCAACCCCATTACAAGCCTAGAAAGTCCTTCGGATTCATTTTTGTGTGTTCATTACTGTATGATAGGAGATGAAATGCAAAGGTTGGAACTTGTGCTGGTTGTTTATGATGGAATAAGCCTAAACACTTGAGTTTGAGTGAAACAATGACTGTGAGGTTTTGGTTGATGATCTTTCCTTGATTTCAGTCATGCTTACTAGCTTATTTCAGTTGTGACTCTAATACTTGTGTTCTTATCTTCGAAAAAACTGCAGCTTGTGAGAACTAATTGATTTAAGCATTTCATGGTAATCAATTTATATGGTTGATGTCCTTGATGAATGAAACACCATTATCTTTTGATTGGCCACTCTCTTTGTAACTTGTGGACAAGTGAACCGTTTTTTCTTTGCTTAAGGACAAGCAAAACTATAAATTTGGGGGAGTTTGTTAGTCGCTTTATACGACTAACTTTTGTATAGAAATCATTTTCTAAAGCTTGTATAGTTCCCCAATTTATGGTTATTTTGGAGTAAATTTTGTAAATAAATCTTGTTTTATGGTTAACGCTGTCTCTAGAACATTTCCATTGGATTTAATGATGAAATCTGTGCATTTTCAGGTGAAAAAGAGGCTAAGTTTTGAATTACAAAAAGTAGCAATTGGGTTAAGCTCAGCGGTTAGGCTAAGCGCATATTCACCACTAAGCGTAGCTTCAGCGTGCTTAGCGCAAAGGAGAATCAGGCAGAGCATCAGCATCAAAGCCACGTGCTAAGCGCGAGATTAGTGCGCTAAGCGCAACAGGTGCCTTCAACCAGGCTAAGTGCGAGACTGGCGCTAAGCCCAATTCCACTTACTCGCACTAAGCGCGAAGGTGGCACTAAGCGGAGTGTCGCGATTTCAGAGCCTATTTAAAGCCTGTCTTGTGCAGAATTAGGGTACGACAGCTTTTACACACTTTGTACAGAACGGCCAGGGCACTGAATTCCACAGCAGCCATAGTGCCTATTTAGGGAAAATAGCCCTAGAAGCAGAAAAGAGGAGCAGCTTGTGCATTGAAGCCTAGGTTTTGTCATTTGAGAGAGATTATTGAGTAGAGAGTGAGTGCGAGATGTTGAGAAGAGGAGGAGGAATCCCCCTTCTTGTGTAAGAAACTATCATTCTCTGCTTTTAATCTCATTTATTGTTAGGGTTTCTTTGTAATGGCTAGCTAAACACCCTAGTTGGGGATATATAATGAACAGTTGATGTAAATACCTAATATCTAATTGATTATGTTTTATGTGTTCAATGTTTCCTTCAATGCTTACTGTTTGTATGCTTTTGGTCTGATCACCCATTTGTGTGCACAGTTAGGTGACTTTAGCATTGGGAAATGTACTGTTGCCTTAGAACTTGATTGAAGCAAGATCGAAACTTAGTCTCACATAAGGGATCTGCGGGTTAAGTTTTGGTTTTAATTATGTTGTTACAATAATGTTGTTTAGTTTAGGCCTAGTCTTACATGAGGGATCTGCGGACAAAGCTTAGGCTAAATTAGGCTAAACTTTCATAAGCTACTTGAGCTTAGTCTAGTCTTACATGAGGGATCATGCGGACGAAACTCAGTTTAAGTTAGTCTAAATCTAAGATGGTTGTCTAAATCAGGCCTAGTCTTACATGAGGGATCTGCGGACGAAGCTTGGATATTCGGTCTGACGAGGGATCGAAGGTTTAGTAATTTAGGCTACAGCATAGAACACACGAACATGATTGATTAGAGAAATATATTTATATGCATTAGCATGTTTGTTAGAAAGACCCAACATTTCTACCTACTGCTGTCATTTTATTTACTTTGCATTTTATAGTTTTTAGCATAAAAGTTTAGTTTAAATTCTATTTGAAATTATCACTTATACATGTTCTCTCAACAATGCTTTAATTCTGAACTTAATTCAGGCTAACATTAGTTCCCTGTGTTCGATACTCAGATTCATCCGTTTAATTTTAAATACTTGACGATCCGGTGCACTTTCCGGTAAACCCCCATTGAAATTTCCTTGAGATCATGTTGATGTTGACAATGATATTGAGATGAAATGTTGATGGTGTTGAAAATGCGCTGTGATGATGTTATGTTATGTATGTACATGGGGGTGCAGTGACCTTGTTGGATATCCCTGGTGGGGGAAATAGAGTGGTTAAAGAGTTTTAAGAATCTCTGGAGGGGGATGGCTTAGAATCTTTAATTATCCACGGTCAGTGCATTGATGGTGCCCATGTTTCATACGTTGTATGTTGTGTATGTACATGGGGGGTGCAGTGACCTTGTTGGATATCCCTGGTGGGGGAAATAGAGTGGTTAAAGAGTTTTAAGCATCTTTGGTTAAAGAGTTTTAAGCATCTTTAATTATCCACGGTCAGTGCATTGATGGTGCCCATGTTTCATACTTCATATGACATGGAAATAGTATAAACTTTGTCAGTAAGTACTTGTAGTTTCTCATGAGGAGGAATACTTGTACTTGGCGGCATGTCACTCGGTTTGGAACTCCCTTGAGACTCAGGCTGATCACCATGGGCGGGGAGTTGCCTGTGCACGACAGGGTGACCTTGAAACTTACTGCCTAGTTTTCCTAAGTGAGAGTGTCGTGTGGACATGCTTAGGCTATTTCCTTGGGAATGGTACCACATTGCATTTGAGAGTTGAGGTCAGGTGCATGCATCATACTGAACAAGATTGATTGGAACTATGGACTAATGATGACTAATTTTTGAGTGTGTGTTGGACTAGTGAATGTTTGTGTAAGCTTATGATATTTGTTAATGTTTTCTTACTAATTGTGGTTATTTTATTTTTGTATTAATTTCTTTTATAATAAACTCATCCCTCGAGTTGACGTGATGACGTTGGGATTATTTTGGGAGAAATTTGTGTTCTGTTAATCAACTCCTCCGTAGCTGGTTACATAATTCTTTTTGTTGAATTGAGGATGTAAATCACAAATTTAATTATATGTATGAACAAATTCACTTCCATTATGTGAATGATGTGTACTCATTGGGTCAGGATCACACAAATTAAACCTAATGCGGACTGTGGGCAATCCGCAGACCCCGCGGGCCAAACCCGTATAGTCCGCGGGTTAAGCGGGGCAGGCCCAAAAATATGACATAACCATGGATCGATGGACCTGGGCAAGTTTACCCACCCCTGGTACTCAATTACTATACCTATATGTATATATATATATTCACCTAAGTAATTGTGCTGATGAATGTATATTCGAGAAAAAAATTACGTTCATTTTTCATAAGCAAATTAACGTTGTTTTCATTTAAAAATTGAAATTCTCGGGGTCTAGAGTGGTGATATTGTAGCGACGAGGCAAGTCGTTACACTTGTTTTCTCCCTTGGAGACAAATGCTTTGGCTTATCTATTGATTTTGCCTTTGCACTTCCGTCGAAGGGTAGGTTGCGACAGATGGCGACTCCACTGGGGACTTATTAGAGAGTTAAGTCATTCGATCAATGTGCAATGTTTTATCATGACTTCTTCTTTATTTACGCTCCCTCTTCTCTTTTGTCTTTTGTTTTGCCATATTTGTGTATAAACTTTGGTATGTTATTGTGTTTGGTGTGTGTCTGTCTATCTATTACATTCGTAGTTAGAAATATTTTTGTTCTATGCACACATGGCACCTACACCTTTGCACACACATGGAGATGTTAGGCCTTATACCCGTGTCTGTGTGAGCCATAGGGAGTGAAGGTTGATCTGTGGTCATGCCGGGTATTTGACTTGCTTGATAACAGTGAAGCCTCATCTAGAGTTTTCCTTTTTTAGTGATACATTGTCGCTGATAGTCCCTATCGCCATAATGTATTACCTAAGAGGATGATATCTCTAGAATCCAGTAAAGTTACATGAAATCACCCTTGGGAGTTGTCACTAAAAAGGGACCTTTGGATCCTTTCCCTTAGGTTCCTGAGTTAGGGGCACAGAGCAAACTCACTCTGTCTTGTTCCTTGATCGCATCATGCATCTCTTCATGGCATTATAATGGACATATCATTCCTGCATTTATCATTTATCATATTAATGCATTGCATTTGCATAATTCCTTGCATTATCATACATCTTCATTTAGCATGCTTTTGTTCTGCCAATTGCATAGATTCTATTTTCATCGTTTACATGTTATGTTCACTCATGCATGATCCCGACACATACTTGCTCATGCCTTGCATTTTCCTCTGCAAAAAAAAAAAAGAAGAAAAAGAAAAAAAAGTTTGATTGACTGTGTTTCAAATAAAAAATAAGAAGTACAGGCATTCATGTGACCTCATTTTATCATTCTTGAAAGTTGTCTTTTTGATAGAAAAGTGATTTGTCAAGAACAAGAGTCATTCGACTTAATCTGTCAATTGAAAATCCTTTAAATATTTCTCGTCCTTTAAAATTCATTTTCAAGAACCTCCACAGTTTCATTCATTTTTCCTTGCTACAAGGTCATGACAAAAGACAACGATAGATACCTCAGAGCCCTACATTGGGGTAATGAGAGGCAACATGCATGAGCCTCAAGCGAATCTACGGGCAGATCAAAAGTTCTCACCCAGTAAGTCAAAAACCCAAAAGGGGGCCCTAAGAAAAAATTAGGGTTAGTAAAAAAAAGAAAAAGAAAAAACAATCAGGGGCATATTTATCAGGGGTTTCGTCCCATAATCCAAACTACAAAAGTATCTAGTCAAGATTTGAAATGACACATGGTCATGTTTCAACATCCCAAACACTAATTTATCCCTTGCTACCCCCTCCGAACCAAGCATATTTGTTTTCTAAAGGCAACACAAAAAAATAACAAAAACAAAATAGGAACCCTGAGTAGGAACCACCACTAAACCAGCAAACAACACATGCATGAGATTGGGCAACAATGAAAGGAAAAAGAAAATAAAATCCTCCAAAGGCGAGTGAAGAAAAAGAGAGACAAAAGATCTCCCGATTTTACAAGGAAGGCACAAGAGTGCAATAAGGATTAATGTATAAGACAGAAGGAGTAGAGCCCGACCCAAGAGTTGAAAGGAACAAAAGTAGAAGCAAGACTCTCAAGGTTCTTACTCAATATAACCTGATGTTTCATTATTTTCTCCTATTTCTTACCCCTTTCTGTCACCATTTTAATTACTTATTAGCCTTAATTGTCAAATTAATTATGCATTTTTATCATTTGGGCCTACTTGACTAATTTTGTGTTTTAATTTAATTTCAAGAGAATATTAAGCAATTGGGCTTGGATCCAGAATTGGGCTGAACCGGCTTGGACTTGAAGAGAGCAGGCAATTTTATTTTATTTCGTCCAGTTTTATTTTATTTCGTTTTTGGGCTTGGACTTAAAACAAATTTGTAAGCTTTGGGGCTGAGGACCTATATAACAGCACCAGGGTTTTAGTAGGAGGAGACTGTTGACATAGGAGAAAAATTTTAGGGTTTTGCATTTTCAGTTTCGTGTTACTGTTCATGCGCACTGTTCACGTAGCAATCAAATTTCATTTTCTGCTTCAAATTGCAATTTTGTTTTCTACTTTTGCCTTTGAATTCGTTTTGGTTTCTGCTGATTAATGGAAGGCTGAGTCTCCAGTGTTGTTTTCTCTTAAGAATCAAGCATAGCTCTCTTTGAGGTTTTGTTATTACTATTGAATTCTTATCAGTTTTTCCCCATCACCAATTGCTCTGTATTTGTTGCTATTAATTCATGCATGCTTAATGATTGATTAATTGTCTCTGTGCTTAATTTGCATTCATGCTTAATGATCAGTTTCGTTCATGCTTAATGGACATGTGAGAGGGATTAATTGGTGTATGTGTTGCTTAATCACATAATGACAGCCTTATGTTAATTTTCGCTTAGTAAATTAATTTCAAGTTGGATTAAGTGGTTGAACTGATTAGGGATAAATTCTCGTAACCTACGATAAGAGACTTGCTTTTGAATCAAGGGGAAACAACATGTTTTAGTTCTGTTATTTTCTTATTCAAGTTTGCTTGCTGTTTAATTTGCAAAAACAAACAACCCCCCCCCCCCAATTCGTTTCTGTTTTATTGTTATATGTTATGAATGTTTAGTTGATCATTGCTCACTGGGAGACGACCTAGGATCACTTCCTAGATATTAATGTTTATTTGATTTGGGTACAGCCTCGATCAAAACCCTCAAACACTCTTTGAGCCTCTCTAATCTTTTCTTTCATAGCCCTCTTACACCCCTGACCACGTTACAAGCCCAATAAAGCCCATGTGGATCAAGGAATGACTAATTTTGCTTTTAAGTTTGGATTCTAGAATGGAATCCACACATGCTTATGATTGTTGAAAAAAAATCCTCAAGGTTTTGCACTTGCACATTTAAGTAGAAAACTCATCTGACTAGGAGCTTGTGGAAAATGCCCAAAGACAATTGTGATAGTAGGGTACATCTGATGTTAGTCGCTCAAGTAGACTCCTTAAGATTCCTTTTGAATCCAAGGGTAGCCTTTGTTGTATAAATTTCGGGATCAGCCCATGTTATCAAGTTTCAGCGGGATCGACAAACCCTTGGCATCATTCTATGACTTTAAATTAGGAAAGTTTCACTTGGTCACAAACCAAAGTGTGACAATCCATTGCCATCCTTCAATGGGGCGCACAATTGATCCCAAAGCCTTATGTTTCCTTGCTGTGTAGAATAATAGAAGGTTTTAAACAAAAAGAAAGGGACAAACCCTAGGTTCAATATTTCAATTGATTGATTAAATGTCAAAGGGCTTCACTGCCATCATCCAAAGTTGTCAAGTGATTAAATCAAAACATACACTCCTAGGGAGTCCCCAAAGAGATTTGCAAAATATAGGATGAGGTCACATGAGTTATCACATCTTTAAGAAAGAGACAGTCAATCTGTGTTTTTTTTTTCACACAAAAGGGGGGAAGAAAAAAGAAAAAAAATCAAATCAAAATCAAAATCGCAAAAATAGGAAAGAATGTCATGAGCATTACACAATTTTCATGATTCAAAACCTTTTGCATTACTAGCATTTCAAGAAGAAGGTTACATGCATCTACATCCAAAATCATGTTCATATTAGGCTATAAGTGCGTAGATTTCTCTTTATATACCACTTTCCCAAATCTAATCTTTCAAGTTTAGGATGAGAGACCCTCTTAGAAAGTCAACCTCTTCCTTTATCATAAGGTTAAGCCCTTTGGTACTAGTACCCATTGGCTTGTTCTGTAGGACTTAACGTCCTTTCTTTTATCTTTCATAGGACTCAAAGTCCTCGCATTTATCTTTCACAGGACTTAAAGTCCTCGCTTTTATCTTTCATAGGACTCAAAGTCCTTCCCTTTATCTTTCATAGGACTCAAAGTCCTCGTATTTATCTTTCATAGGACACAAAGTCCTTGCTTTTATCCTTCACAAAACTCAAAGTCCTCCCTTTTATCTTTCATAGGACTCAAAGTCCTTGCTTTTATATTTCACAAGACTCAAAGTCCTTGCTTTTATATTTCACAAGACACAAAGTCCTCAACTTTATCTTTCACAGGCCTCAAAGTCCTCGCTTTTATTTTTCACAGTACTAAAGTCCTCGCATTTTATCTTTCATAAGACTCAAAGTCCTCGCCTTTATCTTTTATAGGACTCAAAGTCCTCGCCTTTATGCTTTTGTAGGACTGAAAGTCCCCTATCATTTACATTTCAAAGACTTCAATGTCTTCAGTCATTTCTGCTCTCAAAAGACTACAATGTCTTCATTTACATTTCAAACACTTCAATGTCTTCAGTCATTTATGCTTTCAAAAGACTACAATATCTTCATTTACATTTCAAAGACTTCAATGTCTTCGATCATTTATGCTTTCAAAAGACTACAATGTCTTCATTTACATTTCAAAGACTTCCATGTCTTCATTCATTTTTCAAAAGACTACAATGTATTGATTTACATTTCAAAGAGTTCAATGTCTTCAGTCAGTTATGCTTTCAAAAGACTACAATGTCTTCACTTACATTTCATAAACATCAATGTCTTCAGCCAATTATGCTTTCAAAAGACTATAATGTCTTCATTTACATTTCAAAAACTTCAATGTCTTCAGTCATTTGCGCTTTCACAAGACTACAAGGACTTCATTTACATTTCAAAGACTTCAACATTTTCAATCATTTACACTTTCAAAAGACTACAATGTCTTCATTTACATTTGAAATACTTCAACGTCTTCAGTCATTTACAGTTTCAAAACACTACAATGTCTTCATTTACATTTCAAAGACTTCAATGCCTTAAGTCATTTACACTTTCAAAAGACTACAATGTCTTCATTTACATTTCAAAAACATCAATTCCTTCAGTCATTTACACTTTCAAAAGACTACAAGGTCTTCATTTACATTTCAAACACTTCAATGTTTTCAATCATTTACGCTTTCAAAAGATAACAATTTCTTCATTTACATTTCAAAGACTTCAATGTCTTCGGTCATTTACGCTTTCAAAAGACTACAATGTATTCATTTACATTTCAAAGAGTTCAATGTCTTCAGTCATTTATGCTTTCAAAAGACTACAATGTCTTCATTTACATTTCAAAGACATCAATGCCTTCAGTCATTTATGCTTTGAAAAGACTACAATGTATTCATTTACATTTCCAAGACTTCTATGTCTTCAGCCATTTACGCTTTCAAAAGACTAAAATGTCTGCATTTACATTTCCAAGACTTCAACATCTTCAGTCATTTACGCTTTCAAAACACACAACAAGGTATTCATTTACATTTCGAAGACATCAATGTCTTCAATCATTAATTCTTTCAAAAGACTAAAATTATTTTATTTACATTTCAAAGACATTAATGTCTTCAGTCATTTTTCAGAAGACTACAATGTCTTCATTTACATTTCAAAGACTTTAATATCTTTAGTCATTTACGCTTTCAAAGGGCTACAATTATTGGATCAAGTGTCCTCGAAATAATTAAGAAGGAGGGGTTGAATTAATTATTAATGAACCGTTACTAATTAAAAATCTATCCTTCTTAATGTTACTAGATTCAATTAGGCTTTTACTATAATGTTAAGAAAGTAAAGAATAGAAATAGAAACTTAACCAAAAGTAAAAGCGATAATTAAAGTGTACAGCAGAAATTAAAGAGTGTAGGGAAGAAGAAGACAAACACAAGAGTTTTATACTGGTTCAGCAACAACCGTGCCTACATCCAGTCCCCAAGCAACCTGCGGTCCTTGAGATTTCTTTTCAACCTTGTAAAATCCTTTACAATCAAAGATCCACAAGGGATGTACCCTCCCTTGTTCTCCTAGAACAACCAAGTAGATGTATCCACCACTTGAACTGATCCACAAGAGATGTACCCTCTCTTGTTCTCAGTTACAACAACCCAAGTAGATGCACCCTCTACTTGTACCACTAAGGATGTACCCTCTAATGTGTTAAGACAAAGTTCTCAAGCGGTTAGTCCTTTGAAACTTTGTGAAGGGGAAAAAAAAGATATCTCAGGTGGTTAGTCCTTTGAAATCTTTGTTTAAGGGAAAGGGAAGAATCAAATGAATTCTCAGACTGTGTCGTTTTGAATTCTTTGAAAAGGGAGAAGGGAGACACAAAAGAATTCAGGCGGTTAGTCCTTCGTTCTTTTGGAAAAGGGAGAAGAGAGACTGATCGAGGCTGTACCCGAATCAAATAAACATGAAAATGCAGTAACTAGGAAGTGATCCAAGGTCGTTTCCCAACGAGCAGTGACAAGCCAAATGTTCATAATATACTTGCAGTAACAGTAACGATGGGCGGGGGGGTTGGTTGTTTGGTAATTAAAGAGCAGAACAAATAAAATGGAATACGAAACTACTAATATTAAAAACGGGTTGTTTCCTCTGATTCAGAAGCCACTCTCTTATCCTGGGTTATGGAGAATTCGTCCCTAACAGTCAACCACTTAATCCAACCCTATTTCAATTTACTAAGCGAAAATCAACTTAGGGTTTTCAATACGTGATTTGGCACCACATACACCAGTTAGCCCTTCGTCCATTAAGCATGAACGCAAGTTAGGCTCAGAGGCAATTAATCAAACACGAAGCGTGCACTGATTAATATTCACGAAATTGGGATAACTGGTGAAGGGAAAACTGCCAGGAAAACACATTACAAACAAAAGCTCAAAGAGAGTTGGGCTTCGTCCTCAAAAGGAAACAACACCAGAAAATCTAGCCTTCCATGGATTCAAACAGAAAACGCAAATGAAGCATAAAGTAGAAACGTAAATGAACAAGAACGTAAATGAACAGAAACGTAAATGAACAAAAACGTAAATGAAAGTAGAAGAAGAAGCAAGAGTGAACTCGTAATTAGAAGCAGAAAACGGAAATTTGCATTAAGAACGAAAGCTGTAACAAGGGAACAGAAAAACATGAAAACCTAAAACCAAAGCACTAAATAATGAAAATAGCATAGCAGAATAGAATGCCCTACACGAATCCCAAGGCAGCTATTTAAAAAGAGTCACTCAAAGTCACTGGGCCCTATTACAATACTCTGGCCCAAAACGAAATAAACACTGAACAACATAAAATAAAATTGCGAAATTTCCTAATTAGAAATTAACTAAGGTAAGCGCTGCTTTATTTGCCCTCTTCAAGTCCACAACCAAAATCCGGATTAAGCCCAATGTTTCATTAATTCCTGAAATTAGATTAAAAACATCAAATTAGCTAAATGAGCCCAAATAATAAAACTGCCTAATTAATTGACAATTAAGACCAATCAATAATTAAAATGGTGCAAAAAGGGTTTAGAAAATAGAAGAAAATGATGGCACATCAAAACCCCCCATACTTAGCCTTTTGCACTCCTGGGCAAAATGAAACAAAGAACAAAATCCAAGGATATCAAAGGGAGACAAACAAAAACATTCACATATTTCTCAATGAACATCAAGGAATGAAAGGAATGGGTAACATCTAAGGTTTCATCCATCTAAGGTTGTGGCAAAGGCTGTCACTTTATCCATTAGGCAACAATTTGGCCAGCCTTGGCCTACATGGGGAGCAATTCCAAAAGAACATCAGGAACTTTTTTTCCAGTGTTTTAAGGTAAATTATTCTTTTGTTAATGAATTAGTTCAAAGGTTTAAATGGATAGTAATGCTATTTTTTATTTTAACTGAAATTCTCAAATTCATATTGATCGAGGCCGTACCCGAATCAAATAAACATTAAAATGTAGTAACTAGGAAGTGATCCTAGGTCGTTTCCCAACGAGCAGTGACAAGCCAAATGTTCATAATATACTTGCAGTAACAGTAACAGTAACGATGGGGGGGTTGTTTGCTTTTGTAAATTAAACAGCGAATATATGTGAATTAGAAAATATTAGAATTAAAACACGTTGCTTCCCCTTGATTCACAAGCAAGTCTCTTATCCTAGGTTGCGAGAATTTATCCTTTATCAGTTTAACCACTTAATCCAACCCTAAATTAAATTACTAAGCGAAATTCAACATAAGGCATTCATTATGTGATTAAGCATCACATACACCAATTACTCATAAACGATCATTAAGCATGAACGTAAATTAAGCGCAGAGACAATTAATCAAGCACTAAGCATGCATGAATTAAAAGCAACAAATTCAAAGTAATTAGTGAAGAGGAAAAACTAAACAGAATTTAACAGTAATAATAGAACCTCAAAGAGAACTGTGCTTGATCCTCAAGGGAAAACAACGCTGCGGACTTAGCCTTCCATTAATCAAATAGAGAATGAAATTTTATTGATAAAACTAAAAGTCTGAACTGGAATTGTAAAAAAAACGAAAATAAAAGAGAAAGAGAAGAGAGACTAAAACTAAAAACGAAAAATAGAAGAGAGAGAGGAAAGAGAGAGAGTCTCCCGCGAGGGAGAGAGGGAGCCTCCTAAACTAGAACCTTGGTGCTGTTATATAGTTTTTTCAGCCCCAAAGCTTACAAATATGTTTTAAATCCAAGCCCATAAGTAAAATCAAGCCAAATTCAAATGCTCATTGTTGCACAATCCGTAAAGTTTCATGACGTTTCAAAAGGAAATGAAAATGGGGGTGTCGCAACCTACCCTTCGGCGGGAGGGCGACGCGTGACTCGCGGGATGCGTGTTCCACGAAAGGAATACGCGCGGAGTCGCCACCAACGTTTATTTGAGGAAAACGTCGGAAAAACCGGAAAAGACGCGATCTACGAACTTTTAAGTGAAAGGTTCGGGAGTTGTATTTACGCGCGGGGAAGGTATTAGCACCCCACACGTCCGTCACAAGGGACGGCAGCCTTTAATCGAATGTGCAAACATGACTTTGATTTTTATGTTCCCTTTTATGTTCTTATATCCTTTATACCCTTTTTATATTTTTCCTTTTTTGTGGTCGACAAGGGTGTTTCCCTTTGCTCCTACGTATTCCTCAATTTGGGATGAGAAAATCAGACCTACGTAGTTCTTTATGTTTTTATTGAACAAAAGGTCATTTAAGGTGTTGAACCATTAAACGGTCTTTTGATTTTGAAAGGGGAGAAACGTTAAGGCGTTGGACCATTAACGATCTCTTTGTTTTTTTGAAAGAAGAGAAACGTTAAGGCATTGGACCATTAACGATCTCTTGGGGTGGTCGACAAAAGCGGGGCTTTTGCTCCTACGTATCCTTAATGAGGAACTCAGACCTACGTAGTTCTTTCTTATCAAGCGATTCTTTACTTAAGTGGTGATCATTTTAAGGCGTTGGACCTTAAAAATGATCCATTTTTCTTAGTGAGAAATTTGAAATGACAAACTTCAAAAGCCTATTTTTATGGACGAGCTTGACTAGGCGAGTTGATTTTAGCCTTAGTTTCACTTTAGTTATTAATCAATTCGATTAAGAATGAGAAATCCCAAAGAGAAAACGTCCGATTGATTTTCCGCTTTATTTTACTAAAAGATGTCTTTTTGATTATTATATTATTTTTTACCTCTTTTTGATTTCCAATGTGGTTACGGCACGACCGAACGGTCGGAATTTATTTTAACCGAAGTTAATGGATAATACAATTCAAACGTTCGGTGGAAATTTATTTTATTTTTAAGTTAAGCGAGAAATGACTTAAGTAAAATGGCTTAAGCACGTCAACAGGGGGTATAAAAAGTAAACAAAACGAGAATCAAAATGCACGAAACACAATGTGGACCACTATGGGTACATAGAATGAATCGAAAAGCTTGGTTCGAGGTACTTACCCGTTGAAGATCGAAGAACGATGAAGAACGAATGAAGAACGTCGAAGGACGGTTGAAAGCTTTGCGAGATTCCTCACGGAAAACGTTACGGAAACGTTTCGGAAGCGCCTCGGCTTAGATTTTCTTCACGGAAACAATTTTTCCAAGCAAATTCGAAAGAGAGAGAAGTGCCTAAGGGGCTGACCCCTTCCTTCTTGCCTTCCTCCCCTATTTATAGCAAAATAGGGGAGGTGGTTGCCGCCCAGCTCGCCCAGGCGAGCTCAGCTCGCCCAGGCGAGCAGGGTTGCTTCCTCCAGAAGCAACCGCCTTCTGGAGGAATCTTCTGGAGGGCCCAAATGGGCCTGGGTGCTATTTGCACCCCCATTTTTACTAAGTACACCCCCCTCTGCTGTTTTTTGGTGATTCTTTTTTCGTAAAGTTACGGAAACTTACGAATTTCGTAACGATACTTGTTTTCTTTCCGTAATGTTACGGAACCTTGCGGATTACATAATCATCCCCTTTTTGACTTACGGAATGTTACGGAACCTCACTTAATTATGCAACGATGCTTCCATTTGATTTCCGGTGTGTCACGGAAACTTACGGATTGTGCATCAATATTTTTTTGGTTTTTCGGCATGTCCTGGAATTTCACAAATTGCCTAATGATGGGTGCCAAGCACCTCACGAGGACCAAAGAATGGTCGCACGTCATCGAGCAAAGGTCCCCGGACGAAATTAGGGTATGACAGTTGCCCCTCTTTACTTGTCTTTTATTGGAGATAAAAGGAAAGTAAAGATAAGACACTAATTTCGTTCCTCTCGATTTGACGAGAGTCGCAGGTGACCATAAAATCTCCACATGCAAATGACTCGTTGTTCCCAAAATTTCACAAATTGCCTAATGATGGGTGCCAAGCACCTCACAAGGACCAAAGAATGGTCGCTTGTCATCAAGCAAAGGTCCCAAAAATCAATGTATGACACTAATTTCGTTCCTCTCGGTTGACGAGAGTCGCGGGTGACCGTGACTTGTCGCTCCTAGAATTTCACAAATTGCCTAATGATGGATGCCAAGCACCTCACAAGGACCAAAGAATGGTCGCATGTCATCAAGCAAAGGTCCCCGAAAATTAGTGTATGACACTAATTTCGCTCCTCTCGGTTGACGAGAGTCGCGGGCGACCATGAAATTTCCGCATGTAAATGAGTTGTTGTTCCCGGAGGAACAAAAGGTGCAGAAGACTATGTCAGCCTCTGCATGCTATCAAGCGTTCTGTCTTACAGATAGCAAAAGAATGTTTATACGGATAACCACTCGGGTATTTCCGCGTATCATCGGGCCCGCCGCCTCTGGATGATACAAGGGTGCAGAATGACCAAACTTGGTCTCTGCTTGTCATCGGGCCCGCCGCCTCTGGATGATACAAGGGTGCAGAATGACCAAACTTGGTCTCTGCTTGTCATCGGGCCCGCCGCCTCTGGATGACAAAAGGGTGCGAATAACCGTAAGGTATCTCCGCGTATCATGGGTGCAGAATGACCAAACTTGGTCTCTGCTTGTCATCGGGCCCGCCGCCTCTGGATGACAAAAGGGTGCGAATAACCATAAGGTATCTCCGCGTATCATGGGTGCAGAATGACCAAACTTGGTCTCTGCTTGTCATCGGGCCCGCCGCCTCTGGATGACAAAAAGGTGCGGATAACCATAAGGTATCTCCGCGTATCATGGGTGCAGAATGACCAAACTTTGTCTCTGCTTGTCATCGGGCCCGCCGCCTCTGGATGACAAAAAGGTGCGGATAACCGTAAGGTATCTCCGCGTATCATGGGTGCAGAATGACCAAACTTGGTCTCTGCTTGTCATCGGGCCCGCCGCCTCTGGATGACAAAAAGGTGCGGATAACCGTAAGGTATCTCCGCGTATCATGGGTGCAGAATGACCAAACTTGGTCTCTGCTTGTCATCGGGCCCGCCGCCTCTGGATGACAAAAAGGTGCGGATAACCGTAAGGTATCTCCGCGGGCTACCAGCTCTTGAGTTATGGCAACAAAAGGCGGTATGGTCGACAAAAGCGAGGCTCTTGCTCCTACGTATCCTCCAATGAGGAACTCAGACCTACGTAGTTCTGGAACTTGTGAGACTTGAAAAAGTCTCGGTGTTTTCTCCACTAAAATGCAAACATGCTTTAGCAAAGAGACAAATATTCCGACTGATTTAGAGCAGCATATGCTTTTTTGAGTGAAAAACAATGCGTCTACCGGGGAAGGAGAGTCTGCTGATGAAATCTCCCATAACCATAAATGAGATTTTGGATGTTAGCATTTCGTTTCTAAATGACCATTTAGAGGAAACACTGGGTTCGACAAAAATAGAAGAAATCTACTCAAAGTGTATCAATCTCGCACAGGTAAGTGTTTCATCCTAATTCCGAACCATAGATATGTCATGACTTGACTTTGCAAATTATTTCCTATCAAATCAAAAATTACATGCGTGATCATGGATCAAATAGGACTTCCCTTGGGAATGGGTTCTTTTGGGGAGTTTTTCGACTTTTGATTATTTTTTGCCTTTTCCTTTTCTGTTTTGGCTTTTTTCTTTTTCTGTTTTTGTTTAGTGCGGGGCGAGAAAAAAGGTCGCTAGCGCACGGGATTTCGGTTGGTAATCTTTTCTTTCTTTTGTTCATTTGGTGACAATTCTGTATTGTTCAGATATTGTCTGGTCAAAAGACCTTTCTGCACATTTCTTCTAGTTTCTTTGATCAAGAACTTTCTTTCCTTCCTTTTTTTTACTTTCTCCCATTCTTTGGTTGGGAATTTTCTTTCTTTTCTTTTTGCTTTCTCCCACTCTTTGATTGGGAATTTCCTTTCTTTTCTTTTTGCTTTCTCCCACTCTTTGATTGGGAATTTCCTTTCTTTTCTTTTTGCTTTCTCTTTGATTGGAAATTTTCCTTCTTTCCTTTTTTGCTTCCGAGGGTAAGGATTATAGTGAGTCATGATTTTGGCTCAAGGTTTGTAGAATGGCTAGACATGATAGATGTTGGGGTTTGGTTTGGCTCAAGGATAAAAGGGGTGCCCCACATTATTTCCATGACACAAATGCAAAAATGATGATTTGGAAACTTTATGCAAAACTGGTCATGCATGCACCTATGCGGACACTCAAGTGTCAAATTTTTATGGTCATGTGATGCTAGGGCTCAGGATTCATTTCCTCTATTTTAGTCAACCCAATGTTTCCAAAATATGTTCTTTTATCAATTTGTGCATTCATCCGAGTCCATTTTGGGCGTCTGGGAAAATCTTCACAGCATTCACCCTTCAGGTGTATACACATTTTTTCAAAAACTAGTTATGATCAGTGAATTTTTCCAAAGAAAAGTTGGAAGTCATCTCTTTTCAAAAGCATGTTGGTTTTTCAGCTTGACAACTTATTTTTCTTTTCCTTTTTTATCATTTGTTTATTTCTTTTTCTTGTTTGTTTTTTTGTTTTTTTTTCTCATGAGGTATTTTGCTACCTAAACATGTGCATATTTTTGTGAGGTATTTTTGCTATATACATGCATATCCAAGGTATCTCTCTACCTAAACATACAAATATATATTTTGTGAAGTATTTTTTGTTTACATACACGCACATCTAAGGTATCTCTCTACCTAAACATACATATATATATTTTGTGAAGTATTTTTTTGTTTACATACATGCATATCTAAGGTATCTTTCTACCTAAACATACATATATATATTTTGTGAAGTGTTTTTTTGTTTACATACATGCATATCTAAGGTATTTTCACTACCTAAACATACATATATATATTTTGTGAGGTATGACTACCTTCCGAGCTTGCGCTTGTTTTATTTAAATCCCCAGGATCATGAGCAACTAGGTGCGTCCTACTATAAAAAGTGATCAAATAACAAGCATAGATTCAAAAGGTACTAGGTTGCCTCCTAGTAGCGCTTCTTTAACGTCTTTAGCTGGACGCCTTATGACTTGTCGGTCACTGACCTAGTACTTTGCTTACCTTTGGCTTTGGACTTGGTCGCCTGCTGGTCGGCCATGTGTCGTAGGCAACGCTCTAACCTTTTTGCGGATGAGTTGAGGTGAACTCTAGAGGTGGTGGCGGTGTGTCTATTGCCCGCTACCGGCCATCCCAATGTTGCTGTGGTGTTTCGCCCTGCGCCTGCCTGGGGGCGCAGTACTTCTTGATGAAAGCTCGATTAGTAGGGGGCCTGATGCCCTTGCTGGAGGTGACAGGTACTCCGTAGAACTGACAGAGACCCGTAATTAGAGCTTGACAACTCCAAGACCCTATTGGACTTCTTCGGGTTCACTGGGTGTCTTGCAGGCGCGATCCCTGCAAACAATAGATGAAATCAGAAATCAGTTGAGCGATGTGCATACTTACCTATGATGATGTGACCTTGTCGGGGGGGGTACGAGCACCCTGTAGGACTGATAGAGGCCCGTAACCAGAGCTGGAAACCCCAGGGCCCTGTTGGACTTTTCCGGGTCCACTGGGTGTCTCTCGGGTGCGATCCCTGCAAACAATAGATGGTATCAGAAATCAGTTGAACTGTATGCATACTTACCCATGTTGGGACGACACAGACCAACTGATACTTTTGCAGGGGGAGATTGGCATTGCGGTCGCTGGGCAGAATGTTGCTAAGTAGCAATGTCATCTATATCTGTGTAAGAGTGGTCATGTTAGTGCGCATGATCCGCACTCGTCTTTTTGCAGCGGCACGGGTGAAATCTTGCCCCGGTATGCATAGTAGCTGTGTGATAGCCTCCCTCTCTGGTTGTGCTCGCACAGTTGGCCCTCCTCCAATATCAGGGGCGGGCCCAGGAACCGTTAAAAGGAAACTACTGGTCCCTTAACCGGGAGTGCAAGTCTCGGTTAAGCATTTAAGGATAGAGGACCTTAAATTATCTTAAGGTGTGGATATGGAGCCCACTGAAAGTGAGGACGCGTAGCCCTCTAAAGGCGAGGGCGTGTAGCCTTCTGAAGGTGAGGACGTGCAGTCCTCTGAAGGCGAGGACGTGTAGTCCTCTGGAGGTGAGGGCGTGCAGCCCTCTGATGGTGAGGACGTGTAGTCCTCTCAAGGCGAGGGTGTGTAGCCCTCTGAAAGTGAGGACGTGTGGTCCTCTAAAGGTGAGGGCGTGTAGCCCTACGAAGGTGAGGACATGCAGTTCTCTGATGACGAGGGCGTGTAGCCCTCTGAAGGTAAGGACATGCAGTCCTCTGAAGGTGAGGACATGCAGTCCTCTGATGGCGAGGGCGTGTAGCCCTCTGAAGGTGAGGATGTGTAGCCCTCTGATGGTGAGGACGTGTAGTCCTCTCAAGGCGAGGACGTGTAGTCCCCTCAACGATGAGGGTAACTAGTACCCAAGGTGAGGGCGTGTAGCCCTCTCAAGGCGAGGATTTATAGTCCTCTGGAGGTGAGGGCGTGCAGCCCTCTAGTGGTGAGGACATGTAGCCCTCTCAAGGCGAGGACATGTAGCCCTCTGAAGGTGAGGACATGTAGTCCTCTCAAGGCGAGGACGTGTAGTCCTCTTAACGGTGAGGGTAACTAGTACCCAAGGTGAGGGCGTGTAGCCCTCTGATGGCGAGGACATGAACTCCTCTGATGGCGAGGACATGTAGCCCTCTGAAGGTGAGGACATGTAGTCCTCTCAAGGCGAGGACGTGTAGTCCTCTCAACGGTGAGGGTAACTAGTACCCAAGGTGCGGGCGTGTAGCCCTCTCAAGGCGAGGACATGTAGTCCTCTGAACGGTGAGGGTAACTAGTACCCAAGGTGCGGGCGTGTAGCCCTCTCCAGGCGAGGACGTGTAGTCCTCTGAAGGTGAGGGCGTGCAGCCCTCTCAAGGCAAGGACGTGTAGTCCTCTGAAGGTAAGGGCGTGCAGCCCTCTGATGGCGAGGACGTGTAGTCCTCTCAAGGCGAGGAGGTGTAGTCCTCTGGAGGTGAGGGCGTGCAGCCCTCTGCTGGCGAGGACGTGTAGTCCTTTCAAGGTGAGGGCGTGTAGCCCTGTGACGGTGAGGGTAACTAGTACCCAAGGCGAGGGCGTATAGCCCTCTCAAGGCGAGGACATGTAGTCCTCTGAACGGTGAGGGTAACTAGTACCCAAGGTGAGGGCGTGTAGCCCTCTCAAGGCGAGGACATGTAGCCCTCTGAAGGTGAGGACATGTAGTCCTCTGTTGGCGAGGATGTGTAGTCCTCTAAAAGCGAGGACGTGTAGTCCTCTCAACGGTGAGGGTAACTAGTACCCCAGGTGAGGGCGGGTAGCCCTCTCAAGGCGAGGACGTGCAATCCTCTGGAGGTGAGGGCGTGCAGCCCTCTGATGGTGAGGACATGTAGTCCTCTCAAGGCGAGGACGTATAGTCCTCTCAAGGCGAGGACGTGTAGTCCTCTCAAGGTGAGGACGTGGAGTCCTCTGAAGGCGAGGATGTGTAGTCCTCTAAAGGTGAGGGCGTGTAGCCCTACGTTGGCGAGGACGTGTAGTCCTCTCAAGGTGAGGGCGTGCAGCCCTCTGTTGGCGAGGACGTGTAGTCCTCTAAAGGTGAGGGCGTGTAGCCCTACGAAGGCGAGGACGTGTAGTCCTCTCAAGGTGAGGGTGTGCAGCCCTCTGTTGGCGAGGACGTGTAGTCCTCTAAAGGTGAGGGCGCGTAGCCCTACGAAGGTGAGGACATGCAGTCCTCTGATGGCGAGGGCGTGTAGCCCTCTGAAGGTAAGGACATGCAGTCCTCTGAAAGTGAGGACACACAGTCCTCTTAAGGTGAGGGCGTGTAGCCCTTTGTTGGCAAGGAGTGTAGTCCTCTGAAGACCAGGGTACTAGTACCCGAGGGTCCATCCTTATGAGAAAGCAAGAGATCGACTCATCGAGAGAGCCGGTCATCCCAAATCCACAAGATTTGGACATTAGATGTAGGAAATCTATGCAGTTAACATGATTTTTAGAGATGCAGATGCATGCAACCTTTGTCGTGAAATTTGGTAAATGCGGACTTCATATGAAACAATGCAATGTAATGGAAAGTTGTACAATGTTCATGACATTCTTTCCCTATTTTGTGATTTTGATTTTGATTTGATTTTTTTGGAAAACATAGATTGACTGTCCTTTTGAAAGAGGTGATAATTCATGCGACCTTGTCCTATCTTTTTGCAAATCTCTCTGGGAACTCCCTCAGAGTGTATGTTCTGTTTGATTTAGTCACTTGACCGTTTTGGAGTGACGGGAATGGAGTCGTTTGATAATTAATCAATCTATTGAAATTCCAGGGCTTGTCTCCCCCTTTTTTTCTTGTTTAAAAACATCGACGGGTGTGAACTTTTGATCGGCCCCTATGTTCACTTGTGGCTCATGCACGATGCCCCTCATTGCCCCAGTGTAAGGCTTTGAGGTACCAATCGTTGCCTTTCGTCATGACCTTGTAGGAGGGAACCTATTGGGTGAGAACTTCTAATCTGTCCCTAGGTTCGCTTGAGGTTTTTGCATGGTGCCTTTTGTTGCCCCAGTGTAGGGCTTAGAGGTACCAAGTGTTGTCTTGTTTTCACGACCTCGTAGTGAGGAAGAATGAAAGAAGCAGTTGATTCTTGCAAAAAGAATTTTCCAAGGACGAGAAATAGTTGAAGGATTTTTTTTTTATTTATTTATTTTTATTTTTTTTTTTAGTTGATGGATTAAGTCAAATGACTCCTATGTAGAAGCAAGATGTTTTGATGTTTTGATGATGCCAAAGGATCAAGTGCTTCTAAGTTTTATTCAAGACAAGAATCCAAGAAAGTCAAGATATATGATCAAGTTTGATCTCTTAGAATCTTTAGGAAGAAGTTTCCAAATTGAAACAAACAAAAGGTTTGACCAAAGAATTCTATCATTTCAAATTGAGATTTGCTCACTGGTAATCGATTACCAGTAGTTGAAAATGTTTTAATACAAATTTTTAAAACCTGTAATCGATTACATAAGTCTTGTAATTGATTACCAGAGGGGATTTTCAGAAAATAATTTCCAAGAGACATATCTATTCAAATGTTTTATGAACGGCCATTCAAATGTTTTAAAGAGAGTTTTCATTGCCCAAACAGTTTTATCCTCTCGAAAGATCAAGAGTTTTTCTGAACTGAAATGTCTTATTCTCTCAAAAAGATTCCTTGGTCAACCACTTGCTTATTCAATAAGGAATTTTTGATTGATCTTCATTTTACAATCTACCTCTTTTACGAGAGACCTCTTCTTCTCTTCTTCTTATTTCTGAAAAGGGATTAAGAGACCGTGGGTCTCTTGTTGTAGAGGATTCCTGAACACAAGGGAAGGGTTATCCCTGTGTGCATTGTTAATCCGAAAAAAGAGATTGATAGTTCAATTGGGGAATAGTCTTTGCATCTTAATTCAACCCCCCTTTTTCTTAAGGTAACTGAGGCCATTTGTCCAACATCCTATTCTTGATAACTCACTTCTCTCTAAAAAGACAAAATGAGGTCACATGAACGTCTATATTTTTACTTGAAAACACAGTCAATCAAATGCCTTTTTATTTTTTTATTTTGAAACTTATTTTTTATTTTGTTTGCTCGTTGTTTTACGGCACCCCCACCAACGTGCAAGATGAGTAATCTCTGATTGAACGGTCTTGGAAGTCAACACTCAGGAGCGCAGGTTGCTTGAGCAAACAGACCAATGGCTTACACCCACATTCCGGTGAAAGTTGAATAAGCAAACACGCGTTTGTGAGAGGATGAGGGACAAAGATATCAACTTTATCCATTTCATTTAACATTGTAGCTGTGGTTTACAATAATGGCATAAACTTGGAAACCCTGATGAGTCATTAGGGACACCTAACAACAGCTTTCAAAATTGCCCCATGTGTGGCATCTCTTGTCAATGTCAGGATTTACACGCAATTCTCCTCAAATTTCAGCCAGCCCGTATCAATTAGACTTCACACTTTATGCTTCGAGGTCATACAATGCTCAATGGAATGCCCCAGGGCTTCTCCGTGACAAGCACATGTTGCGTTCGAGTCGTATTCTCGGAGAAATGGAGGTTGATGAACCTTGGCTAGGGTTATGGCTACCATTGAATTATCAAGTAGATATGGGATCAAGTTTAGCATATGACAACGGAATTTGGGGTGAACCCTACAGGCTTTTTGCTGCAAAATTCCTTTTTGTTGGTGTTTTTTTTTGGTTTGTGCTAAAGGTGGTGTTCGTCATTGGAAGTGCGGTAGACAGACTTTGTGGTTGATTTAGGGATGGCCTTTGTGGATAACTGGGTGGTGGGTAAGGAGGAGGTTTGTTATTGGCTGAGTAATGACATTGTTGGGTTGGTGGGAAACTTGGCCGTATAGGAATGGCAGTCACAGCATGGGTTTCTCCCTCATCCTCACCCTCTTTATTTGCCCCAGTTTTCTCAGTCGTCCTAGTAGGATGATCAAATTTGCCTCTTTTCGGACCCACATTGATCCTTTCACTGGCGAAGACCAAATCTGCAAAGCTTTGAGGGTGCGCAGCCCACCATCTTTTCATAGTAGAGTACCGATAATGTGTCTACCATCACGATTATCGTCTCCCTTTCCATTATTGGGGGTACCACCTGGGCCGCCAGATCCCTCCACCTTTTGGGCGTGTTCTTTGAATGATCCGTCCCCCTTTTTGCACACTTTTTGTAGTTGCATCCTATCCGGAGCCATATCAGAATTGTACTGATACTGCTTAATGAAGGCAACCATTAGGTCCTTCCAAGAATGGACTCAAGAAGGTTCCTAAGTTAGTATACCAGGCGACAGTTGTCCTAGTAAGACTTTCTCAGGAAAAATGTATCAGCAGTTTCTCATCTTTTGCGTATGCCCCCATCTTCCGACAGTACATCTTTAGAAGGTTCTTGGAGCGAGTAGTCCCCTTGTACTTGCCAAAGTCCGGCACCTTGAACTTGGGAATGACCATGTTTGGGTATTAGGAACAACTCTTCTAGGTTAGCAAAGGCATAATCTTCACCTCCTTCAATGGCCCTGAGCCTTTCCTCTAGATGATCCAACTTTCCCATTCCTGCCATAGTCATGAGGGTTTTTAAACGCTGTGGAATGCAAGAGAAGCAGTTGTGGGTGATACTGAGGGCCCTCCAAAGGGTTTTGTAGGGGTATACCACCAACTGCTTGCCCTTCAGTGGTATATCCGAGCCAAGGCTCGAAGTCGGCTAGATTGTGATAGGGAATTTCATGGGTCTCTTCCACAGTTTAAGAGACATGTGCATGATCAGTTTGGGGTTGCTGGCTTTCAATGGGTATAGGAGTGGAGTTATTGACATTCTTATTGGGAGTGTACGCCATATTGGGTGGCGTATAGTTGAGAGGCAAGCCATATGACGGGAAGGCGTGCTCGTTTTGAATTTGCACATCATGGGGGCCGCCCGTACTTCCTAAATCTTTTGCCTACCATATTTGAGGTTGGATGATTCATTTGCTTGAGGCCAGATGGGAGCATTGGGTTCACCTTAGCGACAGCGCTTAATAGTGGCCATTTATCATTGGCTTCCATTATCTTCTTCATGCTCATCATGGCCTTTATCATTGTGGCCATTTGCTCTTTTATGGCCTCCATTTTTGGCATTCATCTTCTCTTGCACCTTCTCTGCTTCACCCATTACTCTAGCTCTAGCACGAGTTCGGTAAGGGCGCCGTAAAGCGTTTCCTTTTCTTTTTGATAAGTTCATTTTATTTTATTTTATTTTTCAAGGAAAGAATGCAATGAGCAATGCAACCAATGAAAAGCATGGATGCATGCGAATGATGTACAGTCGAAGTATTGCGAATTTTTATGCAGGATATGGGGTTGAATCAATTTAGATTTTCAACATGGTCCATGACATTTTTGTCAAGGTGAAACTGGAAGTAACAAGGACATCAATAATCCTAAATATGTTTGGCAGTAGACGAAGCAGTGATGTGACTCGATTCATCTTTTGCCCCAATTTTGCAGGATGGTTACTTCCATATTTCAACTTGACTTGATGAACCTTTTTGTAAAAGCTTGAGCTTGGTTCAACCCCGTAATCCAAGGAATGGAAATTCTGATCGCCAATACTTCAACAACATCTCATAGGGATGAATGACTCGGGCATACTTTAAGCTTATGCACGGAAAATGTAATTATGAAATTGAGATGCCCGAAGAAACACCATTTCCTAGTTAACCATGCATTAGGTACCATGTTCAATTATTTTGTTTTTAAGTGAAACGGGTTTATGATCCCAACATGGTTGGCTCCTAACACATGAAACTAAGAATGTAGTGTGAAGTTTCACGCTTCCCCCTTCTTTGTTTTTGTTTTGTAGAGGAAAACGCAAGGATGAGCAAACATGAAAACAAATGGTATGCAATTTTGCAGATCAAAAAGTTTGTTGAACGCATATGCATGATGATGCCATGACTCATGCAAAATGTGAGGCTGGAATATGATAACGGACAAATGCAGGATATGTCCATTATGATGTTATGAAGAGATGCTTATGCGATGCATGATATGAATGCATTTTACGGACACGAGAGCCCGGAAAATTATCTCTCCTTACTCGCGCATTTGGGGGCGCAGTGCCCCATGTGTACAATTAAGAAGGTGATATGGACCTTCCGGCTTCCCGTGACAAAGGACGAGACCAACATACAATGCATGCTAGAGATAAAATGTAGGAGTGATTTGATTTGCACAAGCTTTTTGGAGTAGAAACATGGGACCAACTCATTTTATTTCAAAAAAGAAGTCGTATCCAGTCAAGGTCTGAGAGACCATACAAGTTTCCTAACGATTTCTAATTATGTGGGCCATTAAGTCTATCATATGCTGACAATAGCCGAGAAGCCCATGAATCTCTTCGGGGGTGGAGTAGGTGTCTGCCATTGCCTTGGCCTTGGCTAACAAGCGGGGAAGTTCTTGACTCCCGTTCAAGGTAAGAGCAAACCGGTCCATCCACATGGTTGCCTCTTGGTGTAAAGAGTCGATCACCCTTCCTCTAGCCTCTTTTTCCGCATATACTTGAGCATACTCATCCGCGATTCTATGCTCGTGGGCCATGGCTAGACCTAACTCTTCTTGGTACTTGGCGATGATAGCTAGCATGTTGGTCTCCGTCTCGCATAAATGCTGAGACAAGCTTCTTTTGGACCTTGAACAAGCAATTAACTCCTCTTTCAGAACCATGCTATGTGCTCGCGACTGGTCTCTTTCTTCCCTTCGCAACTTGAGTTCACTATTGCTACCCCATAGAGCTCCGCGAAATTTGTTCCGGCCATACTCTTCCTTGCGAGCCCTCTTGGTCTCTTGTTCAAGGGCTCTTGCAGTAATTGCATTCTCTTCCCGTAACCCGGCACACTCCTTCCGAACGTGTGTAGCGGCCAACTTGAACTTCTCCTTGGCAAGTTTTGCCTTTCCTAACTCTCTTTTGAGAGTTTGGACTTCTTCGTCCTCTTCCGGTGCTTCAAAACTCTCTTCGCTGACGACTTTTAACTTGGCGAGCCAATCTAAACCTCGTATATGAACTTTCATCCATTCGTGGTACCCACCAATGATGCCATTACGAATGCCTCTAAGCTCTTGATCTTTCCTTAACGGGGTTTCCCATGCCTTATGGATTCTTTGTATAGTCTTGGAACTTTGTGTGCCAAGATCCCTCACAAGGAAAGGAGACATGCTTTCTTCCGTCGGTGCTCCCCTCATGGGGTACCCTAGTTGTCTTATAGCGAGCGCGGGATTGTAGTTAATACAACCCCTCGTTCCTACCAGCGAAATGTTTGGGTATCCTCCACATGAGAAAAGGACTCCTTCTTTTCCTTCCTTCCATCGGGGGAACCAACTGATTGTTCTACCTCCTATCCCGGCCAAGAGCTGGTCCCAATCTATTCTCCTCTTTTCAGTGCACGAGCGATGGCTCAGGTGCGGACATGGATGTCTTGTGTCTGGTCGGAACAAGTGCGAAACCAACCAAACACAGAGGGCGGGTAAGCAACAGATGATCCGTGCGCTACTCTTTTCGCACCTTCGGTCAAATGTGTCAAACAGATCTGCCAAGACAGCTACCACCGGACTTTCCTTGCTATGGTGGTAGGCAAGGAAAGCGTCGATTGCTGCTAGGTCTACCAAACCATCCACATTTGGAAAGAGGACAACCCCGAAAATTAGCAAAGCTAACACATCCATAAACGGGACCCAGTCTCCTTGATTGGCCATACCCCTTGCCTTGTCTTCTAGGTACTTCCGTGGTAGGCCCGCTATGCCGTTCCGAGTCTGTTTTATGCGGTCCAAACCTCTTGCTGAATCCTTGACCACAGTTGCAATTCTGCTCAAAGAGGAGAGACACCCGGAGGAAAGATATGGTTTTCTTCCCCCGAGAGGACATCCTAGAATTTCCTCAAATTCTTCAATGGTTGGTACTAATTGGAAGTCTCCGAATGTGAAGCACCTCAAAGGCTGGTCGTAGTATTGGGTGAGTGATGCAATGGCTTCTATGGACACCTCTGCTATGGTCAACTCTAAGATCTTTCCGTAAGTCTTGCGGAAGGCTTGCATTTGGAGGGGTTCCATCAACCGCCCTAATTCCTTGATGCTGGTGGTATCTAGGCTTTTGACCTTGACTTGGTAGAACCTCTTGCCGGTTTGATTTGTTCCCATGCTTACTAAAGTGAGACAAAAGCTGGTGCAAATCAAAACTCCGATATCTCATGGGTGGGATGGATGCATGCATGATGGAATGCATATGACACAGATGCAATCTAGGAATGCGGGGGTCCGGGGAATTTGTCCCCTTCTTAGATACGACGTCTAGGGGTAGCGAAATGCCCCAACGCACGTTTTTAAGAAGGCGACACGGACCCTCCGTTGGTTTGTTTACAGTAGGGATCAAGACAGAACCCATATGCAATGCCTATGCAAACGACACAATGCGGGAATGTGCACAGTATGACAATATTTACCGAACATAAGCAAAAGGGTATATGATACTCATGCATGGCAGCGTGAAAAATGGCACGCAGCGTGTTTGCTTCGTGCCCCTATTTAAGGGATCTATAAGGGAGAGAACTAACTAGGCTTTTAGCAATAATCCCCAAGGTAGTTATATCTCTCTTGATGGTTTCTAGAGGTATCATCCCCTTTGAAGAACATATTGTAGCAGTAGGGACTACTAGCAACAATAGGTCTTCAAAGAGAAAAGCTCTAGATGAGGGTTCACTGTAATCAAGCAAGTCGGAGACCTAGCATGATCACAGATTCACCTCCACTCCTTATGTTCCCACGAACCCGGGTATAGGGCCCTTTTTTCACTCACAGTGTGTGCAAATAGTGTTGGTGTTTGTGTGCATCAAATGAATAAATATTTACCTCATGCATACATTTTAAAACGCACTAGAAGCAACAAAGAGTTTATATACACAAGAACATAATGTAGGGAAACCAACAAAGGAGTAAGTCATGGTAAAGCATTTGCACAAGATTAAATGGCCTAACTCTCTAAAAAAAAGTCCCCAGTGGAGTCGCCAACTGTCGCAACCTACCCTTCGGCGGGAGGGCGACGCGTGACTCGCGGGATGCGTGTTCCACGAAAGGAATACGCGCGGAGTCGCCACCAACGTTTATTTGAGGAAAACGTCGGAAAAACCGGAAAAGACGCGATCTACGAACTTTTAAGTGAAAGGTTCGGGAGTTGTATTTACGCGCGGGGAAGGTATTAGCACCCCACACGTCCGTCACAAGGGACGGCAGCCTTTAATCGAATGTGCAAACATGACTTTGATTTTTATGTTCCCTTTTATGTTCTTATATCCTTTATACCCTTTTTATATTTTTCCTTTTTTGTGGTCGACAAGGGTGTTTCCCTTTGCTCCTACGTATTCCTCAATTTGGGATGAGAAAATCAGACCTACGTAGTTCTTTCGGAAAAAAGTGTTTTGTTAAGTTGTTTTTGTCTTTTTTTGCAAAATATGTTTTTATTGAACAAAAGGTCATTTAAGGTGTTGAACCATTAAACGGTCTTTTGATTTTGAAAGGGGAGAAACGTTAAGGCGTTGGACCATTAACGATCTCTTTGTTTTTTTGAAAGAAGAGAAACGTTAAGGCATTGGACCATTAACGATCTCTTGGGGTGGTCGACAAAAGCGGGGCTTTTGCTCCTACGTATCCTTAATGAGGAACTCAGACCTACGTAGTTCTTTCTTATCAAGCGATTCTTTACTTAAGTGGTGATCATTTTAAGGCGTTGGACCTTAAAAATGATCCATTTTTCTTAGTGAGAAATTTGAAATGACAAACTTCAAAAGCCTATTTTTATGGACGAGCTTGACTAGGCGAATTGATTTTAGCCTTTAGTTTCACTTTAGTTATTAATCAATTCGATTAAGAATGAGAAATCCCAAAGAGAAAACGTCCGATTGATTTTCCGCTGTATTTTACTAAAAGATGTCTTTTTGATTATTATATTATTTTTTACCTCTTTTTGATTTCCAATGTGGTTACGGCACGACCGAACGGTCGGAATTTATTTTAACCGAAGTTAATGGATAATACAATTCAAACGTTCGGTGGAAATTTATTTTATTTTTAAGTTAAGCGAGAAATGACTTAAGTAAAATGGCTTAAGCACGTCAACAGGGGGTATAAAAAGTAAACAAAACGAGAATAAAAATGCACGAAACACAATGTGGACCACTATGGGTACATAGAATGAATCGAAAAGCTTGGTTCGAGGTACTTACCCGTTGAAGATCGAAGAACGATGAAGAACGAATGAAGAACGTCGAAGGACGGTTGAAAGCTTTGCGAGATTCCTCACGGAAAACGTTACGGAAACGTTTCGGAAGCGCCTCGGCTTAGATTTTCTTCACGGAAACAATTTTTCCAAGCAAATTCGAAAGAGAGAGAAGTGCCTAAGGGGCTGACCCCTTCCTTCTTGCCTTCCTCCCCTATTTATAGCAAAATAGGGGAGGTGGTTGCCGCCCAGCTCGCCCAGGCAAGCTCAGCTCGCCCAGGCGAGCAGGGTTGCTTCCTCCAGAAGCAACCGCCTTCTGGAGGAATCTTCTGGAGGGCCCAAATGGGCCTGGGTGCTATTTGCACCCCCATTTTTACTAAGTACACCCCCCTCTGCTGTTTTTTGGTGATTCTTTTTTCGTAAAGTTACGGAAACTTACGAATTTCGTAACGATACTTGTTTTCTTTCCGTAATGTTACGGAACCTTGCGGATTACATAATCATCCCCTTTTTGACTTACAGAATGTTACGGAACCTCACTTAATTATGCAACGATGCTTCCATTTGATTTCCGGTGTGTCACGGAAACTTACGGATTGTGCATCAATATTTTTTTGGTTTTTCGGCATGTCCTGGAATTTCACAAATTGCCTAATGATGGGTGCCAAGCACCTCACGAGGACCAAAGAATGGTCGCACGTCATCGAGCAAAGGTCCCCGGACGAAATTAGGGTATGACAATATCTAGATAAGATAAGATCTAATTTTATAGAATAAATTAGTCTGCCCTCTTCAAGTCCAAGCCCAATTCTAGATTCAAGCCCAATGCTTCATTAATTCCTGAAATTAGATTAAAAACATCAAATTAGCTGAATGGGCCCAAATAAAAAAACTGCCTAATTAATTGACAATTAAGACCAATCAGTATTTAAAATGGTGCAAAAAGGGTTTAGAAAATAGAAGAAAATGATGGCACATCACATATTTTTCTAATTATGTACATTTTCATTACTTTGTTATACTTTAGAAAAAATTGGTCTGGAGACCCGAGGAAGAGAATGAAATAACAAAATCTTTTAACTCGAAAGCTTCTCATAGACTTTCTGAGATGTTTAAGGATACCCAAAATGAAAATAAAAGGCCATATTGGATTGGAGATCATATTTAGAATGATATGTTATCACATTGGAATGCACCTGAGTATTGTTCCAAGTGTGCACATGCCAAAAAAAATTAGGCATTTGAAAATGGTGGGTGTATGCACACAGGTGGTTCTATCAGCTTGCAGGATCATGCCATTTGCTTGGTATGTACATTAAAATTATAATACATAGTTTTTTGTGCTTGTTTAATTTTTCACTTAATGTTTATTTTTTAATGTTTGTTAATAGTTAGAGGAGCTTGGTCAATTTGTATATGTAGATGAGGTCTTTCAACAAACTCATTTACGAAAGGATATTGGTCAATTTGTCAATGATAGATCTAGGCGGACACATGTGAGACCATTACCTTGAATTTTTTTATTCTTTAAAATTTTTATTATATTTATGGAATAATAATTTTTTATGAATTACAGGATGAATTTGAGGCTAGATTATCTTAAGCTAAGTCTGATGTTGCATCAAGTGTTGGTGAATCCCAACTCACTCCCTTAGACTCTGTTGAAGAACAAAGACTTAGGAGTCGGTGTTGGGTTGTAGCTGCAGGACCAAAGTGTAAAGGACACCTTTATGGTACTAGAAACATTTCTTATACTTACAAATGCGGAAATGACAGCTTCATGTAGCATACACAAGGATCTTCGAGTAGTGCTGAAGATGCTGCAGAGATGAACCGCCTGAGGGAGGAGCTTCATCTATCAAAAGAGGAGATGTGCGTTTTTCAGTCAGTAGTCCTTCAGTTCCTACCTCGAGAGGCCGGAACATTATTCATCAACAACAACAACCTCACCAACAGCAGGACCATGCAGATAACCAACAGAGGCACTCTCTTTATGACTATTTTGACTACTGACTTAGCATCACAAAATTACTATTGACAATCGGCATTCACATTTTACATTGTATTTTTTTTTTACATTTGTTTTCAGTTTAACTTAATGACTTATTTTACTCAATGTTTTGGATTTATCAATTTCACTATTTCCTCAATTATAAGTATGTCTTAATTCAAATATTCATGGTGTCGCAACGTGCCCTTCGCGGGCGAGCGAGGGTGAGGCTCACGGGTGCGCTTTCCAAAGGAGGAAAGATGCGCGGAGTCGCCACCAACGTTTATTTGTGGAAAACGTCGGAAAAACCGAAGGAAACCGGTCAAACATGAAAATTCTAAGTTCGGAAGTTGTATTTACGTTTGAGGAAGGTATTAGCACCTCTCACGTTTGTCTCAAAGGGCAACAACCTATTTTTCATAATTGTGGAAATTGTGTTACCCTAACTTTAGTTCTTTTTTTATTTTTTGAGGTCGACAAAAGCGGGGCTTTTGCTCCTACGTACCCTCCTTTGGAGAGGAAATCAGACCTACGTAGTTCTTTCTTATGTATGAATCAAGCCATTCTTTTTACTTGAGGGGTGATTATTTTAAGGCGTTGGACCTTAAAAATGATCTTTTTTACTTAGTAAGAAACTGAAATGATAAACTTTCAAAAACCTATTTTTGTGGACGAGCTTGACAAGGCGAGTTTGATTTTAGCCTTAGTTTCACTTTAGTTATTAGTCAATTCAATTAAGAATGAGAAATCCCAAAGAGAAAACGTCCGATTGATTTTTCGCTTTATTTTACTAAAAGGTATTTTTGATTATTATATTGTTTTTTACCTCTTTTTTTATTTCCAACGTGGTTACGGCACGACCGAATGGTCGGAATTCATCTTAACCAAAATTAACGGATGATACAATTCAAACGATCGGTGGAAATTTATTTTATTTTTAGATTAGGCGAGAAATGACTTAAATAAATGGCTTAAGCACGTCAAAAGGGGGTATAAAAAGTAAATGAAAACGAGAACAAAAATACATGAAATAAAATGTGGACCACCACGGGTACATAGAATGAATTGAAAAGCTTGGTTTGAGGTACTTACTCGTTGAAGACTGAAGAAAACAAAGAACGAACGATGAATCTTGAAGAACGGTCGAGAATCTTCGCGTAATTACTCACGGAAACGTTACGGAAGCGCCTCGGCTTGGATTTTCTTCACGGAACTAATTTTCCTCAGCTATTTCGAGAGAGAGAGAAGTGCCTAAGGGGCTGAACCCTTTTCTTCTTCACTTCATCCCCTATTTATAGCAAAATAAGGGAGAAGCTTGCCGACCAGCTCGCCCAGGCGAGCAAGGTTGCTTCCTCCAGAAGCAACAGCCTTCTGGAGGAATCTTCTGGAGGGCCCAAGTGGGCCTAGTTGCTATTTGCACCCCCCTTTTTTACTAAATGCACCCCCTTCTATATTTTTTTTTTGTAATTCTTTTTCCATAACGTTACGAAACTTTATGAATTTCGTAACGATACTTATTTTCCTTCCGCAAGATTACGAATCCTTACAGATTATGTATTTACTCCTTTTTTAGCTTTCGAAGGAGTTACGGAAACTCACGAATTGCGCAAAAACACCTCTTTTCGATTTCCGCCACATTACGGAATTTCACGGATCACGCAAGCCTACTTCCTTTTGATTTCTGAGACGTCTCGGGACTTCATTTACTGTGCAACAAAGGATGCCAAGTATCTCAAAGCGGCTAACCAAAGGTTGCATGTCATCAAGTAATAACCCCCGGACGAAATTAGGGTATGACAGTTGCCCCTCTTTACTTACCTCTCATCGGAGATAAGAGGAAAGCAAAGATAGGACACTGATTTCGTCCGTCCTGCCCTTTTCGTGATGACGACTCTCGTCTCCACTCCTTCTTCTCTTTTTTCTTCTGCACAAAACAAAATACAAACAACAATAAGAACAACGAACATAATATGCACATATACATATACACATATTTGGCGAAGGAACCGATCCGGAAAACAACAGAATGACGTGTTTCCCAGTCACCAGGGACTTCGCGCTTGATAAGGGAGGACACATAAACAGCGCTAGGCAATAACATTCATGGTGCTCCGAACAAAGGTGGAGTATGGAGGATTGCCTTGAGGGTCCGCACTTAGGCAATCATGAAACTCAGCTCCAAACTCGAAAGTGGAGGACACATGAACAGCCCTAAGCAATAACATTCATGTGGCTCCGAAAAAGGGTGAGAATGGAGGATTTACTTGAGGGTCCTCTCTTAGGCAATCATGAAACTCAGCTCCAAACTCGAAAGTGGAGAACACATGAACAACCCTAAGCAATAACATTCATGTGGCCCCGGAAAAGGATGAGAATGGAGGATTTCCTTGAGGGTCCTCTCTTAGGCAATCATGAAACTCAGCTCCAAACTCGAAAGTGGAGAACACATGAACAGCCCTAAGCAATAACATTCATGTGGCTCCGGAAAAGGATGAGAAAGGAGGATTTCCTTAAGGGTCCTCTCTTAGGCAATCATGGAACACAGCTCCAAACTCGAAAATGGAGGACACATGAACAGCCCTAAGCAATAACATTCATGTGGCTCCGAAAAAGGGTGAGAATGGAGGATTTCCTTGAGGGTCCTCTCTTAGGCAGTCATGAAACACAGCTCCAAACTCGAAAATGGAGGACACATGAATGACAATGCAATTCATTCATGGGGCTCCGAAAAAAATGGAGAATGGAGGATTGCCTTAAGGGTCCTCACTTAGGCAATCATGAAACATAGCTCCAAACTCGAAAATGGAGGACACATGAATGACAACGCAATTCATTCATGGGGCTCCGAAAAAGGGGAGAATGGAGGATTGCCTTGAGGGTCCTCACTTAGGCAATCATGTAACACAACTCCAAACTCGAAAATGGAGGACACATGAACGAAAACGCAATTCATGGGCTCTGAAAAAGGGGAGAATGGAGGATTTCCTTGAGGTTCCTCTCTTAGGCAATCATGAAACACAGCTCCAAACTCGAAAATGGAGGACACATGAACAGCCCTAAGCAATAACATTCATGTGGCTCCGGAAAAGGGTGTTGGCGAGACCGAACAGTCCACCAGGTTTTTCCACCTAAAAGGATAACATGCTTTTTGCAAAGAAAAATAAATCATTCGCGAGAGCACCACATCTTAGAGAAACAATATACTTGTGTCAAGGGTAATCTTCCTAACCGAGAATGAAGGGTAGGATGTCAACTTCTAGCTTTCAAATGAACACGCAGGGGAAACATCGGGCTAAGCTGAAAATCAATCACTCATAGTGTATAA
The DNA here is from genome assembly GCF_000004515.6 of Glycine max. Taxonomy (NCBI): domain Eukaryota; kingdom Viridiplantae; phylum Streptophyta; class Magnoliopsida; order Fabales; family Fabaceae; genus Glycine; species Glycine max. The sequence goes on along the minus strand of NC_016090.4, from coordinate 26,065,396 downwards.
AACTCACAAGGCAAGTGTTTTATCCTATTCCCAAACCATAATTGCACCATGACTCTATTTTGCACGCGACTTCCTATCGAATCAAAGATCAACCGTATGATCACAGACCAATAGGATTTTCTCGAGGTCAGTGTTTTTGGAGAGGAAGCTGGGTGTTTCGGTCTTTTCCTCTTCGTTCATGTGGGGTGGGATATTGACAGTCAAGAATGATTCTGAGTGGCAATCTGGCTTTGAAGAATTTATGTCCTCTTTTTTTCATTGATCGAGAATTGTTTCTTTTCCCTTTTTACTTCCTTTCGATCTTTAACCGGGAATCCTTCCTTTTCTTTCTTTTGTTCCTTTCTTTATTTTCATCTTTTTCTTTTCTTTCTTTCCATTTCTTCCTTTTCTTTCATTTCACTTTTCTTTCCCCATCCCTTTCTTTGGGAAATCGGGTTTTAGCATTCTATTCACTCTCCCTTGAGGAGATTCCGCTGTCCTTTGCTTCGGGGGAAAGAATGAGAATTCCTTTTTTATAGACCAAGGTTCAAAAAGGTCTAAGGTTGTGTTTCAATGGGGTCTTTTATCGTGGAAACCCAATCTTGATATCTGGGGCAAAACAAATTTGGGTGTCAAGGTGTCGGTCTCGGGCCGAACTTCCATATTACTCCATAAGGCACGCGTGACAATGATGATTCGAAAACAACGTGCAAAATTAGTCATGGCTACAGCCAGGTGGGCACTCAAGCATCCTGTTTATGGCATTGTGATACTACGATTGGGAATTTACATAGACAGACCCAACATTTCCAAGTTATGTTCTTTCATCAGTTCAATGAATTCATCCATCCTTTTTCTGTACACGCATTAGAACTCTTTCTCTTTACGTCACACGGTCTATATACAAACCCTATTTACATTCAAAGATTTTTTTCATTTTTCCCCACACACACTTATGGTTCATACAAAAGTTTCTTCATATACACTCGTTGCTCACACACACAAGAATTCCTTTCCACGCATCATTTACACACAAAAACCTTCTATACACATTTTCCCTTTACATACATGTATAAATAAAAACCTTTTTCTTTTCTTTATGAACATGAATTTATTCACAACGCTTCTTTCTTTTTATTAGGATTTTTGGTTCATTTTATTTTATTTTTAGAACGACGCTCCTAAATAAAAAACTCTACACAGTTCCGGAATTTCAACAAACACTATTGACAACAACGAAACAAGTACCGACGTAACAACTCAAACGACATGTATGTACAAAACAAAAGTCAAAATATGAAACAAACGTTAGTCCCTTAGTCAAACACAAAATAAGATGATATGTGTCGCAACCTACCCTTCGGCGGGAGGGCGACGCGTGACTCGCGGGATGCTTGTTCCATGAAAGGAATACGCGCGGAGTCGCCACCAACGTTTATTTGGGGAAAACGTCGGAAAAACCGGAAAAGACGCGATCTACGAACTTTTAAGTTGAAAGGTTCGGGAGTTGTATTTACGCACGGGGAAGGTATTAGCACCCCACACGCCCGTCCCAAGGGACGGCAGCCTTTAATCGAATGTGCAAACATGACTTTGATTTTTATGTTCCCTTTTATGTTCTTATGTCCTTTATACCCTTTTTATATTTTTCCTTTTTTTGTGGTCGACAAGGGTGTTTCCCTTTGCTCCTACGTATTCCTCAATTTGCGATGAGGAAATCAGACCTACGTAGTTCTTTTGGAACAAAGTGTTTTGTTAAGTTGTTTTTGTCTTTTTTGCAAAATATGTTTTTTATTGAACAAAAGGTCATTTAAGGTGTTGAACCATTAAACGGTCTTTTGATTTTGAAAGGGGAGAAACGTTAAGGCGTTGGACCATTAGCGATCTCTTGTTTTTGAAAGGAGAGAAACGTTAAGGCATTGGACCGTTAACGATCTCTTGTTTTTGAAAGGAGAGAAACGTTAAGGCATTGGACCATTAACGATCTCTTTGGGTGGTCGACAAAAGCGGGGCTTTTGCTCCTACGTATCCTCAATGAGGAACTCAGACCTACGTAGTTCTTTCTTATCAAGTGATTCTTTTTTACTTAAGTGGTGATCATTTTAAGGCGTTGGACCTTAAAAATGATCCATTTTACTTAGTGAGAAATTGAAATGACAAACTTCAAAAGCCTATTTTTGTGGACGAGCTTGACTAGGCGAGTTGATTTTAGCCTTAGTTTCACCTTAGTTATTAATCAATTCGATTAAGAATGAGAAATCCCAAAGAGAAAACGTCCGATTGATTTTCCGCTTTATTTTACTAAAAAGATGTTTTTTTGATTATTATATTATTTTTTACCTCTTTTTGATTTCCAACGTGGTTACGGCACGACCGAACGGTCGGAATTGATTTTAACCGAAGTTAACGGATAATATAATTCAAACGTTCGGTGGAAATTTATTTTATTTTTAAGTTAAGCGAGAAACGACTTAAGTAAAATGGCTTAAGCACGTCAACAGGGGGTATAAAAAGTAAACAAAATGAGAATAAAAAAATGCACGAAACACAATGTGGACCACTACGGGTACATAGAATGAATTGAAAAGCTTGGTTCGAGGTACTTACCCGTTGAAGATCGAAGAACGATGAAGAACGAATGAAGAACGTCGAAGAACGGTTGAAACCTTTGCGAGATTCCTCACGGAAAACGTTACGGAAACGTTTCGGAAGCGCCTCGGCTTAGATTTTCTTCACGGAAACAATTTTTCCAAGCAAGTTCGAAAGAGAGAGAAGTGCCTAAGGGGCTGGACCCCTTCCTTCTTCATTTCCTCCCCTATTTATAGCAAAATAGGGGAGGTGGTTGCCGCCCAGCTCGCCCAGGCGAGCTCAGCTCGCCCAGGCGAGCAGGGTTGCTTCCTCCAGAAGCAACCGCCTTCTGGAGGAATCTTCTGGAGGGCCCAAGTGGGCCTGGGTGCTATTTGCACTTCCATTTTTACTAAGTACACCCCCCTCTGCTGTTTTTTGGTAATTCTTTTTTCGTAAAGTTACGGAAACTTACGAATTTCGTAACGATACTTGTTTTCTTTCCGTAATGTTACGGAACCTTGCGGATTACATAATCATCCCCTTTTTGACTTACGGAATGTTACGGAACCTCACTTAATTATGCAACGATGCTTCCATTTGATTTCCGATGTGTCACGGAAACTTACGGATTGTGCATCAACATTTTTTTGGTTTTTCGGCATGTCCTGGAATTTCATAAATTGCCTAATGATGGGTGCCAAGCACCTCACAAGGACCAAAGAATGGTCGCATGTCATCAAGCAAAGGTCCCCGGACGAAATTAGGGTATGACAGTTGCCCCTCTTTACTTGTCTTTTATTGGAGATAAAAGAAAAGTAAAGATAAGACACTAATTTCGTCCCTCTCGATTTGACGAGAGTCGCGGGTGACCATAAAATCTCCACATGCAAATGACTTGTTGTTCCCAGAATTTCACAAATTGCCTAATGATGGGTGCCAAGCACCTCACAAGGACCAAAGAATGGTCGCATGTCATCAAGCAAAGGTCCCCGAAAATCAGTGTATGACACTAATTTCGCTCCTCTCGGTTGACGAGAGTCGCGGGTGACCGTGACTTGTCGTTCCTAGGATTTCACAAATTGCCTAATGATGGGTGCCAAGCACCTCACAAGGACCAAAGAATGGTCGCATGTCATCAAGCAAAGGTCCCCGAGAATCAGTGTATGACACTAATTTCGCTCCTCTCGGTTGACGAGAGTCGCGGGCGACCATGAAATTTCCGCATGTAAATGACTTTGTTGTTCCCGGAGGAACAAAAGGTGCAGAAGACTGTGTCAGCCCCTGCATGCTATCAAGCGTTCTGTCTTACAGATAGCAAAAGAATGGGTGCGAATAACCATAAGGTATCTCCGCGTATCATGGGTGCAGAATGACCAAACTTGGTCTCTGCTTGTCATCGGGCCCGCCGCCTCTGGATGACAAAAGGGTGCGAATAACCATAAGGTATCTTCGCGTATCATGGGTGCAGAATGACCAAACTTGGTCTCTGCTTGTCATCGGGCCCGCCGCCTCTGGATGACAAAAGGGTGCGAATAACCATAAGGTATCTCCGCGTATCATGGGTGCAGAATGACCAAACTTGGTCTCTGCTTGTCATCGGGCCCGCCGCCTCTGGATGACAAAAGGGTGCGAATAACCATAAGGTATCTCCGCGTATCATGGGTGCAGAATGACCAAACTTGGTCTCTGCTTGTCATCGGGCCCGCCGCCTCTGGATGACAAAAGGGTGCGAATAACCATAAGGTATCTCCGCGTATCATGGGTGCAGAATGACCAAACTTGGTCTCTGCTTGTCATCGGGCCTGCCGCCTCTGGATGACAAAAGGGTGCGAATAACCATAAGGTATCTCCGCGTATCATGGGTGCAGAATGACCAAACTTGGTCTCTGCTTGTCATCGGGCCTGCCGCCTCTGGATGACAAAAGGGGGCGAATAACCATAAGGTATCTCCGCGTATCATGGGTGCAGAATGACCAAACTTGGTCTCTGCTTGTCATCGGGCCCGCCGCCTCTGGATGACAAAAGGGTGCGCGTCACATGACCTCAGGGTCAGTATGACAGATTATGGGGCGGCCGACAAAAGCAAAGCTCTTGCTCCTACGTATCCTCCAATGAGGAACTCAGACCTACGTAGTTCTGGATAACTTGTGAGACTTGGAAAGTCTCCATCGGAAAATGCTGACATCTCCGGAAAGGGCGCAGATGACCATATTGGTCTCTGCTCGTGAATCACACTTGGGGTCACTGAATGACGAGGTGCGGATAACCGTAAGGTGTCTCCGCGGGCTACCAGCTCTTGAGTCATGGCGACAAAAGGCGGTGTGGTCGACAAAAGCGAGGCTCTTGCTCCTACGTATCCTCCAATGAGGAACTCAGACCTACGTAGTTCTGGATAACTTGTGAGACTTGGAAAAAGTCTCAGTGTTTTCTCCACTAAAATGAGAACATGCTTTAGCAAAGAGACAAATATTCCAACCGATTTAGAGCAGCATATGCTTTTTTGAGTGAAAAACAATGCGCCTACCGGGGAAGGAGAGTCTGCTGATGAAATCTCCCATAACCATAAATGAGATTTTGGATGTTAGCATTTTGTTTCTAAATGACCATTTAGAGGAAACACCGGGTTCAACAAAAATAGAAGAAAATCACTCAAAGTGTATCAATCTCGCACAGGTAAGTGTTTCATCCTAATTCCGAACCATAGATATGTCATGACTTGACTTTGCAAATTATTTCCTATCAAATCAAAAATTACATGCGTGATCATGGATCAATAGGGCTTCCCTTGGGAATGGGTTCTTTTGGTGGTTTCTTCTTTCGGCTTTTGTGTGTTTTTGGCTTTTGATTTTTCTGGCTTTTTCTTTTTCTATTTTTTTGTTTAGTGCGGGGCGAGAAAAAAGGGTCGCTAGCGCACGGGATTTTGGTTGGTAATTAAAGGGAGAAGACCATTTTAGGTCGTGGTTTCCTTTCCTTCTTTTTTTGTTCATTTGGTGACAATTCTGTATTGTTCAGATATCGTCCGGTCAAAAGACCTTTCTGCACATTTCTTCTAGTTTCTTTGACCAGGAGCTTTCTTCTTTTTTACTTCTTTTTTTCCTTCTCCCATTCTTTGATTGGGAGTTTTCTTTCTTTTCTTTTTTCTTTCTCCCACTCTTTGATTGGGAATTTCCTTTCCTCTTCTTTTCTTTCTCTTTGATTGGAAATTTTCCTTCTCTCCTTTTTATGCTTCCTCTTTGATTGGAAATTTTCCTTCTCTCCTTTTTATGCTTCCTCTTTGATTGGAAATTTTCCTTCTCTTCTCCTCTTTTTTTTTTGCTTCCGAGGGTAAGGATTGGCATTCTCACCCTGGGTCAAGGTTTATGGTGAGTCAGGATTTTGGCTCAAAGCTTGTAGAATGGCTAGACATGATACATGTCAGGGTTTGGTTTGGTTCAAGGATAAAAGGGATGCCCCACATTATTTCCATGACACAAAAATGCAAAAATGATGATTTGGAAACTTTATGCAAAACTGGTCATGCATGCACCTATGCGGACACTCAAGTGTCAAATTTTTATGGTCATGTGATGCTAGGGCTCAGGATTCATTTCCTCTATTTTAATCAACCCAATGTTTCCAAAATATGTTCTTTTATCAATTTGTGCATTCATCCGAGTCCATTTCGGGCTTCCGGGAAAATCTTCACAGCATTCACCCTTCAGGTGTAGACACATTTTCCAAAAAATGGTTATGATCAAAGAATTTTTTTTTCAAAGAAAAGTTGGAAATCGTCTCTTTTCAAAAGCATGTCGTTTTTTTAGCTAGACAACTTATTTTCTCTTTTTCCACTTTTTTTCCTTACTTGCCTTCTTCTTTTTTCTTATTTGCTCTCTTTTTCTTTTCACTTTCTTCTCCTTTCTATCTCATTTTCTTTCTTTTTCTATTTCATTTTTATCATGTTTTTTTTTTTTGTTTATTTCACATATATACTTTTGGACGATGTTCCTAAACGAAGAACTCTACACGGTTCTGGAATTTCAAACATCATTGATAGTAGTGATATATAAATACTAATGCAACAATCTAAACAAAAATGTATGCGCTGTACAAATGACAATCGAAACAACAAAAACAAACGTTAGTCTCTCAAGTCAAAACAATAACATAGAATAAAAATGATAAAAGAAATATGAAAGAAAACATGTATCTGGGGATCTCCCAGTCACGTGTCTCCACTCCCTCCCAAGAAGTCAAGCAAATCAGCCATCTCCTCATCCTCGTGGGCTTCTTCTCCATCGTCGGGAGCTTCTGGGGGTGCCTCTCCTGCTTGGGCCTCGGGCCAATCTCCGGGCCATGCTACCTCTGCCCTGAACTGGTCTGGAGTAGGGCATGAAAAAGAAGCGAAGCCCTGGCTCTGCATGCTAAGACTCATCTGGTACAGACAGTCATGGGTCCGTACATGTGCTCGGTGGTTGGCTGCCTGCTGGCGAACCAAATGCCGTAAATACTGCTCCATGTCAAATGCCCCAGCCTGGCCAGCCTGATGAGGTGGTGGTGGCGCGCCTGCGGCCTGTGGAGCATCACCCTGACCCTGTCTCTGGGTACAGTACTTCTCAATAAAAGCCCGGGTGATGGGCGGCCGAATCACCTTGGTAGGTGCAACGGGGACTCCGAACGACTGGCAGAGTCCTGTGATCAGTGCGGGGAATCCCAGGGCCCTGTTGGACTTATCTGGGTCCAAAGGGTGCCTAGTGGGCGCCATACCTGCAAAAATATATATGGCATCAGCGATCAACTGAGCCACATGGATGCTCATCCGTGTCAGGATGGCGTACACCAGCTGGCACTTGGGCATGGGGAGGTCGGAATTATGATCGGTGGGCAGGATGTTGCTGAGGAGCAACGTCATCCATATCTGGGTCAGGGTGGTCATATTGGTGCGCATGATTCGCACTCGCCTCCCTGCAGCAGTCCGGGCGAAATCCTGCCCCGGTATACATAGCAGCTGGGCGATGGCCTCCTCATCGAACCCATCAGACCGGTTCCTCCTCTGGCCATACTCGCATTCCTGGCCCTCTTCCAATACCATCGGATATCCCAGGAGCTGGCTGATAGCGTCGGCATCGAACGGGATCCACTGACCCCTAACCCAGGATCTCATGTCACGCACGCCTTCCTCTGTTGGCCAAGCATTGGCGTAAAACTCAAGGACTATTTCTGGATCAAACTTGGCCATGGGAGTAACCAGTGGTGCCCACCGCCGGCGCCCTATTTCCTCCTGGAAATCAGTATACTCGTCCTCCCTGAGCTGGACGCGTCGCTCTCGGAGAAACGACCATCCCTTGATGGCTTCGAAACGCTGCTGGTGTACAATGCTCCTAAAGCGGTGACTGTCGTACTCCGGGGCGGAACTAGTTCCTTCGGCCGCCTTGTCTTTCCTGGACCTCTTTGAGGCAAGCTTCCTCGGTGCCATTCCTGCGAAGGCAAACATTTGGAAAGTTAGTTTTAGTGGGACATTACTCTTAAAGCAAAAATGGCATGTAACCTCCTCCCATAAATACAAACATCAATGTAAATTTAGAGCAAGCTTATGCGCATATTTCCTTACAAACGTTCTCTTGCACAAGACATTTAACCGAAAAAATGCACCCATATACAATCAAGGCAGCTTCGTTACCTAGATTATTTACACGTACCTCCAAGGTGTATTTGTTACTTACATCACACACATCTCTTTGGCTAAATTCACATACATGCATACTCAAAGCATTTTGGGGCACCAAAAATTGCACATGTGCACATCTTGGTGTTTCTAATACCTATACATACGCAAACTTCATGATGAATCTTGACTATCCACACAATAAGGTGCTACATTTCATGCTCTTTTTTTTCAAGTTTTTGCTACCTAAAGCCGCATGCAAATTCAAGCATATTTTCCTTTGCTGACTAAAATTGTATTCAAATTAAAAGGTATACATTTTTTGGTAATGTATCTTCTTTACATAACATGCAACATATTTATGTATATTTTTTTGTGAGACATTTTGACTACCAAAAATTATATGTACATACATCCAAGTATTTTGCTATCATACCCAAAGTGTAAATTGCCAAAGGTATTTTGCCACCTATTCTAAACCTACACATTTATGATGAGCAAAATTCCTAACCATCTAGGCATAGGGAAAATATTGTAGCGCGGCCCATAGCTGATTGCTGGCCAAAAAAAAAGGTAACTTTACCCAATATGCACCTCCTTTTGTGCTCTTTTTGCATAAAATTTCAGTTTCTAGGACTAGGATATATGTGGGGCAATTACTCTAGCCTTTTTCGGGAATGAATACATATTCCAAAAAAAAGAAAATATGCGCAAACCAAAATACCCCATGGGTTGTCTCCTTACAAAAGTCACGCGCTAATGCCATTGAGGCATTTCACCGAACACTTGGTGGGCGCGCGTTTAGGCATCAATAGCAAGAGAACGGGGACAATGTGGCATGTCCTATTGTTTCAAAATGCATTATAGGCCTAGGGCCATCTCATACCAACCCCTAATTCAACCTAATCAAGCAAGAAAACAAATCAAAATTGCCCCATATATTTGAGCACACTCCCACAATTTAGAGCACCAAAAGGAGATCAAAATACACCAATGAAAAGCTAGAAAGCTTAGGGATGGAACACTTACTTGTTGGTGATGAACAAAAGCGCAAAACGGAATCAAAAAAATGCGGAAAAGGATGACCCTAGGGCTGCAAACTCGTCAATCCCGTGGGTATGGCTTTTGAAAGGGGGGAAAAGAAGTTTTTGAATGTAAAAACGCCCCCCCTTTCGTCATTTTTATAATTTGGTGCAGGGGTGGCTCGCCCAGGCGAGCTAACCTGCACTTTTTTTTTTTTTTTTTGAGGGGAACATTAACCATGTCCCCTCCCTTCTCATGGATTAGCATTTTTCCTAACTTGAACTTACTTAGGTTAGAATTAGGCGTTGATTACTTATTTTATTATTACTCTTACTCTTTTCCTTCTTAAAACAAACAAATAGTAAAAGAAAGCTGCAAAATACAAAGGATACGGGGCTGCCTTGCAGCGACATTCTCTGCTTATCTCGCGCAGTGACCCCAACCCTACTTGCATTCGTCCTTAAGCACCTGCAAGTAATAAACAACCAGGTATGGCCAATCTTGACCGCATCATTACCCTACCTTGATTGGTTTCTGCCGTTCATGTTTTGTCTCCACTCCAGAAGGTAGCCCAAGGTGATCCTGCCCCTGTTTTACCACAACAATATACATGCGTATGCGTGTGCGTATGCATGAATGTTTTCAAACGCAGAAAATTTAGGGAAAGTTGGTTTAGGTTCAATTCTAATTAAGCGCTTGGGGGATCCCATGAACTGAGCGGAAGGGCTCAGGCGATCACAAATTAACGCAAGGTGTGAAACTAACGTGAGGACTAAAAGCCTCAAATCCATGTTCATTTCTTTGAAAGATCGTAACAAGAGATACAACACACCGGAAAATCCTGGGGGGAAATCTAGAAAACGCATAAAGATAGAGAACATGCAGCGACATCCTTAATTGCCCTAGCTTCTAGGCATAATATTGTTTGACGACATCAGAGTTCACGGGTGAAGGTAGCTCTTCGCCATCCATGTTGGTAAGCACCAGGGCTCCTCCGGAAAAAGCCCTCTTCACAACAAAAGGCCCTTCGTAGTTCGGGGCCCATTTCCCTCGATGGTCCTTGACAGCATGGGACATTTTCTTTAGCACAAGGTCTCCCTCATGGAACTTGCGTAAGCGTACTTTCTTGTCGAACGCGCTCTTCATTCTTTGTTGGTACAAGCGCCCATGACTCATGGCCGTTAAGCGCTTACCCTCAATGAGGTTGAGCTGATCGTAGCGTGTTTGAGCCCACTCTGATTCCTTTAATCCGGATTCTGCCAAGATCCTTAATGACGGGACTTCTACCTCAAATGGTAACACCGCCTCCATCCCATATACCAATGAGAACGGCGTTGCCCCAGTTGACGTTCGTACTGAAGTCCGGTAACCGTGTAACGCGAATGGGAGCATCTCGTGCCAATCCTTGTATGACACGGTCATCTTTTGGATAATCTTTTTGATATTCTTATTGGCTGCTTCCACGGCTCCATTCATCTTTGGCCGGTAGGGTGTGGAATTGTGATGCTGGATTTTAAACTCCTCGCACATTTCCCCCATCATCCTGTTATTCAGGTTGGTGCCGTTGTCCGTGATAATCTTTCTTGGCAAACCATATCGGCAGATGATCTCCTTCTTAATGAACCTGACCACCACATTCCTCGTAACATTGGTATATGAAGCCGCCTCGACCCACTTGGTGAAATAATCTATTGCTACGAGGATGAAGCGATGACCATTCGAGGCCTTGGGCTCAATGGCCCCGATGACATCTATTCCCCACATGGAGAAAGGCCAAGGGGCGGACATGACATTCAGGGGATGCGGTGGGGCATTGACATTATCTGCGAATGCTTGACATTTGTGGCACTTCCTCACATGGACACAACAATCACTTTCCATGGTAAGCCAGTAATAACCTGCTCTTAAGATCTTCCTGGCCATAGCATGCCCGTTGGCGTGCGTTCCAAACGAGCCCTCATGGACTTCCTCGATCATGTGATTTGCCTCCTTGGCATCCACACATCGCAGGAGTGTCATGTCGTGATTTCTCTTATACAGTGTGCCTCCGCTCATGAAGAAACTGGCTGCCAACCTCCTCAATGTCCTTTTATCGTTGTCGGCAATCTCTGGCGGGTATTCTTTGCTTTCGACATATTGCTTGATGTCGTAATACCAGGGCTTTCCGTCCCGTTCCTCTTCCACTTGGCAACAATGTGCGGGTTTGCCACGACACTGAAATTCAATGTAGGGTAGGTCCCCGTGCGGTGTTAACTGGAACATAGATGCCAACGTAGCAAGTGCATCCGCCATTTGATTTTCCTCGCGGGGAACATGATGGAAGGAGATCTCATCGAAAGTCTCAGCCAACTCCTTGATGTAGGCTTTGTAGGGTATCAGCTTGGGATCTCTAGTTTCCCATTCTCCTCTCAGCTGATGGATTACCAACGCTGAGTCGCCGTACACCTTGAGTAGTTTGACATCGGAGTCAATTGCTGCCTGGACGGCTAGGGCACATGCTTCATATTCGGCCATGTTGTTGGTGCAGTCGAATCCTAGCCTGGCTGTGAAAGGTACACATTGATTGTCCGGAGAGATCAACACTGCCCCAACGCCATGACCTAGAATGTTTGACGCTCCGTCAAACCATACAGTCCATTTGTCCCGATCTTCGTCCAACTTTTCCTCGAACAAGGCCATGATGTCCTCATCCGGGAATTCCGGATGCATGGGCTGGTAGTCATTAAGAGGCTGTTGAGCCAAATAATCTGCCAAAGCGCTTCCTTTTATCGCCTTTTGGGTGACGTAGACTATATCAAACTCAGATAGCAAGACTTGCCACCGGGCGATTCGTCCTGTGAGAGCTGGCTTTTCAAAGATGTACTTAACCGGGTCCATTTTGGATATCAACCAGGTAGTATGACTCAGCATGTACTGCCTTAGGCGATGGGACGCCCATACTAAAGCACAACACGTTCTTTCGAGCAAGGAGTAATTCATCTCACAGGTCGTGAACTTCTTACTTAGGTAGTAAACAGCGCGCTCTTTCTTCCCGGATTCGTCATGTTGCCCCAGCATACACCCCATTGACTCGTCCAAGATTGTCATGTACAAAATGAGAGGCCTTCCAGGTACTGGTGGCATAAGCACGGGAGGATTCATTAGGCACTTTTTGATCCTTCCAAAAGCCTCTTGGCAATCCTCATTCCACCGATCAGTTTGGTTTTTGCGCAAGAGTTTAAACAACGGCTCACAAATGGCGGTGAGCTGCGATATGAATCTGGCAATATAATTCAAGCGCCCCAGGAAACCTCGGACTTGCCTCTCTGTACGGGGTTCTGGCATCTCAAGGATAGCCTTCACTTTTTCGGGGTCTACCTCTATCCCTTTCTGGCTTACAACGAAACCAAGCAATTTCCCTGATTTGACCCCAAAGGTACACTTAGCGGGGTTCAACCTTAATTGATATTTCTTAAGCCTTTCGAACAACTTCCGCAGGTTGACAAGGTGTTCTTCCTCAGATTTAGATTTAGCAATTATGTCGTCCACGTAGACCTCGATCTCTTGATGCATCATATCATGGAACAAAGCTACCATGGCCCGTTGATAAGTTGCCCCGGCGTTCTTGAGTCCAAAGGACATTACCTTGTAACAGAACGTTCCCCACAGGGTGACGAAAGTAGTCTTTTCCATATCCTCGGGCGCCATCTTTATCTGATTGTAACCAGAGAAACCATCCATGAAGGAAAATAAAGCGAAATTGGCCGTGTTATCTACGAGGATATCGATGTGTGGTAATGGAAAATTGTCCTTGGGACTGGCCCGATTCAGGTCCCGGTAATCTACACACATTCGTACTTTCCCACCTTTTTTAGGAACTGGTACGATGTTGGCAACCCATTCTGGATACCGAGCGACGGCCAGAAATCCAGCGTCAAACTGCTTCTTCACTTCTTCTTTTATCTTCAAGGACGTTTCGGGTTTCATCCTCCTCAATTTCTGTTTTACTGGGGAACACCCGGGATTTAGAGGCAATCGGTGCTGCACAATGTCAGAACTCAAACCGGGCATATCTTGGTATGACCAAGCAAAGATGTCTTGGTAGTCTTTTAGCAGGATTATTAATTCTTCACGGATAGGTGCGGTAATGCCTGTACCTATCTTTACTTCCCTCTTTCCACTGCCAATTCCTAAGTCTACTAGCTCTGTTTCTTCTTGATGAGGCCCCATTTCTTGGTCCTCATGGGCGACCATTCTTTCTAGTTCCGAAGGAAGTCCCACATCCTCATCTCCTTCATCTTCCGTTTGGTTCATTTCTTGCTCGAAGTTGATAGACGGGTCCCAGGTATTAGTACCTTCGGGGGACTCGTCATCGAATCTGCCGTTTCAGAAAAAGAAGTAAACATGCAAATGAATGAGAATGGGTAGAGACCAGGAACAGATGAAGAAAGATCCTTGTATTATAAATTCAAAAACAAAAGACACAAAGCCTTAACAAAAAGGAAACTCTAAAGCCTAGGCCCAACTATAGAGCTTTTAAAACCGTAAAGGTTTACATTATGCTTGTTGCGTAAATGCCGGGGCGTTCCTCCACTCGCCAATTTCCCAGCTGGAAATCAGGAGGGCATGGTCGGACCAAATCCGAAGTACTTGGAACATCATCTTCACATATCGCAAACACTTGACCTTCGTCTCCCAGACCCGCACTTATAAAGCTTCTACTTATGTGGCAGGGCGGGCTTCCTTCACTTTCTTGTCTCCAACGCGAGCTCTGACCACTGTTTTTCCTTCCCGCGATGCTTCTTTTCATGTTCGCCTGAGTGGGCTTATAGCCTAAACCATACTTCCCACGATTTCCTTGGGTTTTTATCAGGCTAGTTATGCCGCCATTGTCTTTGCCTAAACCCATCCCGGGTTCATAACCGTTCCCCAACATAACTCGGGCCATCATTACCGCCGCATCGGACAGGCAAGGTTGCCCAAAGAGGGAGTCCACGGAGGAAATGCTGACCACCTCAAAAGACTGGAAAGCGGTTTCTAACGATTCTTCTGCGGCTTCCACATAAGGCATGGAGGATGGGCAGCTTACCAAGATATCTTCCTCGCCTGACACGATGACCAAGTGCCCCTCCACTACGAACTTCAGCTTTTGGTGGAGTGTAGAAGGCACAACTCCCACTGAGTGGATCCAAGGGCGCCCCAACAGGCAGCTGTAGGGGGGGTTAATATCCATTATTTGGAAGGTGACTTGACAGGTGTGAGGGCCTATTTGTACTGGGAGATCGATCTCTCCCCTAACCTCTCGGCGAGTGCCGTCGAAGGCCCGAACCACCATTGAACTTGGTTTTAAATGGGAAGCGTTGAATGGTAACTTGTCCAAAGTGCTCTTAGGCATCACGTTTAAACTGGAACCATTATCGATGAGTACCTTGGCCACGATATGGTCCATACACTTGACTGATACGTGTAAAGCCTTATTATGCCCTCTCCCCTCGGCGGGGATTTCTTCTTCGGCGAAGGCAAGATAGTTGTTGGCAGTGATATTGTTGACCAGCCCTCCGAAACCTTCTACCGAAATATCTTGGGCCACGTGAGCCTCGTTCAGTACTTTTACTAGCAGAGCCCGATGAGGCTCGGAGCTCATAAGTAACTCTAGCAGCGAGACCCTAGCCGGGGTTTTGTTGAGCTGTTCGATAACCTTGAATTCACTCTGCTGAATTATCCGAAGGAACTCGCTGGCTTCCTCTAGCGACACCTCCTTTCTACCATCCTTTTTCTCCGGGGGTCCCTTTGCTGGAATATCTTTATTCGAAGTGTGGGGTGCTTCGCCATCTTGTTCCTCCACCACTTTTCCTTTTCCCTTGACGTCGGCGGGTTGGACCGGTAGGTCCGGAGGTGCGAACACACGACCACTACGGGTCACACCACTCAGTCCCGTGATATTTGTTACTTTAGCCGACAGCGAGCTGACGTCAGTGACCTCTTCTTCCTTCTTCTCCGGAGGTGTATATCTCCACGGGACCGCGTGACTATCTTGGTACGGGAAAGGAACAGGTTTGGCCATTAAGGAGTGCCCGGGCTTTTGCGAGGCTGCACTTTTAGTGAAGTATATCACCAAGGGTTTGGGCTTCGCAACACCACTCCCCTCCGTAGATTGCATGCATATATGCTGCTCTTCTTTTCCTTCAATGCCGACTTCTAGTCGACCTTGGTCTATCATCCGTTGTAACAATTCCTCTACTTCCAAACACGTCTCCATGTCATGCATCTCGCCGGGATGTAGCAGACAGGAATCCTCCTTACACCCACTATGGGGAATTACACCTCCCTTTTGTAGGGCCTCAAAGATAAACCTCCTAGGGGTTGCCACATCTCTCAACGGTTTAGACCTGTGGGGCCTATCGGATTCAACTGCATTAACTGCTCCCCCTCCATGATTGGCGAGCGGGTTGGTCCTTACATTGGGCCGATCCTCTTGGAAAGTCAGCCATCCGGCATCCATTAGATGTTGGACCTTGTATTTAAGGGCCAAGCATTTTTCGATGGAATGCCCCGGGGCACCCCCATGGTACTTGCAAGTTGCATTAGGGTCATACCACTTCGGGAAAGGGGGTTCGAGGACCCTTCCGGGAGTTACCACGGCCAAATGATTGGCGATGAGGGATGGTAGAAGATCTTCGTACGTCATTGGGAGCGGGGTGAATTCCGGCAACGGCCTCGGAGGGAAGTTCCTTGTCGTGTTGGAATTACCGGCCGGTCGAGTCGCGTTCGGAGTTGGAACTTGGGGAGCTTCCCTCTGAGTGGGTGCCTTAGGCTGCACGGGTGTTGAGCTAGAGGCGTTCCCAGCATGAGCCGAGAAGCTTGGGTGATGTTGCGCGTACTGATGGGTACCATGAGGTGTTTGCTGGGGTTTGACCCACGCGGGTGTTGAAGAGACGGCATGGGCATCTCCTTCCTTCCTTTTTGCCCCTGTTGCCCCGATTCTTTTGGCGTTCACGTTTGTGGAGGAAACGTAATCAAACTTTCCTCTCTTCAATCCCACCTCGATTCTTTCCCCGGCAAACACCAGATCCGCAAAGCTGGACGGCATGTAACCCACTAGCTTCTCATAGTAGAACACTGGCAGAGTGTCTACCATCATGGTGATCATCTCTCTCTCAACCATGGGAGGAGCTACTTGTGCCGCCAAATCCCTCCATCGCTGCGCATATTCTTTAAAGGTTTCACCCTCTTTCTTGAACATATTCTGCAGTTGAGTACGGTCAGGAGCCATATCAGAATTGTACTGATACTGCCTTAGGAAGGCGGTAATCAGATCCTTCCAAGTACGGATACGGGAAGCTTCCAAATTAGTGTACCACACTACCGCAGCTCCGGCCAAGCTATCCTGAAAGAAGTGTATCAACAGCTTTTCATCTTTAGAATGGGCGCCCATCTTACGGCAGTACATTTTGAGGTGGTTTTTGGGACAAGTCGTCCCTTTATACTTGTCGAAGTCCGGCACTTTGAACTTCGGGGGAATAACAACATCGGGTACTAAGCAAAGATCCGTCATGTCTGCAAATGGATAGTCCCCAAATCCTTCCACAGCCCTCAATCTTTCCTCAAGGAGATCGAGCTTCCTCCTTTCTTCAGTTGCCGGGGGCGGCCCTTCCATAGACAAAACTATTGGCGAGGCTGCGATGTTGGGTTGGGGCAACGTGCCTGGTGCCGGCCCTTCGGGGATCGGGGGATAAAACTCGACATCCCTCCGAGCATAATCTTGAGGGTCTTTATGGACTTCGTCGGGCTGCTGAGGAGGCTCTTTTTCATGGACGGGAGAAGCAATGTGGCCCGCATCTTCTTGCAAGATGGGTGGTGAATAGTTGGGCGGCAATCCATAAGGGTAAGCCGTTCGGTTGTATCCCAGGTGAGGGCTGCCATCGTGCCCCAGTGTGTCCCTTCCCCGTCCTACTATGTTTGAGGGAGGATGGTGCGTAGTTGCCAAGAGAGTCGGGTCTGCTTCGGCAGCCGAACTGACAGCGGCGGCAGTGGCCGCGTTCTTCTCCATGAGCTGTTTCATACCCAACATGGCCTCCATCATGGAGGCCATTTGTTCTTTCAGAGCCGACATGTCGGCTTTCATCTGTTCCTGCGTCTCCTCTTGATCACCCATCGTTCTAGATTTGGATCTGGTGCGATAGGGATCCCTTGCGGCGCGTTTAGTTATGGTGTTTTTCCCTAAAAAACCAAACGTGAGGAGTGGGTAAAGAAAGAAAATGCATGCTAGAGATGAGATGTAGGAGTAATTTGATTTGCACAAGTTTTTTTTGGAGTAGGAACATGGGACCAACTCATTTTATTTCAAAAAGGAAGTCATATCTAGTCAAGGTCTAAGAGACCATACAAGTTTCCTAACGATTTCTAATTATGTGGGCCATTAAGTCTATCATATGCTGACAATAGCCGAGAAGCCCATGAATCTCTTCGGGGGTGGAGTAGGTGTCTGCCATCGCCTTGGCCTTAGCTAACAATCGGGGAAGTTCTTGACTCCCGTTCAAGGTAAGAGCAAACCGATCCATCCACATGGTTGCCTCTTGGTGTAAAGAGTCGATCACCCTTCCTCTAGCCTCTTTTTCCGCATATACTTGAGCATACTCATCCGCGATTCTATGCTCGTGGGCCGTGGCTAGACCTAACTCTTCTTCGTACTTGGCGATGATAGCTAACATGTTGGTTTCTGTCTCGCATAGACGCTGAGACAAGCTTCTTTTGGACCTTGAACAAGCAATCAACTCCTCTTTCAGAACCATGCTATGTGCTCGCGACTGGTCCCTTTCTTCCCTTCGCAACTTGAGTTCATTATTGCTACCCCATAGAGCTCCGCGAAATTTGTTCCGGCCATACTCTTCCTTGCGAGCCCTCTTGGTCTCTCGTTCAAGGGCTCTTGCGGTAATTGCATTCTCTTCCCGTAACCCGGCACACTTCTTCCGAACGTGTGTAGCAGCCAACTTGAACTTCTCCTTGGCGAGTTTTGCCTTTCCTAACTCGCTCTTGAGAGCTTGGACTTCCTCGTCCTCTTCCGGTGCTTCGCAATTCTCTTCGCTGACGACTTTTAACTTGGCGAGCCAATCTAAACCTCGTATGCGAACTTTCAGCCATTCGTGGTACCCACCAATGATGCCATTACGAATGCCTCTAAGCTCTTGATCTTTCCTTAACGGGGTTTCCCATGCCTTATGGATTCTTTGTATAGTCTTGGAATTTTGTGCGCCGAGATCCCTCACAAGGAAAGGAGACATGCTTTCTTCCGTCGGTGCTCCCCTCATGGGGTACCCTAGTTGTCTTATAGCGAGCGTGGGATTGTAATTAACACAACCCCTCGTTCCTACCAGCGGAATGTTCGGGTATCTTCCACATGAGAAAAGGACTCCTTCTTTTCCTTCCTTCCATAGGGGGAACCAACTGATTGTTCTACCTCCTATCCCGGCCAAGAGCTGGTCCCAATCCATTCTCCTCTTTTCAGTACACGAGCGATGACTCAGGAGCGGACATGGATGTCTTGTGTCTTGTTGGAACAAGTGTGAAACCAACCAAACACAGAGGGCGGGTAAGCAACAGATGATCCGTGCACTACTCTTCTCGCACCTTCGGTCAAATGTGCCAAATAGATCTGCCAAGACAGCTACCACCGGACTTTCCTTACTATGGTGGTAGGCAAGGAAAGCGTCGATCGCTGCTAGGTCTATCAAACCATCCACGTTTGGAAAGAGGACGACCCCAAAAATTAGCAAAGCTAACACATCCATAAACGGGACCCAGTCTCCTTGATTGGCCATACCCCTCGCCTTGTCTTCTAGGTACTTCTGTGGTAGGCCTGCTATGCCGTTCCGAGTCTGTTTTATGCGGTCCAAACCTCTGGCTGAATCCTTGACCACAGTTGCAATTCTGCTCAAAGAGGGGAGACACCCGGAGGAAAGATATGGTTTCCTTCCCCCGAGAGGACATCCTAGAATTTCCTCAAATTCTTCAATGGTTGGTACTAATTGGAAGTCCCCGAATGTGAAGCATCTCAAAGGCTGGTCGTAGTATTGGGTAAGTGATGCAATGGCTTCTATGGACACCTCTGCTATGGTCAACTCTAAGATCTTTCCGTAAGTCTTGCGGAAGGCTTGCATTTGGAGGGGTTCCATCAACCGCCCTAATTCCTTGATGCTGGTGGTATCTAGGCTTTTGACCTTGACTTGGTAGAACCTCTTGCCGGTTTGATTTGTTCCCATGCTTACTAAAGTGAGACAAACGCTGGTGCAAATCAAAACTCCGATACCTCATGGGTGGGATGGATGAATGCATGATGGAATGCATATGACACAGATGCAATCTAGGAATGCGGGGGTCCGGGGAACTTGTCCCCTTCTTAGATACGACGTCTAGGGGTAGCGAAATGCCCCAACGCACGTTTTTAAGAAGGCGACACGGACCCTCCGTTGGTTTGTTTACAGTAGGGATCAAGACAGAACCCATATGCAATGCCTATGCAAAAGACACAATGCAGGAACGTGCACAGTATGACAATATTTACCGAACATAAGCAAAAGGGTATATGATACTCATGCATGGCAGTGTAAAAAATGGCACGCAGCGTGTTTGCTTCGTGCCCCTATTTAAGGGACCTATAAGGGAGAGAACTAACTAGGCTTTTAGCAATAATCCCCAAGGTAGTTATATCTCTCTTGATGGTTTCTAGAGGTATCATCCCCTTTGAAGAACATATTGTAGCAGTAGGGACTACTAGCAACAATAGGTTCTCAAAGAGAAAAGCTCTAGATGAGGGTTTACTGTAATCAAGCAAGTCGGAGACCTAGCATGATCACAGATTCACCTCCACTCCTTATGCTCCCATGAACCCGGGTATAGGGCCCTTTTCACTCACAGTGTGTGCAAATAGTGTTGGTGTTTGTGTGCATCAAAATGAATAAATATTTACTTCATGCATACATTTAAAACGCACTAAAAGCAACAAAGAGTTTATATACACAAGAACATAATGAAAGGAAACCAACAAAGGAGAAAGTCATCATAAAACATTGCACAAGATTAAATGGCCTAACTCTCTAAAAAACAATCCCCAGTGGAGTCGCCAACTGTCGCAACCTACCCTTCGGCGGGAGGGCGACGCGTGACTCGCGGGATGCGTGTTCCATGAAAGGAATACGCGCGGAGTCGCCACCAACGTTTATTTGGGGAAAACGTCGGAAAAACCGGAAAAGACGCGATCTACGAACTTTTAAGTTGAAAGGTTCGGGAGTTGTATTTACGCACGGGGAAGGTATTAGCACCCCACACGCCCGTCCCAAGGGACGGCAGCCTTTAATCGAATGTGCAAACATGACTTTGATTTTTATGTTCCCTTTTATGTTCTTATGTCCTTTATACCCTTTTTATATTTTTCCTTTTTTTGTGGTCGACAAGGGTGTTTCCCTTTGCTCCTACGTATTCCTCAATTTGCGATGAGGAAATCAGACCTACGTAGTTCTTTTGGAACAAAGTGTTTTGTTAAGTTGTTTTTGTCTTTTTTGCAAAATATGTTTTTTATTGAACAAAAGGTCATTTAAGGTGTTGAACCATTAAACGGTCTTTTGATTTTGAAAGGGGAGAAACGTTAAGGCGTTGGACCATTAGCGATCTCTTGTTTTTGAAAGGAGAGAAACGTTAAGGCATTGGACCGTTAACGATCTCTTGTTTTTGAAAGGAGAGAAACGTTAAGGCATTGGACCATTAACGATCTCTTTGGGTGGTCGACAAAAGCGGGGCTTTTGCTCCTACGTATCCTCAATGAGGAACTCAGACCTACGTAGTTCTTTCTTATCAAGTGATTCTTTTTTACTTAAGTGGTGATCATTTTAAGGCGTTGGACCTTAAAAATGATCCATTTTACTTAGTGAGAAATTGAAATGACAAACTTCAAAAGCCTATTTTTGTGGACGAGCTTGACTAGGCGAGTTGATTTTAGCCTTAGTTTCACCTTAGTTATTAATCAATTCGATTAAGAATGAGAAATCCCAAAGAGAAAACGTCCGATTGATTTTCCGCTTTATTTTACTAAAAAGATGTTTTTTTGATTATTATATTATTTTTTACCTCTTTTTGATT
Source organism: Glycine max (assembly GCF_000004515.6). NCBI lineage: Eukaryota > Viridiplantae > Streptophyta > Magnoliopsida > Fabales > Fabaceae > Glycine > Glycine max. The sequence goes on along the minus strand of NC_016090.4, from coordinate 26,044,074 downwards.
TCCAACGTGGTTACGGCACGACCGAACGGTCGGAATTGATTTTAACCGAAGTTAACGGATAATATAATTCAAACGTTCGGTGGAAATTTATTTTATTTTTAAGTTAAGCGAGAAACGACTTAAGTAAAATGGCTTAAGCACGTCAACAGGGGGTATAAAAAGTAAACAAAATGAGAATAAAAAAATGCACGAAACACAATGTGGACCACTACGGGTACATAGAATGAATCAAAAAGCTTGGTTCGAGGTACTTACCCGTTGAAGATCGAAGAACGATGAAGAACGAATGAAGAACGTCGAAGAACGGTTGAAACCTTTGCGAGATTCCTCACGGAAAACGTTACGGAAACGTTTCGGAAGCGCCTCGGCTTAGATTTTCTTCACGGAAACAATTTTTCCAAGCAAGTTCGAAAGAGAGAGAAGTGCCTAAGGGGCTGGACCCCTTCCTTCTTCATTTCCTCCCCTATTTATAGCAAAATAGGGGAGGTGGTTGCCGCCCAGCTCGCCCAGGCGAGCAGGGTTGCTTCCTCCAGAAGCAACCGCCTTCTGGAGGAATCTTCTGGAGGGCCCAAGTGGGCCTGGGTGCTATTTGCACCCCCATTTTTACTAAGTACACCCCCCTCTGCTGTTTTTTGGTAATTCTTTTTTCGTAAAGTTACGGAAACTTACGAATTTCGTAACGATACTTGTTTTCTTTCCGTAATGTTACGGAACCTTGCGGATTACATAATCATCCCCTTTTTGACTTACGGAATGTTACGGAACCTCACTTAATTATGCAACGATGCTTCCATTTGATTTCCGATGTGTCACGGAAACTTACGGATTGTGCATCAACATTTTTTTGGTTTTTCGGCATGTCCTGGAATTTCATAAATTGCCTAATGATGGGTGCCAAGCACCTCACAAGGACCAAAGAATGGTCGCATGTCATCAAGCAAAGGTCCCCGGACGAAATTAGGGTATGACAATATGTGACAGAAAAAACAAATGGAAACAAAAAAGAAATATGGATCAAGAGATCTCCCAATCATGTGGCCCCGCTCCCTCCTAAGAAATCAAGTAAATCGGTCATCTCTTCGTCCTCGCGGGCCTCATCTGCCTCATCGGGAGCCTCTGCTGGTGCCCCTACTGGTGCCTCTCCTGCCTAGGCCTCAGGTCAATCTCCAGGCCATACGACCTCTGCCCTGAACTGGTCCGGAGTAGGGCACGGAAAAGAAGTAAAGCCCTGGCTCTGCAGGCTGAGACTCATCTGATAAAGACAATCATGGGTCTGTACATGTGCCCGGTGGTTGGCCGCCTGCTGGCGAACCAAATGCCGCAAATACTGCTCCGTATCAAACAATCCGACTGGACCAGCCTGATGAGGTGGCGGCGCGTCCGCGACCTGTGGTGCATCACACTGGACCTGTCTCTGCGTGCAGTACTTCTCGATAAAAGCTCGGGTGATAGGCGGCCGAATCACCTTGCTAGGTGTGACGGGGACGCCGAATGACTGGCAGAGTCTTGTGATCAAGGCAGGAAATCCCAGGGCCCCGTTGGACTTATCTGGGTCCATAGGGTGCCTGGTGGGCGCCATACCTGCAAATATATAGATGGCATCAGCGATTAACTGAGCCACATGAATGCTCATCCGCGTCAGGATGGCGTACACCAGCTGACACTTCGGCAGGGGGAGGTCGGAATTATGATCGCTGGGCAGGATGTTGCTGAGCAGCAAAGTCATCCATATCTGAGTCAGGGTGGTCATGTTGGTGCGCATGATCCGCACCCGTCTCCCAGCAGTAGTCCGGGCAAAATCTTGCCCCGGTATACATAGCAACTGGGCGATGGCCTCCCCATCGAACCCATCGGACCGGTTCCTCCTCTGGCCATACTCGCACTCCTGGCCCTCTTCCAACACTAAAGGATATCCCAGGAGCTGGCCGATAGCATCTGCATCGAATGGGATCCACTGACCCCTCACCCAGGACCTCATATCACGCACGCCCTCCTCTGTTGGCCAAGCATTGGCATAAAATTCGAGGACTATGTCTGGATCAAACTTGGCCATGGGGGTAACTAGTGATGCCCACCGCCGGCAAACTATCTCCTCCTGGAAATCAGTATACTCGTCGTCCCTGAGCTGGACGCGTCGCTCCCGGAGAAATGACCATCCCTTGATGGCCTCGAAGCGCTGCTGGTGTTTAGCGCTCCTAAAGCGGTGACTGTCATACTCGGGAGCGGCACTGGTTCCTTCGGCCGCTTTATCCTTCCTGGATCTCTTTGAGACAAGTTTCCTTGGGGCCATTTCCTACGAGAACAAACATTTAGAAGTTAGCTTTACAAGATAACGCTTATCTTAAAGCAAAAAGGTCGTGCTAATCCGTCTGATTTAGACCTAACTCATGTAATCCATTTATGCACAAGTGTATGTGTAGGAAATATCCTATTACTCATGTCAACATGCAAGAACATCCAACATATTCTAACTGCCATACACCTATATACATTATGAAAAAGAAAACACACTTTCATGCTCAAAGTGTTGCGTCAAACTTTACACCTAATTTATATCCTAAACATTTGCCATTTACAAACTACCTATACATGTTTGAAATGTATATCATACAAATTTTTATTGTTTCTCTCATATTTATTTATATGCATGTCGGAAATCTAATTACATTATGCACACACTTTGGCATTCAAAAGGGACTTTCATGCCATCTATCTACACTTGAGGGGCAATTCCACATCATATATTCATTTGGGAAGCATTCTTGTGCCATTTTTGGCATGGGTACATTTTTTTTGAAAGGCTTCTTATGCTACCTATCCATAAATATACATATTTTGAAAGGCATTTTTACGCTACCTATCCATAAATATACATTTTTTTGAAATGCATTATTTACTATTCATTCACTTTGCAAGGTATTTTTATGCCATATATTCACACACTTTGCAACATATTTTTATGCCATATATTCACACACTTTGCAACATATTTTTATGCCATATATATTCACATATATACATACCGTTGAAAGGTATTTCCCATGCTACCTAGGTGCAAGGTGTCAATCATGGGGCAGCCCAAATTCTTACAAACAAGTCCCTATTTTCATGCTTTTCTAATCCTAAAACCAAATTTTGGATTCCTAGCCATAAGCACGTTTCCTTGCATTGAAGCTACAAGTTTAGGCTCCTAGGCTTGGGATTGCATTTGGGCATCTATTTTGACTTTCCTATGCTGTCTCTACATACATAAAACAGCCCCACCATCCCAATTCTGCCAAATCATATTTATATATCATTGGGGCATTTCACCGAGCACTTGGTGGGCGCTCGTTTAGACATAAATTGCAAGAGAATGGGAGCAATGTGGCATGCCCCATTGCTTCAGAATACAACCTAGGCCTAAGGCCTTTTCATTCAAATCCCCAATTCAAGAAAACAAGCACCAAAGCAAACCAAAACTGCCTCACAAATATAAGCATGTTCTCACAATTTAAGGCACCAAAAGATGAAGAAAGCACATCAATGGGAAGCAAAAACATCAAGGATGGAATACTTACTTGTTGGAGTGAATTGAAATACCAAAAAAGAAAGCAAAACGCGATTAAAAGTGGCTTATGGGAGCAAGAACCGCAAGCCCTCGTGTTCTTTATCTTTTGAATGAGGGGGGGGGAGTTTTTTGATGCCAAAACGTTCCCCTCCCTCGTTTTTTATAATTTGGGTGCAGGGGTTGCTCGCCCAGGCGAGCTAACCTGCCACACATTTTTTTTTTTAGGGGAACGTTAACCATGTCCCCTCCTCCCTTACGGACCAGCGTTTGCCTACTTGAACCTACTTAAACTAGAATTAGGTGTCGGTTACTTATTTAAAACAAACAATAGTAAAAGAAACCGCGAATGCAAAGGATACTGGGCTGGCTTGCAGCGATGTTCTCTGCTTGTTTAGTGCCAGGAAAGGGCAACGATCGGTCGGTCTATCCCCACTTGCATCCGTCCCTATGTACCTGTAAGTAGGAAACAAAAATACGCAGCCAATCGTGATCGGTCCTCGTCTTACCTTGGTTGATTTCTGCCATTGATTTGTCTTGACTTCTGACCGTGGCCTGAGATGATTCTACTCTTCGCTATCACAAGATATGCATGTGCATGTATGAATGTTTCTAATGCGATGATTTTATTTTAGTGAAGGCTGGTTAGATTCAATTTTAGATAAGCGTTTGGGGCACCCCATACACCGAGCGAAGAGGGCTCATGCTTATAACAAATCTAAAACACAAAGTTTGAAACCAAAGGGAGGACTAAAACCTCGCCTATCTTTTCCTCTTTTTAAAAGAACAAGAACAAATACAGAGGAAGGGAATCCCTGGAGGAAACCAGGAAGAACAAAAAACTCAGAATTAAAAGAACACGCAACGGTCCCCTTGATTGCCCCAGATTTCAAGCGTAATATCATTTAACTACATCGGAATTCACGGGCGAGGGCAACTCCTCGCCATCCATGTGGGTGAGTATCAGAGCACCCCCAGAAAAAGCTCTTTTCACCATGAAAGGTCCTTCATAATTCGGGGCCCACTTGCCTCGATTATCTTTAACAGCGTGGGACATCTTCTTCAGGACGAGGTCCCCCTCGTTGAACTTGCGCGGGCGTACCTTCTTGTCGAATGCGTTCTTTATCCCTCGTTGATACAAATGCCCATGGCTCATGGCGGCCAAACGCTTACCTTCAATAAGGTTAAGTTGGTCGTAGCGTGCTTGAGCCCATTCTGACTCTTCTAGGCCTGACTCTGCCATTATCCTCTGAGAAGGAACCTCTACCTCAAATGGGAGCACTGTCTCCATCCCATAAACCAAAGAATACGGCGTTGCCCCAGTAGAAGTTCGCACCGAGGTTCTATATCCGTGCAGGGCGAAAGGCAACATCTCATGCCAATCTTTGTATGACATTGTCATCTTTTGAACAATCTTCTTGATATTCTTATTCGCAGCCTCTACAGCCCCATACATCTTTGGCCGATAAGGGGTAGAGTTATGATGCTGGATCTTGAAGTCTTCGCACATCTCCTGCATCATCTTATTGTTCAGATTGGTGCCATTGTCAGTAACGATCTTCCTGGGGAGTCCGTATCGACAAATCAACTCCTTCTTTATGAATCTAACTACCACATTCCTTGTGACATTAGTATAAGAAGCTGCTTCTACCCATTTGGTGAAGTAATCTATCGCCACAAGAATGAAGCGGTGACCATTCGACGCTTTGGGTTCGATGGCCCCAATGACATCTATTCCCCACATGGAAAAAGGCCAAGGAGCGGACATAACATTCAGAGGATGAGGCGGAACATTGACGTTGTCCGCGTATGCCTGACATTTATGACACTTCCTTACATGAGCGCAGCAATCATTTTCCATGGTGAGCCAGTAATAACCGGCCCTAAGGATTTTTCTGGCCATAGCATGCCCATTGGCATGTGTCCCAAAGGAACCCTCGTGGATCTCCTCAATCATGAAGTTCGCCTCTTTGGCATCTACGCATTGTAGGAGGGTCATGTCGTGGTTTCGTTTGTATAGGATAGTACCACTTACAAAGAAACCAGTAGCCAATCTGCTCAACGTCCTTTTGTCATTGTCAGAAATCCCTGGTGGGTATTCCTTGTTCTCGACATACTGCTTGATGTCGAAATACCACGGTGTCCCATCCCGCTCTTCCTCTGTTGCATAACAATATATTTGAATTCGATGTATGGCAGATCCCCGTGTGGGGCAAGTTGAAACATGGATGCCAGGGTGGCTAGTGCATCAGCCATTTGATTCTCTTCCCGAGGTATGTGGTGGAAGGAAATGTTGTCAAAGTACTTGGCTAACCTCAAGATGTGAGTTTGATAGGATATCAACTTCGAGTCCCTAGTTTCTCATTCTCCTTTCAACTGGCGTATCACCAAAGCTGAGTCTCCATACACCTTGAGTAGTTTTACATCAAAATCAATGGCCGCCTGAACCCCGAGGGCGCATGCTTCGTACTCGGCCATATTGTTGGTACAATCAAAACCTAGCCTAGCCGTGAAAGGAATACATTGATCATCCGGGGATACAAGGACTGCCCCTATTCCGTGGCCCAAAGCATTAGATGCCCCATCGAAACAAACAATCCATTTGTCTATGTCCTCGTGCGTCCGCTTCTCTTCAAACAGGGCCATGATATCTTCATCTGGGAACTCGGGGTGCATCGGCCTATAATCCTGGAGGGGTTGCTAGGCCAAATAATCTGCTAAGGCACTTCCCTTTACCGCCTTTTGGGTGACGTAAACGATATCGAATTCAGACAATAGTACCTGCCACCTAGCGATTCGTCCCGTGAGGGCTAGTTTTTCAAAGATGTATTTCACGGGATCCATTTTGGAAATAAGCCACGTGGTATGGCTGAGCATGTACTTCCTAAGCCGATGTGATGCCCATACCAGAGCACAACACGTCCTTTCCAACATTGAGTAATTCATCTCACATGCGGTAAACTTCTTGCTTAGATAGTAGATGGCTTGCTCCTTTTTTCCAGAATCATCATGCTGACCCAACATGCACCCCATAGACTCGTCCAAAATGGTCATGTACAGGAAAAGAGGTCTTCCTGTTACAGGTGGCATGAGCACCAGAGGATTTGCGAGACTCAGTTTGATCTTCTCGAAGGCCTCTTGGCAGTCACTGTTCCATAGGACCGCTTGGTTCTTACGTAACAGTTTAAAAATGGGCTCACAGGTAGGGGTGAGTTGCGAGATAAATCTCACGATATAATTCAACCTGCCCAAAAACCCCCGAACCTGCTTATCCGTGCGGGGTTCCGGCATTTCAAGGATGGCCTTCACTTTCTCGGGATCTATCTCTATCCCTTCCTGACTTACGATAAATCCTAGCAGCTTCCCCGACTTCACCCCAAAGGTGCATTTGGTTGGGTTTAGTTTTAATTGGTATTTCCGAAACCTTCCAAACAGCTTACGCAGATTGACAAGGTCTTCGTCCTCAGACCGAGACTTGGCAATCATGTCATCTACGTAGACCTTTATTTCCTTATGCATCATGTCATGGAACAATGCCACCATGGCACGCTGATAGGTTGCCCCAGCATTTTTCAGTCCGAAGGCCATCACCTTATAGCATAATGTTTCCCATAGGGTGACGAAAGTGGTCTTCTCTACATCTTCGGGTGCCATCTTTATTTGATTATACCCCGAGAAACCATCCATAAATGAGAAGAGGGCAAATTTGGCTGTATTATCTACCAATATGTCAATGTGTGGCAGGGGAAAGTTGTCTTTAGGACTGGCTCGATTCAAGTCCCGGTAGTCTACACACATTCAAACCTTGCCGTCCTTTTTCGGGACTGGGACAATGTTGGCCACCCACTCCAGGTACCGTGCCACAACTAAGAAACCTGCATCAAACTGCTTCCTTACTTCTTCTTTAATTTTTAAAGACATCTCGGGTCTCATTCTTCGTAACTTTTGCTTAACCGGAGAAGACCCAGGATTCAAAGGCAACTTATGCTGCACAATGTCGGAATCCAGACCGGGCATATCTTGATATGACCACGCAAAGACATCTTGATACTCTTTAAGAAGGGTTATCAAGCCTTGGCGGATAGGCGCGGTCATACTGGTTCCTACCTTTACTTCCTTCTTTTCCTCAGTGGTCCCCAAGTTTACCAATTCGGTTTCTTCTTGGTGAGGCTTCATTTCACGTTCTTCCTGAGCGACCAGCCTCTCCAACTCTGGTGACAGGACGTCCTCTTCCTCTTCCTCATTTATCGTTTGGCTTATATCTCGATCGAAATTGATTGTCAAACCCTCGTTGTTAGGTTCCTTAAAGAATCGACCCTCACATCTATACCAAACAAGAGAAAAGAAACAAAAACATGCAAAATGATATGAGAAAAGGTGGTACTGCAAGAACAGATGAAACAAGATCTCTTTGTTTATTTAATAAGGTAGGTTTCACAAAACAAAAGAGAACAGAAATCTATAGGCTCTAATTACATTGAATCGGCGGTATAGACTTCTGACTGGCTTATCATGCACCAGTTCCCCACTTGGGAATCGGGGTGGCATGGTTGCACAAAACTTGGTGGGTCTTGAGGGAACTCCTCTTCTATCGCGGCCACCTCCTCCTCGGACACCATTCCAGCGCTGGTGAAACACTGGCTAATTCGGCCGGGCCATACCCTATCCGCCTGAAATCTTGACGGCACGTTCCTCTTCCCCGGCATCCTGGGTTCGTACCCTAATCCATATTTGTATGGATTTCCCTTGATATCGACCACGTCGGCATTCCTGAGGCAGTCCTTGCCTAGACCCATTCCGGGCTCAAATCCGTTCCTGAGCATAACACGTGCCACCATTATGGCCGCTTTGGAGAGAGAAGGTAGCGACGGACTTGGTTCCACAGAGGCGCAGCTCACCACCTCAAAGGATTGGAAAGCCGTTTCCAATGATTCTTCTGCCGCTTCTACGTATGGTACGGAGGAGGGGCAGCTCACCAACATGTCCTCTTCACCCGACACTATCACTAAAAGTCCACCCACTGCAAACTTCAATTTTTGGTGAAGCGTTGAAGGGACCACTCCCAGGGCATGAATCCATGGTCTTCCCAAGAGGCAGCTATAGGCGAGATTTATATCCATTACTTGAAACACCATATTGCAAGTGTGGGGGCCTATCTGAATGGGAATGTCGATTTCCCCCATCACTTCCCGCCGAGTACCATCAAAGGCTCGCACCACCATCGAACTTGGTTTTAAACGTGACGCACTAAAAGGAAGCTTTTCCAAAGTGGTCTTCGGCATTACATTTAAACTCGATCCATTGTCGATAAGTACCTTTGCGACAACGTGGTCCATACATCTCACCGACACATGTAGAGCCTTGTTGTGTCCTCTCCCCTCAACGGGAATCTCTTCTTCTACAAACGCGATGTAGTTGTTGGTGGTTATATGATTAACAATGCCTTCGAAGCCCTCCACTGAGATATCATGTGCTACATGGGCATCGTTAAGGACCTTCATCAACAGCGCACGATGAGGCTCGGAGTTTATGAGTAGTTCAAGCAAGGAGATCCTTGCCGGAGTTTTATTCAGTTGCTCGACTACCTTAAACTTGCTTTGCTGGATGAGGCGGAGGAACTCATGGGCCTCTTCCAAAGTCACTGTTTTTCCTTGAAGTCCTTCTTTCTTTTCGGCCCCTCTTCCCACTAGAGGATCTACTTCTTTCGAGGGGGTGGCTATGTCTGTGGGCTCTTGGACCATGGGCGCTTTCCCTTTAGAGGGAAATTCCGCCGGGTGAGGGGAGGCGAACACCCGACCACTGCGGGTTACGCCACTAAGGCCGGTGATGTTGGTTACCTTAGCCGATAGGGGGTCAACTTCGGTTGCAACTCTTTCGCTGGACGCGGGAGGGGTATACTTCCATGGAATGGCCTTATTACTTTGGTATGCAAATGGCGTCGGCTTGGGCGCCGCCCGGGGGTATATGGGTGTGGAGCCGGTCTCTTTCCTAGTAAAATATATTACTAGGGCCTTGGGGGTTAGAGGAACCCTCTTCTCTTCCGACTGCATGCAAACTTGTGGTTCTTCCCCCCCCCCCCTTCTATGGACACTTCAAGCTGCCCGCAATCCATGAGCCGCTGAAGCAATTCTTCTAACGCGGGACAGGTTTCCATGTCATGCGACTCCCCGAGGTGAAACAAACATTCATCTCTTTCGCCTCCACCACCGGAGACCATGCACGCCGCTTGCAGTGATTGATAGATGAAGCGCCTAGAAGTAGCTACTTCTCCTAACCTTTTCGTCCGTGGCGGCTCATCCTCTTTAACGGCGTTCACGCTAGTCCCTCCATGACTAGCTAGCGGGTTGGTTTTAACATTTGGGCCTTCCTCCTGAAACGATAGCCAGCCAGCACTAATCAGGTGTTGCACCTTATACTTGAACGGGATGCAGGAGTCAATATTGTGTCCGAGAACTCCACTATGGTACACACACTTGGCACCCGGGTCATACCACTTGGGGTAGGGTGGCTGGAGAACCTTTCCGGGTATGGCCACCACCAAATGATTCTCCAATAATGAAGGCCATAGCTCGGAGTATGCCATGGGAATAGGAGGGAAGTTGTCTTTTGGGTGTTGTGCATATTTATAAGTCGCGCCGAGGGCTGTATTATTAACTGGCCGGGGTGCGACTGGAGCTGTGCGTTGGGCCAGCGCTCTTTCTGCTGCGGGTAGTCCTTTTACTTGAGTCGGAAGGGAGTTCCTGGCTCGGGTTAAAAAATTTGGGGGATTGGGCTGGTATGAGCTTTGGATATTTTGGGGTGCTTTCATCCATGTTGGGGCGGTGGTGACTGCGTGGGCATCTCCTTCCTTTTTCCTCACGCCCACTACTGGGGCTCTTCTATTGTTGTTGGGGGCCATATTGGCAGCATATTCGAACTTGCCTTTTCGTAGCCCGGATTCAATCCTTTCTCCGGCGAAGACGAGATCCGCAAAGTTAGCTAGCATGTAGCCTATCAGCTTTTCATAGTAGAACGTGGGTAACGTATCTACCATAATTGTGATCATCTCTCTCTCCTTCATGGGCGGTACGACTTGGACTGCGAGATCTCTCCATCTCTGGGCATATTCCTTAATGGACTCATGCTCTCGTTTAGTCATACCCTAAAGCTGGTTCCGATCGGGAGCCATGTCCGTATTGTACTGGTACTACCTAATGAAGGCAGTTGCCAAGTCCTTCCATGATCGGATCTGGGAAGCTTCTAGATTGGTATACCATGCTACAACTGCTCCGGCCAAGCTGTCTTGAAAGAAATGGACCAACAACTTCTCGTCCGCAGAATACGCCCCCATCTTTCGGCAATACATCCGAAGATGCCCCTTCGGACATGTCGTACCTTTGTACTTATCAAAGTCCGGTACTTTGAACTTGAGAGGGATGACGATGTTGGGCACGAGACATAAATCCGCTAAATCCGAGAATGGGTAATTGTCGAGGCCCTCGACTGCTCTCAACCTCTCTTCAAGCGCCTCAATCTTTCCCTTATCTTCCGCAAAGGGAACAGATTCTTTTACGAGTGTGGGTGAGGCCGGGGTATGACGGACCATGTTCGGTTGGGGTAGTTCATGTGGGGACGGATCTTTGAGGTGGAGCAGGGGGCCAAAATGGGTATCTCCTTCCCCATCGTCTTGCCCGGGATAGTCTTCATAAGGTGGGAGTTGCCCCTCAAAAGTAGGGGCTTGGCTTAACTCTTCCGGGGTGGCACGGGGGGTGAAATCCGGAGGCAGGCCATAAGGATAAGCTTGTGGACTATACCTTCGACCGAACACGGCCGTGTTTCTGTCTAGGCCCGGATTCAAGGTGGGCTGCAGCACCGGCTCCGCTTCCCTAACTGTACTGGAGGCGGTTGCGGTGGCTTTATCCTCTATGGTTTTCTGAAGTTTTAACATGACCTCCGAGATGGAAGCCATTTGATCTTTTAAGGCCGATAGATCGGCCTTCATCTGTTCCTGCACGCCCTCTTCATTATCCATTTTTCTGGATCGAGTGTTATAGAGGTGCGTTGGTGTTTTCTTAGTTATGATGAAATTCCTAAAGAAATAAACAACGGTGAGTATGCTACCAAAACATGAGTATGCAAATGGATGATCGGAGCACTTGGATCCACCCCAAGATTTTTAGATAACGTAATGAGTCCAGAACTTCTCTTTTTATAAAAAGAACAAAGCTTTCATCTAGCCAAGATTATACAAAGGTGTTACAAAAGAACCTAACGATTCCTAATTATATGGGCCATCAAATCTATCATGTGCTGACAGTAATTGATTAGCCTATAGATCTCCTCGGGGGCAGTACACACTTTGGCCATGGCTTTTGCTTTGGATAACAGACGCGGGAGGTCTTGACTTCCATTTAAGGTCAAGGCGAACCTATCCATCCACATAGTCGCTTCTTGATGCAGAGCATCAATCACCCTCCCCCTTGCTTCTTTTTCGGCATATACTTGTGCAAAATCCTCCACTAGCTTTTGTTCATGGGCCATGGACTGGTTCAATTCTTCCTTGTATTGTCCTATGATAGCTAGCATGCTTTGCTCCGTGGTTTCCAAGTGTTGAGTCAAACTCCTTTTGGACCTCGCGCAAGCAACTAACTCTTCTTTTAAGATCATGCCATGCACCCGTGACCGATCTTTCTCCTCTCTTCGGAGCTTAAGCTCATTGTTGCTACCCCACAATGCTCCTCGGAATTTCTCTCGGCCATATTCCTCCTTGCTACCCCCACAAAGATATTGACACTAGATATAGTTTAGAAAAGAAAGATAGACTCAATGAAATAAAACAAAGGAAGATAAAATAATAATATAGATTTAAACAAAAAAAATTGACAGAACAAATAAAGTAGGAAACACACATGAAACACAAGACACAAAGGATAGATAACACATGATTTCAAGAACCAAAGCTTTGGTACCAATTAATGGAACCCTGATTTGTGGATCCAATTTTTAGCATCAACAAACTAGGGAACCTATTGGAGACTCTCTGAAATTGCAGAAAATAAAAAGGAAAAAGTGGAATTAGAGAAGAAGATGAAAAGAACAACGTCACATTCTTGTGAGATTGATAAGTTGAGGATGATTCGCCACAAAGAATAGAATTCTTTGATAAGAACATAAGGTTTCACACAAGAACCAAGAGAGGTATTATCTTAACTGTGTCTAATCTAAAAATTTCATAAAACAACTGCCAACCAAGTGTTTTAAGGGGTCTATTTATAACTCCTACTAATAATCCTAAATTAGGCCCAAGGCTCAATAACTAATCTAATAATTAAAAGACTTAAAAATAACAATAGAAAGGGTAGCAACCCATTACAAGTCCAAAAATAGGACAAAAATATAATTAAAAATAAAAATAAATCTTATTCTATAAGTTGGCTAAAATAAATGTGTTTCGCTTCTTCTTTTCTTTCATCCATAAGAAAATTTAGTCTCTCACCAAACTCTTCTTGAAATCTCTTACTCCTTGCTCTAGTGATTGGACCATGTTGAACCCACCCAAGCAAACTCTTCCTCCTTGGATAGTCCTTTATCATATTGATTAGTATCTTATTCATTTGTAAAGTATGTTGTTTTGATTTGACCTACTATATTCCTCTTGACAAACTTATCAATTTTCTTACTATGCTCTTTCTTGAATTTTAATTATTTGATTTGTCTCACTTTATCTACTAATTGTGACATGTCTCTTAACTACTCATTTACTAACTTCTTTTGAATTGGAAAAACAAGTTCTGCTACAACCATTTTTACTAATTCATGTTTTAAAATTTATGTGTAACATGTTTCTTTCATTCTCCTAAGTCGATTTAGATAATCATCGATCGATTTAGTATGAAATCTTCAAATATTAATTAAATCTATTAGGCTCACACGAGTCTCACCTCTAAAGAATTGTTCATGAAAAGTTCTTTCAAGTTGATCCCAATTTAAAATTGAATTAGGTGAAAGAGTTGTAAACCAAGTAAAAGCATTTTTTGTTAAAGAACTTGAAAAACATTTCATTATGAGATATTCATTAGTTGTTATATCTCCACATTCAATTTGATAGTGAGCAACATGTTTCACAGTGGATTCTTCTAATTCTCAAGAAAAATTCAAAAACTTAGGGATTTTGTATCCCCAAGGCAACTTAGTTTGTAAAACACAATCAGGAAAAAGGTGATACAAAACAAGGTTGTGGAAATCAACTTCAAAACCATGTCGATTTAACACTTATTTGATCATCTTATTGATTTTTTGGGGATCTTATAAGTTTTGAGGATTTTGAATGTTTTGTTGAAGGGTTTGATCTAAACCATAATTATTATTCTGATTAAATAAAGGAATTCAATTTTCCCAAGATTTTGGTTTTGATCATTTTGTCTATTATTTTGAAATAACTGTAATAAGTTATCAGCATTTTGGTTTCAATTAACCACCAAAGGATTTCCAATTTGGTTTCAATTTCCAACCAAATTGTTATGACTATTATTTTCATTTTGTGGTCTAGTCAGATTCATTATTGCTTCATGGGATTAAAAATAGTCGCAAGTTGATTTGTTAACATATTAATCATTTCATAGTTACTATGGTCCATTTGTTGTTGAAATATAGACAATGTCTGATTCAAAATTCTAGTTGGAATTATTGCAATTTGATCATCATTCGATTACATGTCCATCTCTATTGACTCCCATTAAGTTTAATTGTTCAACATTAAATATTCTCAAAGTCCCATGTTGATCTACAAGGACAGAAGGAACTGATTGTTGAATGTAGGCCAAATGCCGGAAAGGCATTTCCATATTGATTTAGGAAGAAGGGGCCCATCCAAGCATTCATAGAGTTCCCAAAAAAGTCTATGGTGATGACAACAAACTGAAATTTACTTTTATCTTGTTGACTATTTTACTGTAGTGTGGTTAGGTTACAACGATTTCAGAAAACATTGCTTGTGTAACTACTGATTGTGTGGCGAGCGGTAGAGTAGTTGTTGCCTATGTGACTAAAGGTTGTATAATTTTCTGAGAAAAATTAACATTAGAAGTAAACATTTTTACATGTCCACTTCACAAAATCTTACACTTTCCGTAAAACTAGTTGATTTTTTTATGTTTTTTTGGCAACATTAGTCCCACCGAGTGTGCCAATTTGTTGATTGAGAATTTTCGTATTAGGTTCAAGAAACGTTAAATCATCAAATAAGAGTTTGACTTTAGGACTAAATTTACTAAACCAAAATAGTGTAGGAGTACTTTGTTTTGAAACTAGCAATATTTGTTAAATTTTCAGCTTAAAGAAATATATGATTTTAGAAGTTTATGACAATAATAAGTTTCACATTAGGTATAAAATAAGTATTTGGGTTGTGATGCATAATTTTCAAAAACATAAATAACTTTTGTGATCAAACATAAAATAAAACTTGAATTACCAACATTAATTTATGAATACATAGATACAATCATAGTATCATAAGAATATAAACTATAAAAATTGAAAGCAATAAAGAAAAAGTTATAGGTAGAAGAAGGTGTTGTCTAAAAGAGAATGGGTTATAGAAAGTGGAAACAGAAGAAGATTAGAATCGAAAATAAAACAAATGGGAAAGAATATACATGTTTCCATTGCATTGAACAACCATACTTGCAATAGAGTATGTAATAAGGAAGTATGCTAATGCTAGTAACCAACTAAAACAATGTACATTCTAGCCTTTTTATACTAAATACAAATAACCTATAATTCCAGTTGATTGTATTATTAACTATAAAATATATTGAATAATTAAATACTATAAACAAATGAAGTATTTGTATAAACAATAAATACTATAATTAATTGAATTTGTAAATATAATAAATAATTAGATTTAATTTTATTACTATTTATAATATACTCCGTAAATTTAATAAATGTAATATGTCCTTATTAAATATGATTTTTTTTATATGTGTGTGTGTGTGTGTGTGTATTATTGAGCTAGTGAATTAATCAACAAGGAGTTGTCCCAAATTAATTAATGGACTCTAGTGATCTTGTATGTATCTTTTTAAGGGAGCCAATCATACTAGAATGGGAAAGGATCCTTCCAAGGATTGAATGCAACTGCATACCTAAGTCTCAAACCAAGAGACCAATAGTTAAGTTAGAACAACCCCTTCTCAGTTAATTTAGGTGTTCGATGGTGTGTGTGGGGGGGGGGGGGGATTTGTTACATATATACTCTCACCTCTTTTCAATTAGAGTATGCTAGCTAACAATCAACACCAAAACTTTTTGACAACAAAAACCAATTATTTCTTCTTTATTAAAGATGTAACAATAATTTATGATTTAAAAAAAAAAGAACAAAAAACCATTTCTTTCTCCCCTGCACCTCTTGCCTCCTAAATACATTTCAAAACTAGGCTAGAGGGTGTCAATAGCAACTTGCGGTTGTAGTGTAGGAGAAGCAAGATGAAGAAGGGGTTGTTGTAATGTTGTTGCAACTAGATAGGGGAAAGATATGATGAAGAAGGATAAGGAAAGCAAAGAAGCATGGTGGGACCATACAAAAGGCATAATTTAATTTGTTTAATTAAATTAAATTTAAAATTACTACAATTTCCCTAAAATGCACTAATTACAATAAAGTAAAATGTGGCTTTTTTGTCTATTAATGTTTGGTGTAGGTTGCTTACATACTCCATCTAAAAATGAGGTGAGAGTATGTAAGAAATTCCTTGCTAAGGATCAAAGAGTATACAAATACTTAATCTCCAATACAAATAAACTTTGCTAAGCAAAGGATGAACTATTTAAGTGCAAAGTATGTCATTCAATGATTTTGACAAAGTTTCTCCTAAAACTTTCTTTGCTCATTTTCTAAATATGCTTTGTTGTTGAAATCTTGAATCTTGAAATGATTCGATATGGGGTCAACACTGAGTATGTCATTCAGTGAAGGATTCAATATGGGATCAACACTGAGTCTTGAAATGACTGTTGTCTCACAGCTAAAATTTGTGCACCATGGCACACTCTGGTTTATGAGAGAAGAATAATAATACATACAATTGAATGTGCTCCTCTTCCGTGATGATAGTGACCCTTGAGGAATATTCTTGCTAATTCCTTCTATTATCCTCTATTATGTTCAGCAATTCAAATAAAGAGAGGCAAAAACAAAATTGAAAAAGCAATGTTCATGCACTTCCTTTGTAGCTAACATTGACTATTCTTACTCGTTGTATGCCACTTATGAATGGTATAAAATGTAGTGTATAAGTGATTCCATTGGACACAAATAAAAGCAACTCAATGTTTGAACACTAGTTTTCACAATAAGTGGACGTAGGTGTATTAATAAAGCGTTGGACGTTGAATATAACTTATTAATAAATCACTTTTCCACTTATAGTTGGACACGTACTTACTAGAGTTGTAGGATATGAATTAAAACCAAGTTTGCTTGTTATGTAGTAAGTCTTGTTCACTTAAGAATAGCTCATTAGTCCATGAATGATTAATACACTTGTAATCATCAAAATCAAAGGTAGGGTAGAATGCCTAATGGTCAATGGATTGTCCAGTATTAACAATCTTTCCTTCCTCAAGTTCTCTGGTCTAAGGATGTCGGTATTTGGGGCCCTCGCACAAGGTTCTTTCCCTCTAACCCTATTGATATTAGACCTTCTTAAAAGGATCTAGATATGATAAGGGGATCCTCAAATAGACGTATGTAGTTGATCAAGCAACAACCTACCCTCCTGGTCTACACATCAAAAGGTCAACTGATATGAAAATGGTACCAGATCGGACTTGCCCTAGGCTACCCATATGCCATGAAGGCAAACAAAAGAACTTCAAGCTTTACTTCAACATGGAAATTCCTAGTAGAAAATAACAGGTTCAATTGGTCTATTATCCAAGAGACTATAAGACCCCATTCAAAGGTTAGAAGCTGATAAGAAAGCTAAATCTTGATGATGTGAAGACCTCCTGAAACCAGATAGTGTGGGGTGACACTCAAAAAGTTTCTCCTTCCAACTCTAATAATGTCCCATTTTCTAATGAAAAAGATTCTATACAAGTGTTGCGTCCAACCAGGGTTTATCATTTCGATGATACCAATGTATGCTTTGTTAAGAACTCTGATGATGACTTCACTCAAAGTCTAAAGAAATTGCCCATCATCTTCAACCACAACGTCTTTGATGTTATAAAGATGTCCCAAGAGAAGTTCGAAGCTCGGGTCAAACATCTATGTGAAAAGAAAAAACTGAACAAGGCTCAATATGAATAGACATGGAAGTAAAGGATTGAAGCTAATGAGAGAAGAAAAACCTTGGCCAAAAAGAAAGTTGAAGTGACCATTTCCAGGACTCAACCAATCATTGTTGATCTTGAGCAACCTAAAGCTATGGAAACAAAATAGGAAGTGGATGCATCCATTCCTAATATGGATACTAAAGAACCTAACCAGGAACCCACTCAAGCTTATGAGGTCAAAATAAAAAAAAAAAAAAAAAAAAAAAAAAAAAAAACTCACATGAAGCTACTTCCAAAATGGAAGATATGCCTCATGCAGTAATCTCTTTCTCCACCAACTCAGGACCAACACCAATCAACTATGCTCCTTCATCCTCTTTGTCGAAAAATGAAGTCTGGGAGATGATTCCTCAAGCTATGAACTCGTTTGTTAAGCATCAAAGGCTTGAAAATGAGCATTTTTTCAAGATTTATGCCAAAGGCCATCAATCAACAATTCATGTTTCATAGTGCCAAAATCATCCAAAATCTTCAACTAGCTCAACAATCTCTATTCAGTGTCATTGATGTTGCATATACGAGTCCACCTCCACTATCCAACCTTTACCTCCACCAATTAGTTTTCCACCCCCTGTCCATCCTCAAAAACTAAGCCTTACCCCTACACCACAAACAGTCAACTCTAAACCCCCTTAACCACCACCTACAAACTCAGATACCCTATGTCCTCCATCACCAAATCATCCATCGGCATCTCAACCACCTTCATCAACCACTCAAGGACAACAATGATGTCCTTCATCATTTGTTTCTCCTTCAAACCTAGCATCTTTTTGCTAATGACAAAAAGGGGAGAAGTTCTATGAAAGAATTTTGATGTACTCTTTAGTATCACTTAATAAAATGAGGTATTTTTTCCATACACAATCGTTCATTATTTTCTGCTTTATATATTATATATTTGTACACTACATATCTGACACACATATATAAACATGCATAAGATTGTTGGACTTAGGGGGAGTTATGAACAATCTTCCATATATCACTCTTCCATACCTATATCACTTTGATCTTTACTCATACATAAGCACATTGAATTATGATTGTTAATAATTGTATTTGTGTTTTTCTCCCTATCAAAATTTATATAGTTTGTCATCATAAAAAAGGGGGAGATTGTTAGAACCAGACAATCCATCACTGGACAATCCACTCATCTATTGAGTTTTGATGAAAACAAAGATATAAATTTTATATGACCAATGGTTTAAATGTAAGTAAATATGATTTATTAGTGGAAGAAAATTATGGTAAGATCTATACTATTCGTTATAGTCGTTCGCTTTATATGCATGGTAACATGATTATTTTTAATAATAATAAATTGTCCACTCGATTCAAACACCTATCACAATATTTGACTTAATTAAGTATAATCCATTTGAGCTATGTTATAAAGGCCTTATTGAAAGGAACAAATCTAATAAGTGATATTACCTTTCCTTTTATATATGTTTAATGTTTGAACTAAGATACTAAGGACATAATTAGAAATAACTGATTCAATATCAATCTCCATGTGCATATTCCAATGTCATTTGTCACCAGTTGGAATCAAAGGATCAAAGATTGACAACGGTAAGATTTTGAATGCTCAAGATCCTACACTGATGTTCTTAAATTTAGGGGGAGTCTAGGAATTATGGTAGTAGTGGCCTAGAGAATATTTATAAGCCAGGAGTGGTAAGGCAAAATACTTGTTGTAATCAACATTGATTAATGGAACCCTTTATGGGTTAGTAAAAGAGACCTGAACATAGCTTAGGCTGAGTGAACCAGTATAAAATTAAGTGTTTATACTACTCTCCTTTAAGCTTGTCAGAGTATTTTTAAAGCACGATGTTGCCACATCTTTGCACACAAGTTTTACTTTAAAACACTGTTTATGAATTGTTAGGCAATAATCCATTGCTTTTTGTGAAAACATAAGACTTGTCACGGGATGGTAGTCATTGTAAACTTATAACAGTTTAGAAAATCACTTCCATTGTGAAAAAATTTAGAAGTTTATCTAACACACTATTCAATCCCCTTTCTAGTGTGATTTATTGTATTTCAGAGTCTCCCTAAATGATCAAGGTATGACTATGTTAAGGGATGTACTTCAGTTAATCAATTAAGGTGAAATCTTTCGGGAGTAAAGATTCAACATGGCATAAAATGATAGGTAGACATATGCATTGATAATTGTGACTTGAGAATGATGAGTTCTATTAGTATATGGTTGCCATAAAAGTGAAAGATTTCTATATCTATTTTAACAAAACAATCTTATATTGTTTCATATATATGATATTTCTTTTAAAATGATCTTACCCTTTCCATTTTATTTTGAACTGTGATGATTGTATCTTTGATAGGGAGTAGATTTTGATGAAACTTATGAGAAACATGTCACTCATGGTTGATGTGGACTTAGTGGAGGACTTAGTTAGGGGCGAGATTCGACCCTTAGTCTTTATTTGTGTTTTGTCTTGGTAGGAACCAACTTAGGGTTTAGATATTTTTCCTTGGCCTATGTTGTATTTATTCCCTTAATGGGATCCTTTGTGTTGTGGTTGGAAATTTGTTTATGATGTTTGATGATGTAGTGTCTTGGGCACAAGTGCTTTTTATGTTTTGTGACTTAAAGACCTTTTTTAGCGATCTTTATATGACATGTTGGCATTCATAAAATAAATTATAAGTATTTTCATTATTTAAATTGATTTAAGAGTTTTAAAAGGACTAAAAGTGATTTTTTCTGTGTTAAAGTCTTAGTGATTCATGTGATGACATCCAGGGATTACGAAAAGCATAACAATAATATAATATTTTTATGATTAGTGCAAAAAAATAAAAATATAAAACTTAATAGGCTCTTTGATTTTGATTAAAAAAAAGTTGCACAAATGAGATATTATATTATAGAAAAATAAACATGAAAACTTTTGTCACATTTTTAGTAATTTTTAACAAATTAATCTATTATTTTGTGGTTGACTCGCACACAAGCACTTGCACACATACACACACATATGTGTATTTAATGATATTATTGTAGTATTTTGATAAATGTTAAATAGTATTATTTACCGAATTTATAAATAAATATAATAAATAATATAATATTAAATTTTGTAAATGTAATATGTTCTTATTAAGTATATGACTTTTCATATGAATCTCTCTTTACACACACATACTATATGCAATACAATGACTTTTTTACCCAAATAATATAAATTAATTAATTATTTATCCAAATAATGACCTTCAAATCCATTATTTTCAAATAATTTTTTAAAAAAATAATTAGTCCTTAAATAAAATATTTAGAATAGGTGGCATAATTTGGAATTAAACATACCTAACAAGAAGTGAAGATTGCCTACTATGAACAATACATGTAGGACCACTAGAGCCCATTTGTTAAATTGAAACAATCCCTTGTCAATCGATTCATGCACTCGAAAGTGAAGCTTAATTTAGTCAAAATAGCTTATAAGTTAGGTAAAGTAACATATAAGCTACTACGAACCAAATTGACTATATATGTAGATTCATATTAAATGTCGTATACCTAATAAGCATCTATTGCATTTGTTTAAATTTAATAAACTTATTATACATAATAATATAAGTATATTTAATTTTTATATAATATTGAATTAATTATAGTAATTTTTTTAATTATTGTTTTAGTCTATGAATTTGGAGATAGTGTTTTTTAGTCCCTAAAATTTTAAAATATTTTTTTGTCCCTCAGTTTTGACAATTAGTTTTTATAAGTCTCTAACATAATAAATTGACACTTTTATGGTGGTTTTGTACTTTGTGGTGGTTTTTTAGTATTTTATGGCAGATTTAAAATGCAAATTTCAAGCTGTTAAAGAAAATAATTTATGACGCCTAAAAACTTCCACAAATTATCAATTTATTATGTTAAAGACTAAAAATAATAATTTGTCAAAATTTAGGAGAGAAAAAACAGTTTTAAACTTTAGGGACTAAAAAAACACACACCTCAAATTTAGAGACTAAAATAATAATCAAGTCTTGTTTAAAACTAGTTTTGATATCAAAGATCAATTTTTATACTTGTTTTAAAAGTTGTTGAAACCATTCAGGCAAGAAAATTGATTGGTTTTCCAAATTAAATTATAATACTGGTTCATTTTGAATTTACATTTTAAAACTATCACAAAGTGTTAAAAAATTATCACAAAGTGCTAAAAATCGACATAAAGTGTTAGTTTATTATGTTAGCAACCAAAAAAAAAATTAAAATTTCAGGGACTAATAAAAGCACCCCCTAAATCCAGGGTCTAAAACAGTAATTATTATATATATTTAACATAATAATTAAATACTATGTTAATTGGATTTATAAATACAATAAATATTTATATTTAATATTTATTAAATATAATATATTTATTACATTTACTAAATGAAATATATGCTTATTAAATACTCCCTCCGTTTCATTTTACATAACATTTAAGGTTTTTGCAGAATATTAAAAGAATGCAATTAATATCTTGAGTTTCTTAAAAAATATTATTTAACTTCCTGATATGTCCTCTATCTTTTTAATTAATTAGATTTTTCTCATTTACTGTCAAGTAATTACTACTCTCACTAATTTTATTCCATGGAAAAAATATTTAATGCTTCATTTTTTTGTAAAACAACTAATTTAGAACTTTTTTTTGTTGCTAAAATGTCATATAAAATGGAACAAAGAGAGTATGACTTATAATATGAATCTACATATATTATCAAGTTCATGAACTGTTGTTCCAACTTAACGCTTGTGAGGTCTTATGAATTGATGGATCGATCCCAATTGCAACAATATGAAACATAAATAATAAAAAAATAATTGGAAAAGGTATTTGCGAGAATCATTAATAGGTGTTACTTATTGATTAAAATTTACCTATTACATTTATGCATGCATATCATTTCATGTAAGAACCTTTTGAAGATTCTTTCAACAAATTATTTCTTGTTTAGACACTCTTGCATACAAGAATTCACCACATAAGTCGTGCGATCACGAACATCTGAAAAATAAAATCAACTATCAAAAACATGTAAAACTATAATTAAATAAATTATAAAGAATAATTTCAAAACCTTAAAAAGTGGCTAATGTTATAAGAGAATAAATACCATTGTTGACGTTAATGGACTTGACTAAGCCACAACTAGTCATGCAATCGTTGGCCGCAACAATGGACTTTGTAAGACATTTTGCACTACAATCTTTAACACATTTTAGATACAGCTGAGCAATTATTACTAAAGGTGCACATTCTAATTTACATATGGTTTTACAACTAATTCCGTTAGACTCACTGTTTGGCTCAACTTGCACATATGAAGGATTATAATGATCAGCTTGTGTGAAACCCAACATAGTGATGATCACAATCACAACTCCAATAGTTTTCATCTTATTCTTTGCCTTAACTCTTTCAAAATTGGTGTGATGTTTTAAGAAAAATAAGCATCAATTTATAGGCACAAAAATAATGAATATAGTAGTGATAAGATGGTCAATTATTAGATGGAGTTATTCAATGGTCAATTCTAAAAATATATAATAAATTTTATTTTAAGTATATTAAATTATATATTATATTATAGTTTTTTGAGTTTACCATGATCAATTCTAAAAATATATAATATAATATAATATTTCCTCTGTTCCTAATTATAAAATCATTTTCGAAAATTTGTTTGTCTCTTTTTATAAAATCAGTTTCTAATTTTTAGACGCATTAATTATTTTCTTTTACATATTTTTATTTAATTATTTTCTATGCATGCATTAATAAAAATAATTAAATGGATAAAGAGAGAAAAAAAAAAGATAATTTTAAAATAATTGACAAATTTAATCAAATAAACTAAATTAACTATTTTTTTTATGGTGCACAAATGAATTGATAGAATCTTGTAATTAAAAATAGAGAGAGGGGTGTATAATTTATCATCAACTCTCAAGCACGATATAAACTATCCCCTTGTGTTCCTCATCTTCGTTTTGAGATATATGCATCTTCCTATTTATATATTAAAAAAAAAAAAAACATGCATCCAGTGCAGGGGTGCCAACCAACGGAACATGCTTCATTTTTTGAAATTTAATAAATATATTATAGTTAATAATGTAATTAAATTTAACAACTTATTGAATTTTTGAATTCAGTTAATAATATAATTTAATATCTTTATCTATATATATATAAAAGGAGAAGGGAGGGATAGTTTTGGAAAAAAAAGTTTGGAATAATGATATAAAAAAAATCAATTGACTTTAATTGATTGAAAAACAAAACTAATTAAACCAAAATTAATGAGTAGAAAAAAATTATTAAGAATTAATGACAATTTTTTAAAAATGTCTAGGCAATTAAATGAAGTTAAAAAAACGTCATTTCAAATTAAAAAAAATTAAAGTTTTATGTTTTTTGACTCATGGTCCTTGGAATGATAAGCACACTCTTTTGCAACTATATCCAACTGTTCATTTAAATATTTAGTGTAAAATATAATATTAATATATGTTTTCTCCAAAAATAGTTCAAAGTTCCATTTTTTTAAATTTATTATATTTTTATAATCTTTTATATTATCTTTTAAAACATAATATATAAGATTAAATTCTATATTTCACATAAATTAGAATATGTATATTTATATAAGTTTTATTTTATATATTATATTTATCTTTTAAAATAATATTTGCGATTTAGTGATAATATTTTTAATCTACATTACGATATTCATGTTATTTATTTTAATATAGATAAAAATAATATTTTCAATAAATCACATACATAAATATTTTAAAAAAATTGAAAATACAATCATTTTATTTAATTACTTATCTTTACTAAATAATTTAATTCTTTAAAAAAATTACATACCTGATTAAATAAAGTTAAATGTAAATAAAAAAAATATCTTAATATAGGTAAAAAATATTATCATTAAATAACATATATATATATATATATATTAAAAACTAATAAAATACTATCATTTTATGAAATTATAATTTATATAAAAAATATACATGAAAGATAAAATTTATATTATATCTTTAGTGTATAAAATAAGTTTTGAATAGTGGGCTAGAAAATATATAATATTATAAAACTATAATATATAAAATAAAAATAAAACTTATATAAGTATAATCTAATTTATGCGAAAATATAATTTAATTTTATATATTATATTTGAAAAGATAATATATAAGATCATAAAAATGTAATAAATTAAAAAAATAAAGTTTGAATTTTGAATTATTTTCAAATAAAACTTATATTAATATTATATTTTACATCAAATATCTAAATCGACAGGTGAGTATAGTGATAAAGAAGTGTGTTACTCACTTTAAGGATCACGACATTCATGAACCTGACTTGGTGAAATAGGCAAAATAGGCTACATAATTTTAAAATTAAACATTTTTTAATGAGTAGACAATTAATACATATGATTTTTTTCTACATACCTTCTTATTATCACTATAAGTAGAGAATCAAATCATGTAACCCATCATCATTCTATTGTTTATCATCTAGTCGATTTTGATTCAGTTGTGGTAATGACAAGTATAGGATCATCCTATTAAGGATAAAATCACATAAAATTTTACTTATATGTGTCTCTTGTATCTATATATAGGTATTTTTATATAATGAATTTTTTTAATTATTGTAACCATATCATATTATGATAATTTTCATGTATTTTTTATTTTTAAATTATTTTTTATTTTTGAAGGAATACGTTGAACTTCTTAAGCACCAAGTAAGTACTCTCTTTATGTATAAGAGGAAGTAGTTAGAGACATTTTTTTCAAATATCATTTTAAAGCATAAATGTAGGCTAAATTTGCAAGTTTTTTTATTCTTGTTTTTAGTAAAGTATTATATTATATTTATTCTTAAATTTATTTATTTTTTAAATTAGTTATTTTAAAATATATTTCACGAAAAATAATAATTAAAATTTAATAAGTTTAAATTTATTTTCAATTTATATGATAATATTTTAAATAAATTTAAATGATGTAATATATAATTTTAAATATAATATTTTACAAAGGATTTGATTTGTATGATTGTTTTAGGTTTGTTGCAAATTTTCCATCATTTTAGTACTATGATTCTAGGGTTTTCTACAATTTTGAACTTGATTAGTGGATGTCATTTAAAAAGAAAAAATAAAGAGCATTAATTTTTTTGGGGGGAGAATGGAGGAGAGTAAGAGCTCTATTAGGGTTTTCAGGGGTTTTTTCAAATGAGGAAGATCATATCTTCTCTCACAAAGTAAACGGGAAAGTCAAAGAAAATCAATTGATATGCCATAGTTTTGGAGAAAAATTTTGCAATAATGATGTGAAAACAAAATCAATATACTTTAATTGATTGAAAAAAAAAGTAATCAAACCAAAACTAATGTGTAGAAAACATTTTTTTTATTAGGAATTAGGAATTAAAAGATAATTCTTTAAAAAATGCCAGGTAATTAAGTGGAGTTAAAAAACATCATTTTAAATTATAAAAAATGAAAATTTTCTTTTTAATGAGTAAACAATTAATACATATGATGTTTTTTACATACCTTCTAATTATCACTATAAATAGAAAATCCAATCATGTAACCTTTTGTCATTCTGATTTTTTATCTGGTCCATTTTGAAGCATCCTCTTAAGGATAAAATCACACAAAATTTAATTTATGTGTCTTTTGGATCTATAGGTATTTTTTATATGATGATTTATTTTATTTTATTTTTAATTATTGTAATCATATCATGTTACGATATTTTTCATGTATCTTTTATTTTTAAATTATTTTATGTTGTTGAAGAATATGTTGAACTTCTTAAGCACTGGGTAAGTTCTCTCTGTATATAAGAGGAAGTAGGTAAATGCATTTTTTTAAATATCATCTTAACGCATAAATGTAGGTTAAATTCGTAATTTTTTATTCTTTTTTAAGTAAAGTATTATATTATAATTATTCTTAAAATTATTTATTTTTTAAATTATATTTCATGAAAAATAATAATTAAATTTTGAAAATTGAAATTTATTTGCAATTTATATGATAATATTTTAAATAAATTTTAAATGCTATAATATATATTTTTAAGAAGGATTTGATTTTTATAATTGATTTGGGTTTGCTGCAAATTTTCCATCATTTTAGTACTATGATTTTAGGGTTTTCTACAATTTTGAACATGATTAGTTGATGTCATTAAAAAGGAAAAAAGAAAAAAAAAGAGCATTAATTTTTTATTTTTTTTGGGAGAGAATGGAGGAGAGTGAGAGTCTGCTAAGGTTTTCGGGGTTTCTTTAAAAGAGAAAGATATCTTCTCTTATGAAGTAACACGAAACACTATTACAATGAAAGTCTATTATATCGGTTATTTGTACGATACAATATCGGTTATCTACAACATCGGTTATTTTTAGGGTTTCTTTAAAAAATAGCATGCATATTGAAAATAACCTGTTGCTTCAAGGTTATTAAATCAAAATTCAAATCGTGAATCGTCAAGATAATTTTTGAATCTTGAATCATAATTTGTATTAAAGCATAAAATTCAAAGCAAATGAAAAATAACTTAAAATATATCTTACTACATGAATATAATCAAATTTAAACCCATCAAAATAATCATTAATCTGTTTAGCATTATTCTGTGACATCAGACTCACCTAGAAATCTATAACACACATCCAAGTCTGTCCTAACTACTAGATCTATAATACTCTTCAATGAAAAAGGAGGATAATAAAGCTAGTTTTTGTATCTTTCCAACACAGCAACACCTGAAGATGCAAAAAGACACAATAAAGAATGTGTGTGTGTGTGGAAGCTGCTAATATACTCCTCACTTAACGAAAATACTACAACGTGAAATTAAATTGAAAATTAATATTTTTAAAATCTTAAACTATATTTTTAAAAAAATATTATTCTCTAGAGCAATTGAGATTTTGCTGATGCCATGGGAACTAGTTTCTCTCAATTGTTTTTTCCTTGCTTTCTCTTTAGTTGTTCTTTTCAACTCTCGGCCTAAAAAAAATGAGATTTTGATATTATTAAAGAGTACTACTTGGCTACTTATGTTCATTTAATGTCACCGTGGCTTGCGCAGCATTGCTAGCTAGAACTTATCTAAAAATTAACTTCAAGATCACACACATTTTGATCATTGAAAGATTGGTTCCTATACAACAGATATTTGATTTTCAATCTAGTCACCAAATCAACAAAACCTTTCCATTAATGACATTAAATAATTAAACTAATTTATTAAGTTTAGTTCTCTTCTATGTCGGGCAAAAATGAGAGAATGGCAATCTAGTTACCTTTCCACGCACTTGGAGAAAAATAAGTTAGATAACAGTTAACTCAATTCATGATCATACTTTTGAACACCGGAATTAGTTTGATTATCAAACAACATATATTTGCTTTCGGATCTAGCTAGTCTCCAAAATAGAAAAAAAATTGCTTTTAATAATATTTTTTTCCACACTGAAAAAGTGTAAACTGTAGAGAAAGCTAACTAGATTGTCATTCTCTCATTTTCGCCCAACAAAGAACATAACTAAACTTGTTAAATTAGTATATTAATTATTACTATTTAATTACTACAAATCCTATATGGCACTCCATTAATTAAAACATAATTGACCTTTTTTCATTAATTAATACTCAGCGTAGCCACCACGTATGACTCTCATCAGTGTGGAAAGAGCAAAATTCAAACATTTAAAATATATTTTTGACTTTTTAAAATTACAAACATTTAAAATATCAGTTGTTTTAATGTATGTTTAAATATTAAAAATTATTTATTTTGAATTTTTCAAATATATTTTTATTTAACTAAAATGTTTTTCATTTTATAATAGCACTTCCTACGTACATCACTTAACGAAAATACTAAAAAGTGAAATTAAAATAAAAATTATTATTTTTAAAATCTTAAATTAATTTTTGTAAAAAAAAACTATTCTCTAGTGTAACATCCAGGATTTCCTCTGACTAAACTTTTTTAGTTAGGGATAATAAGAGGAATAGTTATTCCATCAACGATGAAAGAATATCATACAGTAAAAATACTAGAGAGGAATCAATATTTAGACACTTAGAACCAAAATTCCTAAAAAAATAGAAAAAATAGTAGAGTACCTTCTACTTAAATATCTGGTTTAGAACATCAGGGACACAAACAGCTTCTGCATCCCGAATATTGTGCCCGTCCTCTAGCATCCTTAGAGTTGTTCGAACAGCCTGAATACACAAGACAGAATACCTAAGCTCCAAACAAACTCTGAAATAAACACCACAGAGTAATAAATAAAGATAGTGATATGTACCTTCCAATTTCCCCAATGTAATGGTCTTCTCCACAACACTTTTCAACGAGTGAGTATGAGTAGCAGCAAATTTGTGCTCTTTTACAACATTCTCGAAAGTAACCGATGGAGTAGCTTCTTTAAACAAAGCCAACAATCTACATAGAAAAAATCATATCAACAATGTCATCATAAACAACCATTAAAATAGCTTGAGTTTCAAACAAGAATCTAATAGAATTTTACTATTAATGGTAAATACTATAAAAATAACCTTAAAGGAAAAAAAACCAGCAACAGCAGAAAATAACCACTAATTTGAAGTATATGAGCTTCATTGATTAATAAACTCACTAAAACTGAATAAATAAAAAGCTGGTAAGACTTATATAAGTGTTTTAAAAAAAAAAACACATTAAAATTAGCACCTGCAGTAATAGTTGCCGCATGAACAACTCTGTCAATCTCATCAGTCGTCACACTAGACTGAATAATCGGAGCAGCTGCATCCAACACTTCCCTTGCAATCTATAAAGTATAACTCAATTCATACATAATGAGAGGCTAAATTCTACATTGACAAAAATTAAAAATAAAAATAAACTATTTAAAAGACCTTTCACCACTAAAAGTTTACTAACATTAAACATTTTTTTTTTCTTTTCTCACCACCTCCAGCTTATTAGTTATATTTTATACTCTTATCAAAGCATAGGGTTAAATATTACAGTGTATTTGATTTTTCGTTGGCGTAAATTCGCAAGCATGCAGACAGAAAAAACCGAGAGAAAAAAACTAGCTATTTCCCGGCAAATTTATATTGGCTCACTTTTAGCAAGATATCAAAATATCAAACTCACTTATGACTTAACAAACTTAAAGTAACAAGCAAGTATATTTTGGGCTGGTAAATTATTGGCCCAACTTATCCTATATCGTTTGCAAGTTATCACACTTAGCAAATTGATGTATATTTTATTTATTTGTATAATTAAAGTTTAAAAGTATTAATGTTAAACAATTTATTTAATTCAGTCATATTTAAAACTTTAATTAATTTACATTAAAAAGTTAAAATTAATGATTTCTAAAATAGATTAATGTTTGGTTAAAAATAATATAGAAATAAACTTAAAAAAGGAGTTTCATGATGTTAATAATTAAAAATTAATTATAGTAATTTCAAACTTGATAATTAGACACTTTGTTGACATGGAACCTGATGGTGTAGATTTTTTATGACGTGGCATTTGATTATGTAATCATTTAGTGTTGTAGCACTCAATGACACCATGTTGATGTCACACACTACTATAAATGTAATTTTTTACGACACTGTTTCTAAGGCGATTCTCTGTGAACTGTCTTAGAAAGTACCACGGTGACAATTTTGTAATTAATGAAATAAAAAAATCTTTTTATGACTAACATTCTAAGGTGATTATTAAAAACCGTCTTAGAATGTATGTTGTTGGCAATCTTGTAATTTTATGGAATGAAAATTACGACGGGTTTTACTTAAAACTCGTCTTCGTTCTCATTCCCAAAATTAATGTGTGAATAGGGTTTACTGCTTCCCCTAGGCCTAGGGTCACATGGAGCATGCCTCTCCCTCGCATTACCACAACCCTCTTATCCGCTCTCTCCCCTTTGTCCCCTGCCAAGTTCCTCCTCACTCCCCTCTAACAATCACAACAACAACCTTTCCAAAACAACACCAAGGAGGTTCGAAATGACAATGATGATAAAGACCGCGAGAACAACGGCGTCGTTTCGTTTGTGAAGATCCTCACTCCCTCCGACGCCAACAACAGCGGTGGCTTCTCCGTGCCGTGCTTTTGCGCCGACTTGTGCTTCCCTCCACTCGACTTTTATGCCGATCCACCTATCCAGCTCCTCTCTGTCGCCGACATCCACGGCGTTGAGTGGCGCTTCCACCACATCTACCGCGGCACGCCATGTCGCCACCTCTTCACCACCGGCTGGAGCAAGTTCTTCAACCACAAGAAGCTTGTCATTGGCAACACCGTCATTTTCGTCAAGGACTCCAACGGTAGTGGGGTGCCACCTAGGTTTGGGGCGTCTTCATCTTATGATAATTTGCAATATTCTTATTTGCTCATGATTTTTGCGGGTAATGTTTAATTATTTATTTTTTCCTTGTGAAATAATACTTTAAATTCTTGTTAGCAATGTTAAATGAGATGATTCAACTATCTCTTAGATTCATTACATTTATGTATTTTGGTAAGTTGACAAGAATACATATCTTTGCAATCTTTGGTTTTGCATTTGCACTATAGTGGATTAATAATAGTCAATGATACAGAACTTTTGGCTATTCAAACATGTAACTAGTGTTCCATTAGGAAATATTAGAACTAAGAGAAATGAGAAATGATACTTCTTCCTTTGGTTGTTTCTCCATTATACTGAAATCGTTTTCCCCCCAGGATGATACTACATTTGGAAAGCAGAGTGCTTTATTTGCTTTGGCTATTTTCTGATATAGTGCTAATAAACATGTGAGTTCTTTTATGCTTCCTTCCTTTTAATTATTTTTAATATAGACTTATGCTAAAAAATTTAAAGTTAGTGTAACTGTTGTACTTCTTTGTTTTAATGCTTTTTTTTTAAGTCAAATCTTCTTTCTTTGCGCAATTGATCTTTCTAAAAAGTTGTTATTTATCTAATTGCATGCTTGTATTTGCTTTCAGGTCCTGATGAGATTGTTTAGTCCATGCAAAACAACAATGTTGTTTGTCATACGTGATAAGACAAAGGTGTGACAACAAAATGTTGCTGCTTGTTTTGATAATTCTAAATATTTTCCTGTATTTCATTTTTTATTGGTTATATATCTTTATTTACTATGTGGTTAACCTTTTCCTTTCGTAGACACTACTTGAAAATTTAGAGCTTGTTTTGAGAATAAATATTCAGAAGGTAATGCAGTGATGTCACTTTTATATGATGTTATCAAATAGGTATCCCATTTTTTTGTTAAGGAGTAGGCATGGATTAGTACTAGCTTCCTTTTGGTTTGCATGTTGTTCGTATTGAATGATCAATTATCAGCATGGGTGGCTAATGTTGCTTAGTGTGTGTATTAGTTTAGCTTTCATAGTGTAAAAAAAAGTTAGCCATTTGTAAGTAAATAAGGACTCTAATTTGCATATATTGTTGATTCTAATTAATCTTAGATGTAGGTTCCCAACTTGAAGCAACAATTCTATCATTCTATTGCTCCAGGTGGGCTTGCAGGGGATCGGCGTGGAGTAGTTCCTGCTTCAGGCTTTTCTTTTAGTGCTCAAGAAATCTGGAAAATCATTAAAGAGAACAAGGATCTCGACCTTCCTGCACACAAGGTAAATATCTAGATGTTATGGTTCTACTGCTTTTGTTTTACATGTATCTTGATTTTATTAATTATTATGATCCAACGCTTGACAATCTTAAGTACTAAAGCCATGGAAATTACATTGTGATTATAACTCAGGATTGGTGTGAGTTGGAAGAGGCTGTGCTATCTGGCCCTATTTCTGGATTTGGGAAAAGCTCAATTCACTCCTTATTGCTTGTCTTCCAGAGTGAGTATAGCTAATTTTATGACATTTCTTTTATGAATCATTTATTGAATACCATGCTGATGCTATATTATAACTCTACTAACTTTGGTAGCTTTACACTATTTTTGTTTGGAAATACTTGGTCTTTGCTTTGTTGATTAGATTGTCACTTTTTTATTTATTTATTAAAGACCATTATTATTATTATACAAAAGAAGAAATTAAGACAAAGAAAAGATTATTACAAAGAATTAGGAGGGCAGGAAATCTTTATTTAAACATATTAAAAGGAGAGACTTTTCCTTATAATGGCCTTTCCTTAAAAAAAGGGCTTTCCCTTTCTACAATCGAGCTACTGCTTAATTTCCCCAAAGCTAGCAATTCAATATGAATCTCGTTCTTATGGGTTCACAATTATTTTTAAATTATCATGGTATTTTTCTTTTTTTCATTTTTTTTTCTGTGTGTGATGCTCTTTTCTAAATTGTTAAAGCCTCTATCTTCATTATTAATTCTATGTAAGGTAAATTATCTTTAATTTGTTACATAATAGATTACATGAAGCCTGATACAGAGACATACAATTGGGTTATTCAAGCTTATACTAGAGTTGAATCTTATGACAGGTTAGATTTTTAAATAGCCGTGAAACCTTCCATTGGAGGATCACAAACATATACAGCCAAATGTGAAGACCCATGCGTATGACACATATTATTTTTCTTGTACAAACCTGACTAACATGTTGAATGTAAAATTGTTTGAATTTGTTGGTGTATAATTTAGTTTTTTTTATTTTTGAAAATAGTAGCAGTTATAATAAACAGAAATTTGCAGGGAAGCTATTAGGCATTTACGTGGCCTTTAAAACTTTGAAGGGGGTATAAAAGTTCTACATAATGAACGGAACCATGGAGATCCACTTTCTTTGTACCTTCGGGCATTATGTCAAGAAGGTATGCTTATTCTGGCTATGTATTTTTAGTTTTCTCATTCTTAGAGATGTTTAGTGATTTTTGTATATAAACTTATTGATGTGTTTAGGGCCCATGGAGCTTGCTGTTGCAGGAGTGTCCACTGCCAATAAGCCTGAATCGCAATTGCCCATTGACTTGTAGATATTGATCAATTTCGTTTCTATTATTGATACCTGGAAATCATCTTGGACAACAAAGTCATGGTTTTCATTGGCCATATGGTTCGGTAAGGATCTTGTTTTCTTTAGCTTTGATACGTTTTTAATTGGTATAGTATGTTCTAAAGGAAAAAAATATAAGATCATTTTGATTTAGTGTAGAGAGGTCCTATCATTGGTCATTTTTATAAGGAAGCTAAGATAATAATATTGTTCATAATTTAGATAGAGTATCATTGTCTTTTTCTGGCATCCAATCTTTTGGTCATATTCTTAGTTGTATTCATTGAAAATATTTTGAATGAAATGAAGCCTACACATTCTGCACACGCGTATAAGTATCAGACCACGTGGGTGCCAACTAAGAATTATGCCACTATGGGATTTACATCTTGGATTTTAGTACATACAGTTCTGTCATGACTTGTGTCTGAAACTTAATAATGGCTACCAACATTGGATTTTCATATGTTGGTGTAAACGAAGCCGATCATTCCAATTAGTTTATCAGTTCAATTAAAGAAAGATAAATTACATTTTAATTTCTTATAATTTGGCTTAAAATACTTTATTCTCTTATGTTTTGTTATACTTTGTTTATCAGTTCAATTAAAATACTTTATTCTTATAAATTACCTGAACTATAGAATTTAATATTTTATCATCTTATGTTTTGTTTTAATTTATTATCGCATGTCAATCAGAGTTTTTTTCCCTCTTGTTAACTCCAGTTAAGTTGAATGTTTTGTTTGGATCTAAAATTTCAGGACAGTGGTGTATTGTGGTGGAGTGAACCTCTTCGGTTGTAGGCTATAGAGGTGGCTTTTGGCCAAAGAAGGGGCCGTAAAAAAGTTTCCAATTTTATTAAATTGTGTTGAAGTTGGATTCAACTTTGTGCTTGATCGATGACTGTTATAGATTTTTCTTCAATGCACTGAGTGCAGATGATTTTTTTCCCTTGCTTGTCATTTTCTTTTTTACTTGGCGCCAATAATCTCTACCTTATTCACGTGTCTTGATTCAAACGTTTCAGTTTGTACTCTTCCAGGAAACATTTAATAGAGTTGTTATTTATTGTCCTGTTTTTAGAAGTTCATCAGCTAGCAAGTTTGTTTGTTTGTTTTATCTTTTTTTATCTTTATTACGTTTTGATGCTATACTGATATTTTGGTGTCTTCCTGTTTTGTAACTACATGAAAAAATATTGATTGCTGAGTTCTAGTGCTTGGCATGTGCAGATTGAAGAGGTCCGGTCCAGGCTTAATATTGATGTTGCTGTCGCATCTAACTCTCCTCCTGCGCCTGCTCCAATAGAATCGTTTACTGATATGGTATTTAATTTTATTAATATTTTAATCATATTTATATTTCTTCTACGTAACTATTTAGATTTTATTGATTTAATTGCAAATATTTTTCTCATGTAGTTAGGGGTAATCATATTATAAATTTTTAACATGCTTAATTACTTAAATTGTATCAACTAGTATTTTAGTTTACAAATAATAAATATTTACTTTATATAAATAAAATTTGTAATAAATTTATATCATGAATATATAAATTGTATTTTAGAATTATAAAAAATAATATAAATTTTTATATAGAGTTATTGTTAATCATCGATATTTTTGAAAAGGTCATTGAAATATAATTTAGAGATAAAATAAAAGAACGGTAGTTTGTTATTTTTTAAAGATGAAGGTTTTGGTAACACTACTACAAAATCGATGTTAACAAAAATGCAATGGCATAATTGTAAATAATTTCAATTAGTTAACATCGATTTTCTATAAAACCAATGTTAACAAACTTATGTTAACATTGAATTTTCTAAAATTGATGTTAACGTGAGTCCGTTAACATCGATTTTGTAGAAAATCGATATTAAAGTAAGTTAGTTAATATCGATTTTATTCATAAAACCGATGTTAACGCATACATCGCTTGGTTAACATCGGTTTTCTATTGAAAACTGATGTGGAAGCTACATTTTAAAAATATAAGAACGCCAGCCCTATTTTCCTCGCGCTCTGTTCTTTTGTCTTCTTCATCGCGAAACCTCACCACCTTCCCTCTGCAGCACACTTGACACCTCGCCACCGTCCCTGACATCTCCAAGGTTGGTTGCGCCCGCGAAACCTTCACCGGTGTCGTCTTCCAAAGTGGATAGTTTCTTCTTCCTAGCATTGACGGTACTCAGTGTTTCTTCTTCTTCGTAGCATTGACGGTATACTTTTGTCTTCTGCGAAAATATGATTATGCCTATCTGGTTGGTTGCATGGATATCATTTTTATGTATAAACCCTAACTTTGTTGTGGTCATTGGAATTGAAGCTTGACATATTCTGATTTGGTTTGATGGGTTTGTTGTTGATTGATTCATAAGTGAAGATAGTTTGAATTATTTTTTTTTACACTCGTATTGTTGTGTGTTAAATCCCATCTTGAGCTACCTTCAATCTACATTTTCAATGTGTGTTGATGCTCTAATTTGGCCGATTAGGAGCGAGCATTATTATTGTTGATAGCTACTGCTAGTTGGTGCCCCACGAACAAAGCCACATGACCCATAAGTTCATGTCCATCCTTTCCTCTACTAATAATATTGTTTTCACTACTAACATTTGCAACCTTACTAATATTGCTATTATCATTGCTACTAATAATATGTGTCTATCTTCATGTTTACATATTCAAACTTCAAAGCTGAATATCAAGAGCGAACAACATTTCTAGAAGTAGAGATATAAATTGGTTTAGCCTCTTTTAGAATCTGGATATAAACTGCCATAATAGTAGAGAAATTTAAACTTTAGTTAGTCTTTAACATCTACTCATAAGATATTGTGCCTTGAACTGTGTGTTGAACATGTCTTATAATGTGTTATTGTTATGCAAATTTTCTTCTTTTACGGCCCTTTCCTTATTTCTGCTTCCATATCGATAACCTTGCTATTGCAACTTGTGACATAAAACCCTCTGTATCACTATCTCTTTTTGTGAAGTAATACGAACAAATGAAAAATGGTAAATTCTATCAAATTGTACCTACACCAAAGCAATTGTGTTCGAATTCATATCTAAATATTTATATATGATTGTGTGATACTCCCATGTTTGTTATCTGTGTCTTTGGATGAAAGAATATCTGGAAAATATGTAGTTACTACCTAAAAGCCCAAATACCAGCATAATGCTTGATATGAATAATGCTTGTCATTCTTTACTAGTTGGGCTGGAAAATGTTTTAGAAGTAGTACCTAATTTAAGTTGAATATTGGCACGAAGAAACTAGAAACACATGTTAACTAACAAAGCATAATGTATTTGTTTGTTGTCTAAGTTTATTCATTGCTCAATTGTCTGATGCATGTTTTGGGCTGTACATCTCCTCTTAGCATTCATGTTTTGAGCTGTACATCTCCTCTTCATAAAGTGTATTGTCTTTTTTTTTTCTGTTCTACACGTTAATTTTGAAATCATCTACTTTAATTTCGTTGTTTTACTAATATTAAACTACTTTTGTAGGAGCTATGTATGGGCTTTACAATGTTGCATAATTAGTCCCAAATATTTCAGTGGGAGATAAAACTGTATTCATTGTTTTTACTTTGTAGTACTAAAAGTGAATCAAATTTCAGAATTGGGGGCACTTTGTTTGTGCCTTTTCTATCTTTCAATTAAAATGTTTTATATTTATGAACAAAATAACAAAGACCGCAAATATAGTTGTTTTAGTGTGTTTCTCCAAAGCTAAAAATAGTAGCTTTTGAAGAAAAAGGTTCTAAAAAAAAAGCATATCTTAGAGTCACTTCTTTTTAAGCTTAAACAAAAAATGTATGCCTTGAGTAGACTTCCACCTTGGCTTCCTACTCCTTTATCACTGCCAAATCTCTTTTGTCTGACACAACTAATCAAACAAGATGCACCACCTTTCCATGTCCATGATAGGTAAAACATATTTCCTACTAGCTATAAGAAAGATGCAACTTACCTTTCCTTTCTAACTAAACCCTACACCTATACGCAAATCACTCTACCAGTCTCAAAATAAAAGCTCAACCTTTTACTTCTCTTTCCTCACAATAACACAACACAACACTAGAAAGTAGCAGCAGCCTCAAAGTGCCCTACACCCTCCTCACTTAAGCTCTCATCTTGATCCCTAAAATGAAGATCAAACAACAATCTCTCTTCTGAGCCTCAATTTTACTAGTTATAACACTTATTACCTTCTTGCACACCACTTTGGTCCAACTCACACCAATTCAAGCCCCAGTTTCATCACCCACATCCCCACCACAACAACAACCACAATAACCAGCATTCACACCACTCTCTCCACCAGCCACTGCTCCTGCCCCAGGATTCAACACAGTACCCTTAGTCCCCGTGACACCAAGTGGTGCCTCCACACCCACCATCCCAAAAGCACCCTCCATTGACATAGTCCAAATCCTAAGAAGAGAAAAGATATTCTCCATTCTCATTAGGCTTCTCAAAACCACTGAACTCATCAACCAACTCAACTCACAGCTTCTAACCTGAGGCTCAAGAGGGTTAACCCTCTACAAGCAACACTCATATGATGAAATATCCTTTACTTTTTTTTTTTTTTCTGTTATGGTACAAAGCATTGATAGGTTGACTCTGTTATGCTTTAGTACTCCGCATTAACAGCTTCACCGGTACTCTACTAATTTTGTCCATCTCCAAACCCAATTAACCCTCCAGCCCTTTATTATTATTAAAGATTAATAAAACTCCAGTTCTGAATTTAAAAAAAAATACTAAAACTACATGTAAGTTTTGTGAACTATAATTCCAGACAAAAAACTAGCAACACTATAGTTTTGACTAAATGAAATTATCAATTTAAGCACACTTTATACACTGCTGAAAACACACTTAATATTAATTTGTCCCAACTAGGAACTATTTACATAAGCTTTGTCATTGTTCAATTTAAGTTCCTATGGTATGACATGTTCAATTTTTATTTCCAAGTCATTGTTGTCTTCTTTGTTCATTCTTGGTAAAATTGTAATGCATATGCTTTGCCTTACTCCTATTCAGGTGAAAATCCTTTGCTTGCAGTAGCTGTTATCTACATTGCCAATACAGGAGAGGTAACTGTTATCTACAGACCTAATTGTTTAACTGATTTGCGGTCCCAGTTTATCATGTTTGGATTGATAACTGATTTGGTTGCAGTTTATGATGTTCGGATAATTGATTTGGTCAACTTCTACTAAGTTATGATGTTAGGATTGATAATAGTAGGCTACATTCTTTCCCTTGCTTATACTATTTCTATTAATAGTGATGTTCATGTGGCTAAAATAGATAAATGTTCTAATATTAATGGAGCAGGCTGTAAAGGTGCAAGAATGGTCTTTTTGTGTATCTAGTGGACTAGTGGTTAATCTTTTTGAGTTTAATTTCTAATAACCCAGAACATGACAGCACCCAAGTCCATGATAGAAATCATCATAACCATTCCCTGCAGTAGCACCAACAATCCATGATCCCAAATCAGGAACTGATTTAAATTATATTAGAGCACATTTTTTTTCAAAATGTTATGGTGAAGTGTCGACATGTAGTATAGTAGGAAAATTGGCAAGGAGAGTAAATTACCAAAGAATAGAAATAGAAGCTGCTACATGTAATGTACTTGGTAAATAACTAACCACTTGGCAATTTGTGAGATAAATCATTAAATTTTGTTGACATTTTGCCAGGTTATCATTTGGTACTGGTAATTTGCGTTGCTCTGGAAGGTCTTTCATTATAGCAATTCCAGGTACGTACGTACAAACTTGTATGTATGTATGTATATATATATATATATATATATCAACCACTGGTTTCGATTAGCTAATTTCTCTTTTGAGATATCAAACAACACAATAGATTGGTAAGAACCCGAACCAAACAAGAAAGCAATGGCTGCTGAGTTAGGGCAACAGACGGTGGAGCTATCCACCCTTGTCACACGCGCTGCTAACGTTAAGTCCGCTGATATGTTAGCGGCACTAACAAATCGGAGGACTTATCGTTAGCGGCACGTGTGACGAGGGTGGATAGCTCCACCGTCTCTTGCCCTAACTCCGCCATTGCTTTCTTGTTTAGTTAGGTTCTTTCCGATCTGTTGTGTTGTGTTATATCTCACTATATTTAATTTGTATGTCATTAATGTGCTTTGCATTAGATTCAACTTTTGTTCATAATGAGTGAACCTTAGATTCTCGTTTGAAATTGAATACAATGATTCTTGCGGAAAGTTTGCATTAATCATTGTATTGAATCTTGAATTGTCCATTTGGACAGTTTGGGGAGACTCACATTTTTATGGTACATTCATGTGTTAAGGTTAACATTATTTTGTTTAATTTGGTGAAATTATGGTACAATGCTTTTCTAGTTGTTCTCTGAGTGCATACTTGATTATCGGTGAATTAATGTCACCGATTTCACGTCGTGTACTTGGAGACCAATTCAAAATGCTGCCAAAATTTCATCAAATTCAACAAAATAAGATTAACCTTGACACATGAATGTACCATAAAAATGGGTCTTCCTGAATGGGATAGGGCCACACCTTAAATGAAAAAGTGAGATATCATGCATTAAATGAGTTTTGGAGTATGAAGGAGTTATTTTTTAGATGGATTGAAGTTGGATGAATGAAGGCCGCTTGAGCCCTGCGTATGAGGAAGGCTGTGTGGTCGAATTTTAAATTTACAAGTTAAATTTTGGGTTTTTGTAAAAACATAGAGAGTATTTTAAAAAAAATTTCTAATAACAACATCGGTTTTTTTTTTTAAAAAAAAACTGATGTTAATATACATAAACAACATCAGTTTTTCCAAAAAACCGACGTTAACGTATAAGTTAACATAAAACCGATGTTAACTTATACGCTAACATTGGTTTCTGTTAAAAATCGATGTTAACATAAAAAATGTTAACATCGGTTTTCTACAAAAACCGATGTTAACGTATAAGTTAACATAAGTTTTTTTACAGAAATCGATGTTAACGTTTTTCGATATCAACATCGGTTTTTTAAAAAAACCGATGTTAATATACACAAACAACATCGGTTTTTATAGAAAATCGATGTTAATGTATAACTTAACATTGGTTTTGTATAAAAATCGATGTGAACTGTCAATATTCATACATTTTTTTGGGTGTAATTCTTATTATATAACATCGGTTATTTAAATACCCGATGTTGTAAATTTTACATTAACATCAGTTTTAAAAAACCGATGTTAACGATAATACTTTCAACATCAGTACTTTCAACATTGGTTAAAAATCAATGTAGAAAGTCATAAATAACCGATGTAAAAAACATATTTTCTAATAGTTTTGCGGAGGTAATGTGTGAAATGCATTTTCAAAGGAGAAGTGAAAGAGAATATTAAAAATGTCTAAGAGAGTGAAGAAAATAAAACTTTAATTTTTCAAATTAAGAATTTTAATTATAATATGAGTAGATTATTTAAATAAAAATTTGTTTCAATTAACTCTTTATTAGTATTTTTTAGTATTTGAGTAGATATTCATGGGTATTTATAAATAACTATGAATATTTATCAATTGAAGCAGTGGGGTCTAACTAACGTATTGCCTTTCCTTTTATAAGAAAAAATAATATAAGAAAAGATAAGGTTAAGAACTCAAATTTATCAATTTAAAATTATGAAAACAAAATGCTAGTAATTAAAATTAAAATTATGAAAACCCTATATACCGATAGACAATGTAAAGATCTTTTACATTATGGTATGCCAATTGCTCTAAGTAGAAGGGATCTATTGGGTTGTGCTGAAACTGGTAGCGGAAAGACTGCTGCTTTCACAATTCCTATGATACAGGTCTGAACTCATTGGACATGACATGCTTGACTGAACTCATCCTTAGATACTATGTGGTGAATAACAATCCAATTGTAAATGATCATCATTTTTTTTGTGATTTAATTTTTTTTCCTTCCTATTTCTAGCATTGCTTGGCCCAACATCCCATTCGGCGCAATGATGGTCCCCTGGCATTAATTTTGGCTCCTAGAAGAGAACTTGCTCAACAAATAGAAAAAGAGGTGACATGTAATAATTTTAGAACTATATCCTAATGCTTTTCATATTTGTGTTATTTATATGTTGCACACATATATGATTTGTATCCAATTTGTTGATACACCTATTCTTAAAATATATTGGATAATGTAGGATACCCATATAGTTTATATAAAATTTTTAAAACATAATAAATATTCATTTGGTCTCCCAATTTTTAAAAGGTAATTTGGTCTTTCTAAATAAATGTTTTTCCTTATTTATTATTATTATTATTATACATTACACACACACACACACACACACACACGCACACACACCCACACACACACACGTACACACACACACACACACACACACCCACACACGCCCACACGCACAGACATACATACACACACATACACACACATGCACACACACACACACACACACACACACACACATGCACCCACGCCCACACACCCACACATGCACCCACACCCACACACACGCACCTATGCACCCACACACACACACACACTAGCAACACACTCTCTAACACACTCCTCTTAACACACACTCAATTATGCAT
Organism: Glycine max; assembly: GCF_000004515.6. Taxonomy (NCBI): domain Eukaryota; kingdom Viridiplantae; phylum Streptophyta; class Magnoliopsida; order Fabales; family Fabaceae; genus Glycine; species Glycine max. Next base: position 26,001,429 of record NC_016090.4, on the reverse strand, counting down.
GAAAGATTTGTACCTTGTATTCTAGTTTTTGCATTGATTTTATAACAATAGAAATATTGACATGCTGTATATAAAGTGCTGTATTATTAGTTACAATTGAATTTTGACTAATGAATATTGAAGGAAGAAAGGGTAAAAGAAAAGGAAAGGAGAAAATGTAGAGTCTACATGCTAGGGGTTCACATGATTTGCTCTACAAATCACAGTGATGAATACAAATGTTCTATTCAGTTGACCTTGTTAATCTAATATAGTGGATTTAGAATACAAAATTTATGCTTTTTAATCAACAGAACAAGCAGTTGTAAGAAAATTAAATATAAATTAAATAAAAATTGTAAGAATTCACAAGCTCCAATGTGCAGCATGCCATCCACATGGGTATAACTATATATATGTTGGGAAATTATTACTTATATTCACTAAAATCAATTAGTGAATTAGTGGACCTCGGTTTTTTCTTTCTTTTTAATGGATTCCTTCATACTTGAGGTTGAATATCAATTTCATCTGCAGTCCATTATGTCAGAGGTTGCATTTGTTTTTTGGTTTGATTATCTTCATTGTTTTCATGTTCATTTAGTGTTCACTTATATATCTCTTTCCTTTCAATTCATAATGACAGGTCCTATATACTACACAATTAACTAAAAAAGCCAAGAAATATCATGATGGCTTTTTACACATTGAACTTTGTGGATCTTTTGGGAAGTAGGTTAACTTTTGTCTTTCCACACATGCTATAATTTTCTCATTTACCTCTTCAATCCGTCTTGTATGTGTCTCTGAATTTGTCTTTTTGATCTTTCAGTGATTTTTTTTTAATTTCTGTTTACTTTGAAACTAAATCCTTGGATGAGCTTCTATAGAGTTTATTTGGGTTTATGACTCCTATTTGTTCTTATTGGCTTATTTGAATAAGTTTAATGGTTAAATTTATGATGTAAGTTTTCATGTTGATGTAATAAAAGCTTGTCAAATAAACACACCCTTTATATGTGTTTGTATGTGTGTGTGTATGACATAGAGTTAGATTATTAATTATGCTTCCTTTAATCTTCTCTTTTCAGGTTGTTTTGTATGATTTGAGCAAAAGACCTATAGAACGCAGGTTCGTAAGGAAAGATGAAGTTATAAAGGAAGGTGAATCAATATATTTTGATGGACATTTAGTGGAAGTAGGACAACCTGAAGGGATTCATCACTCTCCAGCGAAGTTAAATGAACGAGGGACTGACAATAATGTTGTTGAAAGGAGACAACTAGGACATGGACAAAATGGATTTCGCTAGGTCAATCCATCTTTTTGCTAAAGGTTATTCCTTGAATAATTCAAAAATTTCTTTTTCAATCCGTATAGTCCGTACTAATATTTAGTTCTGTGCATGTCATTTGAATTTAAATTTATTACTATCCCTTGCATTTTAATTGTAACCCCTTGGCCCTTGATCTTATTATGATAGTTAGAATATCTTGTCCGTTGTATATATATTTTGCTCATTTAGTTTTTTTTTTGAGTAATATAATGTCTTGCTTAAAGCTACCAGAGATCACCACAAAAAAAGAACACAAAAAAAACAAAAGAAAAACAACACCAAAAAAAAAAAAATCCTATCTAAGACAGTTATTACAATAATCGTCTTAGAATGTAGAGAAACTAAGGCGGTTATTTGAATAATCGTCTTAGAAAGTCAACCATACTAAGTTGGGTTAGTAAGAAAAACCGCCTTCGAAGAGGGAACATTCTAAGACGGTTATTAAATAACCGTCTTAGAAAACTCTACTTACTAAGATGGTTGCAAAACTATCATTATAATCTGTTAATACATCAATCCGTTGCATCATGTCACATAAGTTACCTATGCTACTGGGATTGTTACAGAAGTCATTCTTTTAACGATTTATGTGGTTATCATACATTGTACATTTAGTATGTTGGTTTTAACTTGTCATTGTTTAGTAAATTTATATTAATATCTATAAAATAAAACAAAATGGGGAACATCGTTTGTATATAAAAACTTACCAGATGTCGTTCGGTTTTACAGTATGGTTGTACAACTTGAAGGCCAAGAGGAGTGGTCCAACGAACAGGCTGATTTTCAAAAGCAATTACCTATTAAAAGTTTAAGATCCCACCATTCAGGAATAGAAAGAAATCTTGCAAACATGTAAGCACACATACAACAGTGCCAAAACCAATAGGATTTTAGTATCATTTGAAGTCCAACATGCTATGAGACCATACCTTTGCACAATCACCAAGCCAACCCATAATGACACGTGCAACACCAAAAATTTCTCCAAGCGCAGTTAATGTCACCTATAGAATGGTAAGAGTATAAAATATAAGACAAGAAAGCAGATTTATTGTATAAGCATGTCTTTGCATGTTGGTTCACATGTATTTCCACTCATATATTATGGATAGATTTAATCAAACCAAACCCATTAAGATCTGAACACTCAGATAGTACTAAATATAAAATACTGTGAAATAACCAACTTGATCTAAAAACTTTATCTAGGTTTGATCGGATCTATAAAAGAATATCTTCTGTAATATAAGTATTCCAGCCGGTAATAATATCCTGCTGATGCAATGATGAGAAATACACATCAAGCCAGCCATTGCAATTTCTAACAACTAATACAGGTTCCTATAACATGGCTGAAACTTACTTTAGCAGCATAGCAAGCTGCAACAAATAAAAGTTTTTCATCAGTAATAAGACCTTTCTCCTCTAATCTTCTCTTGATTTGCTCTCGTGTCCCAACAAAGGTAACACCATAAACTGAAGTCATCACTATCTGTTTAACCAGTTTCCTGTCAATCTGAACGCTTCCAAGAGTTGGGTGAGTGAAAAGAAGAGATTATAACTAGTTGCAGGAGCATAAATTTTAATCAATATTGACTTGATCAATTAAAACTATTGCTAACAAAGCATTTGGATAGGCAGTCGAATCTTTTAATTTGATACCAACAGGCAGTCACAATAACAGAAGAGTAGATATCATTTTAATTTGATACCAACGGGCAGTCATTAGATTAGGATAACACCTCCTTTTAAATTTTAAATGCATATTGTACTATAGTTGAAGATATTTAGAGAGACTTTGAGATTGGAGAGAAATATTATTCAACCCAACTAACAGATATTATAGAGCCGGTACTTGTAGTACCTTATAAGGTGGTGATCACTATATCCCCATTTCACTCAAAATGGAGAAAATATATTGCATTCCTACCATGCATATTGTTCCTAACAAAACATTGTAAGAGCCTGCTTGTCTTTATTCCAATAGAAAATTAATAGTATACCTGAGTGGCAATCACATGATTTTGAACAATTAGCAACAGAGTAGCTCTGGTTCCCTTGGAAAGAACATCTACACCTCCACTTGTTTAAGCTAGATGTATCAAAAGTTTCATCTGCAAAAAATAATGGCAAGCATAAAAATAGACAGGGATTTTTGGCTTATTTGGATTTTATTTATCACTGAGATGAAACATGTAAAACATGGAACAGGAAAACTCAAAAAAACTCAATATTAGAACATAAAACTGAAATTAAATATGAATTATATCATATTGCAGGAATAAAGTGCCCATGCAATGCCTAATGTATCAAATTCAGCTATTTCCTTCCTTTTTACTATTTAACCATAAAACACCTAAATATCAGTATTCAAGGATGCTACTAATGACAAGAATTAGAGAGTCGAATAAAAAAAATTGGTAATTTGTGATACTGACTACAAAATGAGTTAAGTGCTAAATGCAAAGCGAAATTGAAATTAAATACTCCTTGAAGTGTCCATGGGATGCCTATCAAAAGCTGCTGTATTATTCAATTTTTATTTAAGCAATCAAGCACCAAAATTTAAGTGCATAAGCTATGATACTAAAAACAATTGGAAAGCCAATTACTTAGAATGTTCCAAATTGCTATACTAACCACAAAATGATTGTTGAATCCAAAGTAAGCTAATAACTAAAGCAAGAGCAATTTTGAGCACGACTTCATTTATTCCAACCCATACATTGCAAGTAAAAGAAAGGAAACCATTTAGTACCATGAATTCCTTGTGAATTTTTCTAGGTTGTATGTATGTAGGACTATGGTTTTCTATATAAAGATTTTGATAAGGCAATAAAATTCTAACAAAAAAAAAATTAGAAAGTGAAGAAACCTGAATATATATTGATGCCATGGTAGCAGGAATAGAAACAATAAGAACTTGCCATATGACTAATCCCTTGGAAAATGAACTATAATCCCAGAAGGTCTTCCACCCAACATCACCAATCTCTTTTTATTCTTCTTGTGAAAGTTGTGCCCCAAGTTGACCATTGGTAGAAATCACTCCCTCACTGTGATTTTTTGTGAGATTAAAACTTTGAGACTCTTCTTGATGTACCATAACCTCAATATCAGAATCTCTAATATTTTGTAAGCAAACCAATCATAGCCCAACATAGGATATGTGATTAACACATATAAAATAACTTGAACGAATATATAGGGAACCTCAATTAGCACCTACAAAAGAAATAAATCCAAGTTACCCTAAAATTATTGGAATAGTCACTTGAAAACATAAGCAATAGAATTCTTGAGTAAATTAATGCAATACTTAATGTGCTCCAATTACGGTGAAAATATGATATTATTTAGCTAGCATTAGCTAAGGAGAAAAAATGGTTTCTACACTTTCTTAATGAATTAACATATTTGGAAATGAATGGTGAATCCAAAATTTGAAGAGAACTAAACCTGTGCAAAAGAATAGGACCAAGGATATTATATAGGACCAAAAACTAGAGGAAATTAGTAGTCACCAAGATTTATATTTCAAATTTTTGTATAAACTCATCATAAATTAATTCATCAATCTGTTTGTGTTGGTTATACTATATACTACTACCTATATTTAGTTTGAACAAGAAACTATAATAAAATATTTAAGCTGTGACACATGAATAAAAAAATTTCATAAACAGTTTGCTAAGAAGGATCTCATTAGATTATAAAATGATACTATGGCCTAGCAAATGTGAAAAACTGGAAAAACGTTGCCGATCAAAGACTAGGTAAGCCCCTAACCTTCTTTTTTCCTAATTAGTTACAATCCCAATAATTAGGAAAAATTGAAAAAGATTATCTACAACATAAACACGAAAAGATGGATCATAAGAGTTAAAAACTAAATTTATCATAGTCATATCATATAGTTATTTTAGTGCCATCTTTGACTACCATGCATCTTGCATCTTCTTCAACTAATTTCATCAACATGTTTCTTCGTTATTTGATACTATTTGTGGCAACAAATATCCCAACCTAAATCCAAATTAAAACTTATGCAAAATAACATGAAAGAACACATTAAAGTAACAAAAATATCATGATCTTACCTAGCCACCTTCTCGCATCCGAGAGATCATATCTTCAAATGCCAGGTACTGCTACCTAATGGCACGTGATACATTAAAACTATGTACACAGAGAAAGGGTCAGTTGTCACAAACTCACAATTAAATTGTTCAAATTAAATAATTAAGAAAAAGGAAACAGAGGATTACAAAGTAAAATGAAGGTGACCAATAGGAGGGGTTTTATTTTGATCTTACCTCACCACCAGTCTGAGGTGCTGAATTTATACAAACCCAAATGCAAACTCAAAAATACATTCTGCTAGTTCCTTAAAATAAATAATATTAATAACATAACCTTTGACATTGCGACTTGGAAATTCTTTCAATTTGAAAAACAAACCCCATAAAAAAACTCAAACTCATATGGCTCTAAATATAATTGCTGATTAGAAAAGAAAAATAAAAGAGAGTAAGAGTAGTAGGACATTATTACAATGAATTGAAGACATAAACAAAACAAGATATAGGTAGCTTGAGGAGGGCCATATTATAGAAATGATAATCATTGATCGACATCGCAGGGTGTAACTCCGAGGAGAGGAACTTGAACCACCAAGCCTTTCTTCAAACCTATCAAAACATCCCACTTAACGTAGAATCTGTAGTGTGCAGTTTTGATGGCCCCAGCCTTCAACCTTACTCTGCCTTGAAATATCAGCCTCAAACCCACGACTCCATAAGCCTCATCCAGCGCTAGCCAGTGAGACACCTCTACCAACACCGAAAGCGGCATGCCTTCGATCAATGGCGACATCGACACCGAGCTTCGCTTCTCCTGGTGTAGAGGCGGCAACAAAACCTAAAGCATTATTGCAAAGAGTTGTTGTTGTGGAGAGGGAGCCTCACGTGTGACGGAGTGTGGTAGGGAAGGTTTGGAGGGGAGGAGTGGGGTGCGACGTCATACATGGGGTGGAGTGGTTGAGAGATGGGGTAGGATGAGCAAGTGCCTGAGATTGAAGCCACGATCGAAAATGAAATGAATGAGAACAAGCTAGGGTTAGTAAAGGAACGAATACGAAGGCGGTTCTTTCTTGAAACCCGTCATCATTTAAGTTTTCAATAATTACAGAAATGCCACCGTGTCACATTCTTAGTTGGTTTTTCATAACCGTCTTAGAATGTGCCTCATAAAAATAAATTTCAGTGATCTTAATTACAAAAATGCCACCGCGTCACATTCTAAGACGGTTTTCGTATGACCGTCTTAGAATGTGCGTCGTAAAAAACAAGTTTTTTTAGTAGTGAAAGTCGAAAGAAAATCATGAGAGTGAGAAAACTTTGGAGATGGATGTTGAAAAAGATAAGGAGAAGGAGGAGGAGGAGGTGTCATATAAAGAGAAGCTCTTGGTACTGGAGGGTCCTATGGCCTTCTCTGCCTTTGACGGAAGATGTTATGGAATCCCTGACAAAGCATATTGCGGTTAATATGGTTCAGTCTCCAAATGCTAGCCATGGAGTTATGGGGCTTGAGCAGGAACCTACAAACATTGTGAAAGTGGTCAAAATGGTGGAAGAAGATGCTGCAATTAATTCAAATAATGGGAATACCGAAATTCCAACAACAGTCAATCACAATAATAAGGAAATAATTAATGCGGATCCAAACATTTATGTCCCATGGCTAATGATGAAAACAAATTGAAAATGGAACGTGGGGAAATGAGGGCCAAAGAACGTTGGCAACATGGAAGGAAATATTGTGGCGCACCAATCCCAAGGTCGAGGTGTAGGAGGAAGTGGGACCAGGTTTGAAATCCTCAAGTCAACTACGGAGGATATCATTTTTAATTCTAATAGCGAACTAAATGTTGGGCCAAATACCAAAGGCCCAAAGGTGCATTTGGCTGGGACATAATTCATAATTCCTGCATTTAGCATATCTCATGTATATCATTCATTTTTGTTTTAAATTCTAACATTTCTTTACATATAGTCTATACGAATTAACAATCCATATGACCCATATGCATTGTGATTTACGCGTTATTAACACGACATTCTGATCAACTGAATTAGTAGGTCAATTATGTTAAAAAATAATTAATGTCATTATATATAACACTAAAATTTCTAATATATATTTAATAAACTTATAAATTTACATAATAAATTTTGATCTAATAATATGTTATATATATATATATATAAATTTTAAATAAAAATCATAGGTTTAATAAAAATTTATATATAAGGTTTAGTGTATTAAATATGCATGTTCGTATTGAACCTAGGCCTAGCCAGATTGAGGGTGACGATGCCATGGAGAATGAAAGTGAAGTTGCAAGTCAGCTAGGTGAGCTAGGACCAATTGAGGTCACTCTTTTAAGTATTTCTCAATGAATATACTATCCTGGAATTGTATAGGGACATCCAGTAGGGGATTTGGTTCTATGATTGGTGATATTAGAAGGGAGTACTGTTCTTCTTCTGTTTGTTTGCTAGAAAGTCACGCTTGTGGGAAGAAAGCAATCAAGTTAACAAAAGACTAGGGTTGAATGGTTATTTTATTGAAGAGGCACAAGGTCACATGGGGGAATTTGGTGCTTTTGGGACCCTTGTCTTTGGAATGTTGTTGCATTATGTCTTTCTAGGTGCTTTGTGCATATGAAGGTGAAGTGGAAGACAGGTGATGACAGGCTCCTTAAAGTGGTGTATGGAAGACCTCGTTATCAACATCATCAAAGTTTGTGGGATACTCTAGTTGACATTGCCACTGATGTGGAGGGAGTGTCGCAACCTACCCTTTGGCAGAAGGGCGACATGAGACTCACGGGTGCATCTTCCAAGGAAAGAAAACGCACGGAGTCGCCACCAACGTTTATTTGAGGAAAACGTTAGAAAAATCAAAAGTGGGTCTATGGATTTTAAGAACAAAGGTTCGGGAGTCGTTTATGTGCGGGGAAGGTATTAGCACCACACGCGTCCATCACAAAGAATGGCAGCCTTTAATCAAATGTGCAAAAACATGACTTCAATCTTTATTTTATTTCCCCTTTTTTATGTTTTTATCTTTTTGGGGTCAATAAGAGTGGGGTTCTTGTCCTATGTATCCTCAATTGTGATGAGGAACTCAGACCTACGTAGTTATTTGAAACAAGAAAGTTACGCGTAGGATTGATTTTAGACTTTTGAATGGTTCATTTTAACCAATAAAAGAAATAGAGACCATTTAAGGCGTTGGACCTTTGAACGGATTCAAGCGATTTTTATGGATAAAAGCTTGATTTATGCGTTGATTTTAGCTTTGGTTTCACTTGGTTATTTTCAAACTCATTAAAAGAGAACTTACGAAGCAAATGACCGGTTGAAACTTATTTTTTTAATGACTAATCGAGGTTACAACACAAACGATCGGTTGGAATTCCTTTTAACAATGATTAAACAAGATTACAACACAATCGATCGGTTGGAATTCATTTTAACAGTGATTAAATGAGATTACGACATAATTAATCGGTCAAAACTTGCTTTAAACAAAGAAAAAGATCACTGATGGTAGAAGAATGAAGATGAAGACATGTAAAGCAAGGATGGTCCCCTAAGGGTGCATAAAATGAATTCAAAGCTTTAAAAATAGAAACTAACCGGTCGAAGAGCGAAGAACGATGAAGAACGATCACGGAATCGATCACAGAAATGTTATGGAAGCATTACAGAAGCACCTCGGCCTTGATTTTTCTTCTTCTTTCTCCTTCTTCTCACTAATTTCTCTCAAATCCTCTTGATTTCTAATGCTGGATCCTTCCTTCAGCTCTCCTCACGCCTATTTATAGGAAATAAGGGGTGGAGGTTGCACAGTAGCTCGCCCAGGCAAGCTGGTTACTTCATCCCTAAGCTTTCTAGTGGGCCTAGGGGCTGAAAAATGTCCCAAAAGTGACCATTTTGCCCTTTTTTTTTTGAATATTTTGCACATTTCCTTCCGGAACGTCACAAAACCCTACGGATTGCGCGACAATTAGTGTTAAGCAGCTCAATTCGGTCGACAAGAATCCAAATGTTGGCAAACAATCATCCTTGGATGAAATTAGGGTATGGCAATTGCCCCTCTTTACTTATCATTTATTGGAGATAAAAAAGGGAGGTAAAGATAAAGACATTAATTTCGTTCGAGTGATCTCACCATCTGACTGACCACTAGCAAAAGCCTAATCAGCGAAACCTGTCAAAAGAAAGGGCATAAGAGGCATCAGGTATATCAACACAAGACCTGGAAGTCTTGCAAAGTAAGGGAGACATCAAAGTCTCGACGAAAGACTCTGATAGTCTTTGAAAAGATAAAAAGTGGAAGACATGATTGTCTCCACATGCCAACAGACTTTATCATCTTTGGAAGGCAAAGAAGACTATAATAGTCTTAAAAACAACGAAAGCAAATGACTATGATTGTCTCCGCATGCCAACAGACTTGATTGTCTCTAGAAGGCAAAGGAGACTGTAATAGTCTTGAAAACAAAAAAATGGATGACCATGATTGTCTCCGCATGCCAACGGACTTGATTGTCTTTGGAAGGCAAAGAAGACTTTAATAGTCTTGATTGAAAGACATTGAAGTCTTCGAAAAGAGGCAGATGACCATAATTTGTCTCTGCGTGCCAACGAACTTGATTGTCTCTGGAAGGCAAAGAAGACTTTAATAGTCTTGATCGAAAGACATTGAAGTCTTTGAAAAGAGGCAGATGACTGTTAGTCGGTGAAAACAACTAACTTTTGTGTCTAAAACTGGTGTAAATTGTATCAAACTCTTCCAATTTATGGTTATTTTGTAGTGTTATAAGTATTTTCCGTTAAGTATAGGTAATAAATACTTAGTACTTCCATTTTGTGTGTTCAATAATCATTTTCTCTCAATTTTAGGTTAATTAGGCAAGCTTTGAAAAGGTCTATTTTTTACCTTCTCGCTAAGCCAATTTGCTGGCTTAGCGAGCGTCCGCTAAGCGTAACACTCATGGACTATGTGCGAGGAAGACTCTGGAAGAAGATGAGTTGTACATGTTCGCTAAGCGCACTGCTTCATCTCACTAAGCGCACCACTTCAGTTCATCCGCTAAGCGAGAAGGCACGCACTAAGCCGAAATTCACTAATGTGTGCTAAGCAGTCCATAAGTGTGCTAAGCGCACGAGCACGAACAAGGCCACCTATTTAAGCCTGAAATCAGATTTTAGAGGGAGAGTTTGGACTGGGATTCAGAGCTTTGCATGTCTAGGGTTTCTAGAGAGAGAAAGGTCCAAGTTCCAGGGAGTTTTGAGATATTTTGCTGTGTGAAGATCTGTAGAGACCAGAACTTGAAGCAGGAGCCAGTTTGAGAGCTTAAGATGAGTTTGTGAGTGATTGTGAGATCCTAGAGGTGAAGGAGACATCCTCACCACTTGTATTTTTTGCAATCTTTCATCTTGTTCTTCTCTTTGTTGTAAAGAAGGATTTCTAGTATGGAAAGCTAAATTCTCTATTGGATCTTCCCTGTAGGTACTTGATGTAAATATATTTTTATCTATTTAATGATGTTTTGTGTGTTCTCTGTGCTATCTGCTTTTCACTCCAGTATGCCTTTACCTTGATCACGTAGATGCATGCTTTGTTAGGGTCATTCAACAGTGGAAACTGGTCTGACTCTAAAGTCCTTGACAGTACAAGGTTAAGTTGTTGCACTATCACAAGGAATTGGGGTGTGATAAGCTAGTTGTGTATGTTTGTCTTAATGCGGTCCTGGTTGAGTTTAGTCTTACAAGAGGAATCTGCAGATGATGCTTGATCAGGATTAGGCTAAACTATCATGAGGAATCGGGGTTTAGTATCTTAGGAGACGCCATAAGAACACAAGAGCATTGTTAGATAGAGAATATCTTTTCAGCATCAGACACCTATTAGGAAGACCAACATGTTTCTACTTGTTTTTACACATCATTTCTCTCGCGTGATTTTCTTTCTTTTTGCCCAGATAGTTTATACACCTGTTCGTATTCATACTTATCTTTACACACCAGACACTTATTAGCTGAAATAGCTTACCAAATAACACAAGTTCCCCGAGAGTGCGATACTCGGTTCTTACCGTTTTATACTACTTGTGCGATCCGGTGCACTTGCCGGAATACCGACCAAGTTTTTGGCGCCGTTTCCGGGAAACTTCTTTTTATTTGGGAAGTTAGTTCGTCTTTAGGTGTCTATTCTTTATTTGTTATTCTTTGATTGTTTTTGTGAATATTTGTTCATAATTCCTATTTATCTTTTCTTGTAAAACTGGATAACCGTTGTTCTGTTAGTATTGTATATGCATAGATCTCCTACAGGCAATTTAGTTCCTCTGGACTTAGAAATTGAGGCTACATTGTGAAGGAACAGAGCCGAGAGGAGAAGGAAACTTCTGCAAGATAGAACAGTTGCTTCCATTCTTGAGGAGGAGACTCATTTCTCTGACTTATTATAACCTGATTCACCATCATCAAGGGAATTCGCCACACAATTACCTGAAGTCATTACCATGGCAGAAGAGCATGACCAGAGGATTACCCTTGAGGATTACTCAAGTAGTTTAGTACCACAATTTTTCACCAGCATTGCACATCCTGAAGTGCAAGCTAACAACATCAACTACCCACATTCCTTAATTCATTTAATACAGGGGAACTTATTTCAAGGATTACCTAATGAAGACCCCTATGCAAACTTGGCAACGTTCATTGAAATATGCAACACTGTTAAGATTGTCGGTGTACCAGACGAAGCCATTAGGCTCAGCCTTTTCTCATTCTCATTGGCAGGAGAAGCGAAGAGGTGGCTCCACTCATTCAAGGGTAACAGTCTGAAAACCTGGGAAGAAGTTGTCGAAAAGTTCCTAAAGAAATACTTCCCAGAGTCCAAGACTGCGGAAGGGAAAGCTACAATCTCTTCATTTCATCAGTTTCCTGATGAATCTCTGAGTGAAGCATTAGAGAGGTTTAGAGGCTTGTTGAGAAGAACTCCCACTTGTTGGACCTTGTGGCCTCAATAACTTAAGAGGGATAGGCTTAGAATGCAGAAGAAGCAGCAATCAATTTAATAATGTTCTTTAAACATGCAAGACACAATTGATTGCAACAAAATAAATAAGATAAGGGAAGAGAAAATGCAAACACATGTTTATACTGGTTCGGCAAATTCCGTGCCTACGTCCAGTACTCAAGCAACCCATTTGAGATTTCCACTATTTTTGTAAAATCCTTTACAACTTCTGAACCACACAGGGACAACCCATCCCTTGTGTTCAGGAATCCTTACAACTCAAGAGACCCTCGGTCCCTTAATCAATCTCATTGAGTAAGAAGAATGGAATAAGAATCCTCTCTTCAAGAGAAGAATATTATAATGAAGGTCCATGGATGAACTCTTAATGGATTTGCAAGTGCTTGTCCAAGAGTTCTTGAGAGAGCATTTGACAATGAAGTTCTCTTGGAATCTTTCTCATTTTCTTTTGAGAGGATAAGACATTCTGGACCAGCAAAACTCTCTCTTCAAAATTCGTGCCCAAGTCATCTATTTATAGGCCTTTGATGGCCATTCACAAATTCAATGAAAGATGTGACTGTTGGCATATTTTCTGAAAAACTCTCCACTGGTAATCGATTACAATGTTTGTGTAATCGATTACACAGTTATAATTTGAAGGGTCATGACTTTTGAATTTGAATTTCAGGAGTTTCGTTACTGGTAATCGATTACAGACATATGGTAATCGATTACATGTTGAAAATTCAAATTGAAAACCTTTTTCAATAGCTATTTCTCAACCTTGTCTTCTGGTAATCGATTATATTGTCTGGTAATCGATTACCAGAGCCTTGCATGTCTTGAAAGCACTTTGTTTTAAGGCAAGGCTTGATCTTGAGTTAATCTTCAAGCAAGGCTTTGTTTGTTGAAGCAATCTTGTATTAATCTTGAAGCAAATGAGCCTTGTTTGATTCTTCTTTTGACATCATCAAAATCATGTATACATACATTCACATTCTCCCCCTTTTTGATCATGACAAAAATGTGATTTCTTCTTGACATCATCAAAACTTGCATGATTTACATTCTCCCCCTTTCTCAAGCAAATTCTTCATGACATCATCAAAATCTTCATGATTTACATTCTCCCCCCTTTTGATGATGACAACCACCTGTAGGTTAGGAGCAATAACAAAAAAATATCTATTTGCATATAGTTTACTCCCCCTTGGTTTTGCAATGTTTGCTTATATGAGACAGTTGAAGATTTCATATTTTTCATATATAAAAAGTTGTCTCATAAAGAATATATAATTTTCTTACTATTTTATCTTTTATCTTTCTCTCCCCCTTTGTCAACATCAAAAACAAATCATGAATAGAGAGGAGAAAAATGTTACCACTTGTTGCAATGTATGAGAATCAAGTGATACCAAAAGGCATTAAAATAATCATTCAATATTAATCAAGAAAAAACAAGTACAATAACACATCAATCAAAAACACAATCAATCAAACACACAATCAAAAGCAATCAACAAAACACAATAAAAAACAATTATTAAAGACAATCATCAAATACAATCAAACACAATCAATCAAACACACAATAAAAAACAATCATCAAAACATAATCAAAAACAATTATCAAAGACAATCAACATAACTATCAATCATAATCATTAATGACAATAAAAAAATTTAAGCAGAAACAAACATTAAAACTTAATCAAAAGTTAACAATCATAGACAAAAATCATCAAAAGTAATCAATCAAAGACAAGTGACCTATTGGTATCATTCGATATCACTTGTTGGGCTTGTTGATCAAGTGGCCTTTGTTGTCTCCATAAATCATATATTCACTTTTCTTGAGATTCAATTTTCTTGGGGAGAAATGTGGCCTTTGTTTGTTGTCTTCATGAATCACACATCCACTTATCTTAGGGAGAAATATGAATAAACTTTGATGCATGCCATGTGTTTTTGAAATCATCAAAATCATGTATACATACATTCACACCACTCATGGGTTTTCCGAGCCAATCCAATTGAATATGTTTATAGATGGGCTGAGACCACAAAACAAGCAACTGTTAGATGCTTCTGCAAAGGGAAAGATAAAAATGAAGACCCCGAAAGAAGCAACTGAGCTAATTGAGAACATGTCAGCTAGTGATCATGCCATTCTACGAGATAGAACCCATCAACCCATGAAGAAAAGCTTGATAAAGCTATCATCACATGATGCTTTATTGGCACAGAACAAGTTGCTTTCTAAGCAACTTGAGATTTTAACAGAAACACTCGGTAAGCTGCCTACTAAGTTATCTATGGGTCAACCTACGCATTCTTCTGTTTTGTAGGTTACAGGTTGTATCATCTGTGGTGAGGCTCATGAAACAGGCCAATGTATTTCCACTGAAGAAAACACTCAATAAATTCATTATATGGGAAATCAATAGCGACAAGGGTATACTTAAGGAGGATTTTCAGGCTTTCAGCAGTGTCTCTATAATCAACAAGGACAGTGGAGGACACACCCTAGTAACCAGTTCAACAAAGACCAGAGTGGGCCTTCAAATGGGCCAATCCAACAAGGACCTAACATATTCCAAAGGAATACTAAGCTGGAAGAGACCTTGACTCAGTTTATGCAGGTAACAATGTCAAACCATAAAAGCACTGAGTCAACACTGAAAAACCTTGAGGTCCAGGTGGGACAACTAGCCAAGCAGATAGCTGACAAGTCATCCAATAGTTTTGTGGAAATTACAGAGCAGAATCCCAAGGAGGAATGCAAAGTTGTGATGACAAGGAGTAAAAGGTTTGTGGAGGCTGAGGATGAGGATAGTGTTGTGCATAAGAAAAAAACTGCTGACAAGAAAGGTACTGATGGCAAGAAAAATGAGGTGAGAGGTGAAAGTAATCAAGAAAAAGAGGAACAAATAATGGTCAAGAATAAAGAATTGAAGGACCAAGAAAAAGAAAAAAAGTAGAAAAAGAAATAGAAAATGAAAAAAATGAAAAAGAAGAAAAAAATAATAAGAATGCAAAGAAGAGTAGAAGTGAGAAAGCTGTGTATGAAGGTGTGGAAGTACCGTATCCTGTGGTACCTTCCAAGAAGGAAAAAGATCGTCATATGGCAAGATTTTTAGACATTTTCAGGAAACTGGAAATAACCATGCCCTTCGGAGAAGCTTTGTAGTAGATGACACTCTACTCTAAATTCTTGAAAGATATGTTATTAAGGAAGCATAAATATATCCATCATGAAAACATCATAGTGGAAGGAAACTGCAGTGCTGTGATCCTGAGAGTGTAACTATCCCTTGTTCAATCGAAGAAGTCAATGAGGGAAAAACTCTTATTGACCTGGGAGCTAGTATCAATTTTATGCCACTCTCCATGTGGAAAAAATTGGGAGAGTTGGAGATAATGCCCACTCGAATGACTTTACAATTAGCTGACCGCTCCATTACCAGGCCATATTGAGTAATTGAAGATGTGTTGGTCAGAGTAAAACATTTTATCTTCCTGGCAGACTTTGTGGTAATGGATATCTTTGAAGATACCGATATCCCTGTAATATTGGGAAGGCCATTCATGTTGACCACAAGCTGCATAGTTGATATGGGGAAGAGGAAGCTGGAGCTAGGTTTTGAATATCAGAAAATTGATTTTGATTTGTTTGTTGAAGACAAGCCTGCTCCAGAACACAATGTCTGCTTACAGGTAATGGAAGGAGGTCAAGAGGTTCTGAAAGTAAGAACCAAAACATAAGATCACCCAGTGAGGTAAAAGCGTCAAGCTAATGACATTAAAGAAGCGCTTCCTGGGAGGCAACTCAGTTTTAATCTTTGTTATCTTTGTTTTCCATGCATTTAATCATTTGGAACTTGTTGTATAATCTGTACATATGAGTATATCAGCCTATCTTTGAATGTTTAACATAAGGATTTCAATTTCTTGGAAAAGAACTGAAAAATAACATAGAAGACATTTTTTCTGAAAAAAAATACTCCTTTCGCTAAGCGCAAGCCTCGCGCTAAGCGCATCTCTGTTCATGTGCTAAGTTGTCGCACTATCACTAGGAATCGGGGTGCGATAAGTTAGTTGTGTATGTTTATCTTAATGTGGTCCTGGTTGAGTTTAGTCTTACAAGAGGAATCTGCGGATGACGCTTGATCAGGATTAGGCTAAACTATCATGAGGAATCGGGGTTTAGTATCTCAGGAGACGCCATAAGAACACATGAGCATTGTTAGATCGAGAATATCTTTTTAGCATCAGGCACCTATTAGGAAGACCAACATGTTTCTACTTGTTTTTACACATCATTTCTCTCGCATGATTTTATTTCTTTTTGCACAGATAATTTATACACCTGTTCATATTCACACTTATCTTTACACACCAGACACTTATTTGCTGAAATAACTTACCAAATAACACAAGTTTCCCGAGAGTTTGATACTCGGTTCTTGCCATTTTATACTACTTGTGCGATCCGGTGCACTTTCCGGAATACGAACAATGATCATAATTTGTCTCTGCATGCCAACGGACTTGATTGTCTTTGGAAGGCAAACAAGACTTTAATAGTCTTGATCAAAAGACATTGAAGTCTTCGAAAAGAGGTAGATGACCACAATTTGTCTCTGCATGCCAACGGACTTGATTGTCTCCGGAAGGCAAAAAAGACTTTAATAGTCTTGATCAAAAGACATTGAAGTCTTCGAAAAGAGGCAGTTGACCATAATTTGTCTCTACGTGCCAACGAACTTGATTGTATCCGGAAGGCAAAGAAGACTTTAATAGTCTCTGAAAATCTTTCACTAAAACGCGAACATGCTTAGCAAAGAAACAAACCTCCAAACCGATTAGAGCAACATATATTTTTGAAGAAAAACAACGTGACCACTGAGGAAGGAAAGCATGCTGATAGAATTTCTCATAACCACAAATAAGATTTGGGACATTTGCATTTCATCTCTAAAAGAACATTAGAAGAAAGCACTGGGTCCAATTGAAAATAGAGGAAAACTGCTCACAATGTATAAAATCTCACATAGCAAGTGTTTCATCCTAGTTCCGAACCACAGACATGTCATGATTTGACTTTTTAGAAAGCTGGATTTTGGTGGGAACTTTGGCTTTTGGATGTTTTGGCCTTTCCCTTTTCTGTTTTTTTTTCCTCTCTTTGGTTCGATTCGGAGCAAGAGCGGACAAAAAGATTTGGTTGGTAACTAAGAAGGTGATTGCTTCATGCATCCCTTGGGTTTTAACCAAGTTATTGTTACTATCTTCTTTCTTTTTGCTTTTGACAATTCTGCACATTGTTTCAGACATTGTCTGGTACAAAGAAACTCTTTGTATCTTTTCTCTTTATTTCTTTTCTCTTTATTTCTTTTCTTTTTTTTTTTGCTTTTCTCCAATCTTTGATTGATTGTTTTTTTCTTTTCTTTTGCTTTTCTTCAATCTTTGATTGATTGATTTTTTTTTTCTTTTTCTTTTCTTTTCTCTTGACTCACAGTTGTAACCCAAGGTAAGAGAAGCTTCTTTTGGAAGATCCGTTTGTTCTCTCTTCTGAGGGCCAGGTTGGAAACTTCCATCCTCGGTCAAGGTTATGGCCAAAAGTCAATGTTTGGCTCAAAAGGCCTACGAATGGCAAGACATAATGTATGTCGGGATATTTGCTTAGAAAGTGGCTCAGGAATAAGGGAATGCACCAAATCATTTCCATGACACGCATATGACGATGATGATTAGAAATTTATGCAAAACTAATCATGCACACATCCATGTGGACACTCATACATAAAGCTTTGTGGCCATGTGAACACTAAGGCTTAGGGTTTGTTTTCCCCCATTCAAATCAACCCAGTGTTTCCAAACAATGCTTTTTTATCAAGTTACGCACACATCCGACTCCATTTAGGCCTTCGGGAAAAATCTTTCATTGCATTCACCCTTCAAGCGCACCCCCACATTTTTTTTTCAAAAATCTTTCTATGTCCCAACCCGTGAATTTTCCAAAGAAAATTGGCGGTCATTTTCTTTCAAAAGCGTGTTGGCTTTTAGTTTAGTTTTTTTTTCTTTTAGCTTTTTCTTTCAATCAATTTCTTTCAAGCAAATTTCTTTTCTCTTTTTTTTTTGTTAGAAAAGGTTTGTAACCCGGGCAAAGTTGGTAACCGAGATTACACTTTATCTAAAGGAATAAAAGGCATGCAAATGAAAATACACAAGACCCCCTATTCTTTTTGGCATTTTAGACAAACCATCACAAAGTACAACATGACAATATGCTTGAAGTGGTAAAATTAATCACAATGAGATAACAAATAACTGAAAGCAATAACATAAAGGTTCAGTTTTATCAGAATGAGATATCAAAATAACAACTGAAAGCAATAACATGAAATAAAGACGAAATCACTAATTTTGGCGACCCCGACCGTGCGACTTTGCCTCCTAAAGTGAAGAAATCCAGCATGTCGGCCATATCGTCATCCTCTTGAGCTCCTCTGTCGTCCCAAGGGCCCCTGTGGGTCCTGTCCGTGTCTCAAAATCGGCCTCACCTCCGGGCCAGACAAGTGTGGCCCCAAACTGCTCCGAGGTAGGCCAAGGGAAAGGACTAGGGTCCTGACTCTGCTGGTGCATATTGTACCAGTAGAATGTCTCATTTAGCTGCACCTACCCTCTATGATTACCCGCCTGTTGGCTAGTCACATGCTGCATATACTTGTGCATCTGGAGTTCTATCCTCAGCAAGTGACCAGAGATGGACTCCAGAGATGGTACCTCCTGTAGAGGCGGCAATGGTGCGTTTGCAGCTGGCTGTTGCTGGTCCTCCTTTGGTTGCTGTAGCGCTTGAACCTGCACCTGCCTGGGCATGCAATACTTCTCAATGAAGGCTCTACTGATGGGAGGCCAGATGAGCTTGGTGGGGGCGACCAACAATCCATAAAATTGGCATAGGCCCGTGATCAAAGCAGGAAACCCAGGGCCCTATTGGACTTCTCTGGGTCCAATGGGTGTCGAGGAGGTGTGATCCCTGCAAACTAATAGATAACATCTGAGATCAGCTGGGCAATATGGACACTTACTTGAGTCAGGATGGCGTAGATCAGCTGACACTTCGGTAGGTGAAGGTTTGAATTATGGTCGCAGGGGAGAATGTTGCTAAGCAGCAATGTCATCCAAATCTTCATGAGAGTGGTCATGCTGGTGCACATGATCCACACCCATCTCCCTGCTACGCTCAGGGCAAAGTCCAGCCCCAGAACGCACAACAACTGGTTGATAGCCTCCTCATCGAAGCCAGAGGCCTAACTCCCCCTCTGGCTAAACTCACAATGTTGGCCTTCCTCCAAGACCAGTGGATGCCCCAGAAACTGATTGATGGCATCCTCATTGAAGGCAATCCACTGGCCCCTCACCCAGGAGCATTTGTCTCTAACTCCCTCCTCTGTAGGCCAAGCGTTGGCATAAAAATCCATGACTATCTCTGGGTCGTACTTAGTCGTGGGTGACACCATTGCCTCTGAGCAATTTCCTCTTGAAACTCAGTATACTCTCTGTCCCTCAGCTGGACTTGCCTCTCCTTGAGGAACGACCAACCTTTAATGGCCTCAAATCATCGCTGGTGTTCATCACTCTAGAACCTGTGCCCATCAAACTCCATGTCCACCTGTGGGGCCACACTGGAACCTTCTCCAACGACATCTTTCCTGGACCTCTTGGCTGGAAGCTTCTTTGGAACCATTTCCCTATGAGGACACACTTGCAAATTTAGTTTGCAAGGAAATAGAAATCATTACAAACAAGATCCAAACAACACTTAAATGGTGCGAGCGTCAACATGCAATTTAGAAAACGATCACATTGGGGCATGCACTATTTTATGATACATACCTATATACATGCATTTACACATATTTTTTTTTGTGAAAAAAACTTATGATATATAACCACATGTATATATAAATTCTTTTGAAAAGCACTTTCATGTTACCTACTATCATATACACATTTTTTCGAAAGGCATTTCCATGTTATATGTAACACCCTGAGATATTATATGTTATAAATCGATGTTTAATTGTATTTATTGTGTTATTTGACTATATGATGGACTTGATTGAGTTGAATTAAGCCTTGAATGAGTCATGTGTGAATTTCTGGATGTGGATGTTGAATTATGTGGAGTTTTGTTGAGCGAAGTTGAAATTATGAGATTTTAGATTTTACCAAAACCTAGCTTAGTGAAATCGAAATACCGGATTCGTTAACCGTTGGATCATCTTCAAATTTTGTCTGGACCTCCCTAAGATATGTGTCTACAGTCACACCGTTGGGATGTTCAACATAATAACTTTTTGTCTCCCTCTAAGCGAGAATGGCGCGCTAAGCGCAATTCCAACCGAGGGGAATTGCGCAGAGCGGCCCAAAGGTGTGCTAAGCGAGCTCTAGTGCAAGGGGGGCTGCACTAAGCCTAAATTCTTGTGCTAAGCACAAGAAGTGAACTTCGGCTTAGCGCGACAAGCCCGCTAAGCAAAAGTTGTAGGTTATAAATACGTCATCAGCATAAAAAACATGATTTTCACTCTCCTCTTCTCCCAAAAATGTCTCCTAAACCCTAAAACCTTATTTTCCACCACCCAAGACCACCGGTGGCCGCCATTGCTTGCCTTTGGACCCCCACACCAAGAGGAACACTTTAATCGAAGTGGAATCCTCAGAATCCTCCTCGAAGATTCGGTGGAGAAAATCCTCCAATCCTCCATTTCATAGTTTTTCTAAGGTAATCTTGATTTCTAAACCTTCTCCTAGTTAGTTTGAGTTCCTCTTAGTGTCGCTTATGTGTTGGGTATTGTAATAGGGTGTTTTTACACTTCCTTTGAAAAACCCTAGAGAATGAGACATTGTAAAAGTTATCTTTTTATAACTTTGAGGTTATTTTTGCGGCATTCACTGAACCATGGTCACATTGGCGTGATCGGAATTTCAAAATGATGTTTCCATTTGTAGAATCTGAAACACCCCTCAGCCCTTTATGTTTTGATAGGGGTATTTGACCCCGAATGTTACCTTTGACCTTGTTTTTGAAATCCATAGTAAATTCCTTTCGTTTTGGCGTAATAGAGACTTGCATTGGACCGACAAGTGCGAACGAGAGAGAGACCTCTAAGTGACGCAAACAGGAACCGATGGGGAGCTCACGATAGGTGAGGGGAGTTATTATAAAATTTACCGTTTTGACACCATAGTTAGGGTTAGGGAACCTAGCTATGAGAATATCTGCCTGTCTCTATTGCATGCTGATTTTCTTTCAAGAAAACTATGTTTTTAATGAATGACATGCGATATATCTATTGTTGATGAATAACATTATTGTTTATTAAACTTGTGTTGTTTGAAGACCTGGGGAGTGTGGACCTCAGGCGTGAAAAATATATTTATATGCGGAATACAACTTATTGTTGATGTTGCTATTGGCGACTTTAATTGATATGTGGTGATGTTGATATTTATGATGATATTGATTTGAGATGACATTGTTAATGGTGATCATGTCAACATGAATTGATGTTATTATTGATGGTTATGTCAATATGGAATGAGGTTGTTGTGGTTATTGGTGATGTCATTGAAATGGAATGTTGATGATGTTGGAAATGCATTGACAAGTGCATGTTGTGTATGTTTATGGGGGGCGGAGTGCACTGATCTTGTTGGATGGCCCATTCGTGGGGGACAAGCGTGGTTAAAGAATCTAAGCATTTCTGAGGGGATGCTTAGGCACTTTAATTGGTCCATGGTCTTTGGCACTTGCTTTTGGCCACGTTCATAAGTCGTATGTAGTGTATGTTCATGGGGGGGGGGGTGCATTGACCTTGTCGGACGTCCCTTGTGTGGGAAACTAAAGTGGTTAAAGAATCTAAGCATTTATGAGGGGATGCTTAGGAGCTTTAATTCATCCATGGTCATTGTACTTAATGGTGCCCATGTTTCATACCTCATATGACACGGGAAATAGAATAAATTGTGGTAGTATGTACTTTGTACTACGGGGTGTGTCACTTGGTAGGGAACTCCTTGTGGCCCCAGGTTGATCACCTAGGGGGGGGGGGGGGGGAAGTTACGGTGCACGACTGGGTGGCCTCGACAAATACTACATGGTTTCCTAAGTGAGGTATCATGTAGACACGCTTAGTGCTATTTCCTTGGTATTGGATACGGTACGTACCACATTGCATCTGAGAGTTGAGTTAGGTGCATGCATCATTCTGAGCATTCTTGATTGGATCCATGGATGGATGATGTGTATGATGAATAATTGTTGAATGTGGGTGTTTAATAATGAATATTGCGTAAGCTTATGATGTTTGCTTATGTTTTCTTGATAATTGTGATTATTTGGATTTAACATTGGTTCTTTTTATAATGAACTCACCCTTGCAATTTTGTATCGTGTGGTTGATACCTGTGATGATCGCGAACCTTGTTCGTGGGAGCAGAATGACAGCAGTAGGGTGCAGGGATGAGATTCTGTTGAGGAGCCGCCAAGCCGACGTGATGACGTTGGAATTATTTTGGGGAGAGAGTTTTCTTTTGTCAATCAACTCCTCCATAGTGGTTCATGATTTCTTTTGTTGGATTAAGGATGTAAATCACAGATTTAATTATATTTACGAATTGATTTAATCTTCATTATGTGTATGTTGTGTGCTAAACTATTATATTAATATTCATGTATTCGGTTAAACATTGGTGCGTGTTTGGGAATATATATATATATATATATATATATATATATATATATATATATATATATATATATTTGTGAAATTCAAATTTACTATGATTTTCATATGCAAAATAAAGGAGTTTTCATAAAAGAAAGATAAAGAATTTAATTTTCCAGTTATTAGAGTGGTGATATTGTAGCGACGAGGCGGGTCGTTACATTATATATTCAAGACATATACATATCTTGAAAGGCATTTTTGTTATCTATCCAACATATATACGTATATATTTTTTTTGGAAGGCATTTATATGCCACCTATCCAACATTTTTTTTGAAGTGCATCTTTTATGCTACGTAACCAACATATATACACATTTTTGAAAGGCATCTTTTATGCCACCTAACCAACATACATACATATTTTCGAAAGGCATTTCCTATGCTACCTATCCAACATACATACACACTATTGAAAGGTATTTTTCATGCTACCTATCCAACGTATACTCTTTATTGAAAGGTATTTTGCTCATGCTACCTATCCAACATACATACACATTTTTTAAAAGCATTTTTTATGCTACCTATCCAACATACATACACACTATTGAAAGGTAATTTTCATGCTACCTAGGTGCAAGGTATTCATCATGAGGCAGCAAATTCAAATTCTTGTAAAAAACCTGACAAACATGTTCTCATATTCATGCATTTTTTACATTCAAGACCAAAAAAACTTAGATTCCTAGGCCTAAGTCACGTTTTTGGTACTTTATTCTAGCTTCTACAAACTGTCCACACACTCATGTAGAAGCAAAGAAGCAAAGACTTTGTCTTTGATGTTTTGATGATGCCATATGATCGTGATGATTTGATGAAAATGCGCTTCTCAAGTTTAATTCAAGACAACAATCCAAGAATACAAGATACAACATCAAAAAGATCTCTAGTATTTTAGGAAGGAAATTCCTAATTGAAATAGCAAAAGGTTTGGCCAAGAAATTTAAGTTAAAAAGTCTTTTTCAAGAGATTTACTCTCTGGTAATCAATTACCAGAGGATGTAATCGATTACCAGTGGCCAAAATGGTTTACAACAGCTATTAGAAATTTGAATTCAAATTTTACACTGTGTAATCAATTACACAATATTGGTAATCGATTACCAGCAGTTAATAAACATTTTAATTCAAATTTTAAAGCCTATAATCGATTACACAAATCTCTTAATCGATTAGCAGAGGAGAATTTCAGAAAATTATTTCCAAGAGTCACAACTTTTATAATGGTTTTTACATGGCCATCAAAGGTCTATTTATATGTGACTTGGAACACGAATTTGCTCAGAGTTTTTCAGAACAAAAAGTCTTATTCTCTCAAAGAGCAAAAACATTTTATCCTCTTAAGAATTCCTTGGCCAATACACTTGCAATTCAATAAGGAATTAATTGAGTGCTCAAATTGTACAATTTATCTCTTTCAAGAGATATTTATTCTTCTCTTTCTAATTCTCAAAAGGGATTGAGAGACTGAGGGTCTCTTGTTGTAAAGAAATCTGAACACAAAGGAAGGATTGTCCTTGTGTGTTCAGAACTTGTAAAGGGATTTTACAAGATAGTGAAACTCTCAAGCGGGTTGCTTGGGAACTGGACGTAGGCACAAGGGTGTGGCTGAACCAGTATAAATCTGAGTTTGCACTTTCTCTTCCCTTAAACTGTTTTATTTATTATTGCTTTACATTTATATTCAGATTGTTTAATTTGAATCATTATTTAAGAGTTCATTTTTAAGGGAACTTGGAACTTGCATTGAAATTAAAATAGAATTTTAATTGGGGAAATAGTTTGTAATATCTTAATTCAACCCCGCTTCTTAAGATATCTGAGGCCACTTGTCTAATAAGTGGTATCAGAGCTTCATTCTTGTACAAAGTTTAGAAGCTTCAAGAATTCATGGCCTCATCAAACTACTTGTTTCCCGAAGGCACTTCAATTAATAGGCCTCCCATTTTTAATGGAGTGGGTTACCACTATTGGAAAACCCGCATGCAAATCTTCATAGAGGCTATAGATTTAAATATTTGGGAAGCCATAGAGATAAGGCCTTATATTCCCACCATGTGTTAGACAAGTGGCCTCAAATATCTTAAGAAGGGGGGTTGAATTAAGATATTACAAACTATTTCCCCAATTAAAATTCTATTTCACTTTCTATTCAAGTTACAAATTCCCTTAATAATGAACTCTTAAATAATGATTCAAATAGAAAAATCTGAATATAAATATAAAACAATAATAAATAAAAGAGTTTAAGGGAAGAGAAAGTGCAAACTCGGATTTATACTGGTTCGACCACACCCTTGTGCCTACGTCCAGTCCCCAAGCAACCCGCTTGAGAGTTCCACTATCTTGTAAAATCCTTTTACAAGTTCTGAACACACAAGGACAATCCTTCCTTTGTGTTCAAAATTCTTTTACAACAAGAGACCCTCGGTCTCTTAATCCCTTAGAGAATTTAGAAAGAAGAGAAGAATGAATCTCTCTTGAAAGAGATAGATTTTACAGTCTGAGCACTCAAATGATTCCTTATTGAATTGCAAGTGTATTGGCCAAGGAATTCTTTAAGAGGATAAAATGTTTTTTCTCTTTGAGAGAATTAACACTTGTTGTTCTAAAAAACTCTGAGCAAATTCGTGTTTCAAGTCACATATATATAGACCTTTGGTGGTCATGTAAAAACCATTTGAGAAGATGTGACTCTTAGAAATAATTTTCTGAAAATCTTCTCTGGTAATCGATTACAGGATTTGTGTAATCGATTACAACTTTTAAAATTTGAATTAAAACGTTTATTAATTGCTGGTAATCGATTACCAATATTGTGTAATCGATTACACAGTCTAAAATTTGAATTCAAATATTTAGTAGCTGTTATAAATCATTTTTGGCCACTGGTAATCAATTACATCCTCTGGTAATCGATTACCAGAGAGTAAATATCTTGAAAAACAATTTTTAACTTAAATTACTTGGCCAAACCTTTTGCTATATCAATTAGGAATTCCCTTCCTAAAATACTAGTGATCATCTTGATGTTGTGGCTTGTATTCTTGAATCATTGTCTTGAATTTAAACTTGAAAAGCGCATTTGCAACATTTGCATCAAATCATCATGATCATCATCAAAACATCAAAGTCATTTGCTTCTACAATCTCCCCCTTTTTGATGATGACAATATAAGTCCTTAAATCAAGTAGAAGCAAGCAATGTATATATATAAAATTGGCGTTCCCTCCCCCTATGTTTTGGAATTGATGATCACTTGATTTCTAAGCTTTTTCTAAGCTTCTACACCCCATTTTTCTCCCCCTTTGGCAACATCAAAAAGCCAAAGTACGTGGGAATCAAAACAGATATAATAATGAAGTGGACAAAGATCAATTATAAATTATAAGTCATAACCAACCAAAATCATAAATAAGACATAACCAAAATAGAATCCAATCAGTTTAAAATTCAAAAACACATAGAACCAAAGCATAAAAGTCTAAAATCCAAATACTAAAAGATAAATAAAGTACTGAAAACAATAATCTAAATATCATAGCCAAAATACACGGCTAATAAGAAACATAGAATTATAAACTAAATTCTAAGAAGGTGGAGGTGGTGGTGGAAGATCGAAACTCTAACGAATGTAACCCACATCTTCTTCAAGCTGTGTGAGACGAATATCCATTCCGGCAAAGCGAGTATCCAACGAGTCGAAACGTTCACCAACATAAGAACAAAGACCCCGTAACGCGGAAAGAACTTCAGTCATGAGGGCTGAATCATCTCGCTGAGGAGGAGGAGAAGGAGTACGCTCATCTTGAGGAGGGAGTGCATCTTTCTTCAGTTGTTGACCATTCCGATCCTTATGGTATCCAAAAGAAGTCACTGCACCAACACCAATTGCAAAGGAACTCTTGACTTGAACAAATGGTTCATCATCAAGCGGAATTTGAAAATGACGCAGAAACAAAGTTATCAATTAAGGGTAATGGAGAGGTGCATTGGCCCATAATGCCTTATGCATTCGGTACCGAACCAAGTGAGCCCAGTCGATCTGACGACCGGTAAGGAAAACCCACATCAGAATCAAATCCTCCTCAGAGGCTTGTGCCAAAATTCTAACAATTATATAGTGCATGATGCAATTATCAAATGTCAATGACCCGACCAGCAATCTACCGGTCATTTCAGCCTAGTCATTGCTGACCATACAGCGAGCATCATGACTAGAATAATCAAATTTCCGATCATCAACAATGGTGCCCTCA
Organism: Glycine max; assembly: GCF_000004515.6. Lineage (NCBI taxonomy): Eukaryota > Viridiplantae > Streptophyta > Magnoliopsida > Fabales > Fabaceae > Glycine > Glycine max. The sequence goes on along the minus strand of NC_016090.4, from coordinate 25,973,949 downwards.
AAAGGTGCACCTTGACTGGGTAAATGAGTTAAAGAAAAGAACAATGATTGATCAATGATCATAGGAATACCATGCACCTCAGAAGAAATAATGCCATCCTGAATTTTTAAATTGCAGTAGAAGACCTTTACAAGTTTAGGATAATGTGGCAATTTTAAAGACATGAAATCAACCAAGCCAGAATTTTGAAACACTTGATAGCAATCAAACGTTTCATCATTAAATAAATCTACGTCTAGGTACTTAGGGTCTAAGATGATCCTAGAAGAAAATTGAGAAAGGTACCGTAGACGCTGATCATCGGATGAAAACAAAGTGGATGATCTTGGAGATGACAAAGAGGGATGAATAGGTGCTGTGGGTGCTTCGGATGGTTCGTGGCGGCGAGGGGCAGTAGCAGCGGCGGTGGAGGATGATCCCTTTCTCTTCTTCGATGGTTCTACCATTTGATGAAATTTTAGTGAATTTCAATCGGTGGAAGTGAAAGAGGAGTGAAAAAGAGGAAGATTGGGCTTTACGGGACGTGTTTTGGTGAAGAATTGAGGAAGATATGAAGGTTTGAAGATTTAGGGATGGAAGAGGCACGAGGAGGAGCTTTGGCTTCGCAGCAACATTGGTTTCGTAGGTATTTATAGACGAGGACAAGTTGTAATCGATTACTGGGCTTGGTAATCGATTACATGAGTAATAAGCCTTCTGGTAATCGATTACAGGATGTTGTAATCGATTACAGACTTCCTGTTCTTGTGTAATCAATTACACTGGATGGTAATCGATTACCAGAGCATAAACTAGGCTAGTTTCTTAAAAATAATTACCTATGTCTATGCTAAATACATCTAATATTATTAATTATCACTACTAATGCACTTAATTCAATCATTCAAACATCAAACACACAGGAATTCATACATCCTATCATAATAACAAGAATTTAAACAAAATCAATCAAAGTAACATACTTAACATACACAATCAATCATAAGAATAAATTAATCAATCAATCCTTATTTATCTAAATCACTAACATCTAAGAGGCCTAATTCCCTTCTAATAGAGAAGAATGTTTCTTTGGGGAGAGGTTTTGTGAAGATATCAGCAAGTTGATTCTTAGTATCAACAAACTCTAATACACAATCTCCCTTTAGAACATGATCTCTTAGAAAATGGTGCCTAATTTCTATATGTTTAGTTCTAGAGTGTTGAACTGGATTCTTGGAGAGATTAATTGCACTTGTATTATCACATCTAATAGGTATATGGTCAAGAAGGATTCCATAATCATAAAGTTGTTGCTTCATCCATACGATTTGTGCACAACAACTGCCGGCAGAAATATATTCCGCTTATGCAGTGGATAAAGCAACACTATTTTGTTTCTTACCATGCCAAGAAACTAGAGCAGATCCAATGAATTAACAAGTTCCACTTGTGCTCTTTCTATCTGTTTTAGAACCGGCAAAGTCTGAATCAGAATATCCAATTAAGGTGCATGTGGAATTTCTAGGATACCATAAACCTATGTTCAAAGGTGCCTACCAAATATCTAATGATTCTTTTAACAGCACTAAGATGTGATTGTTTAGGATTTGATTGAAATCTAGCACACATACACACACTAAACATTATATCAGGCCTACTAGTAGATAAATAAAGAAGTGATCCGATCATACCTCGATATTGCTTAACATCTATTGACTAACCGGTTTCATCTTTATCTAGATAGCAAGCAGTGCTCATTGGTGTAGCCATGTGTTTAGCATTTTCCATGTCGAATTTGTGGATTAACTCTTTGCAATACTTGGATTTATTGATAAAGATACCATCCTTAGTTTGTTTAATTTGCAATCCAAGAAAGAAGTTAAGTTCTCCCATCATTGACATTTCAAACTCACTTTGCATGTGATGGGAGAATTCCTTGCACAATAATTCATTAGTGGATCCAAAAATAATGTCATCAACATAAATTTGAACTAATAAAATATCATGTGATTTTCTCTTTATAAAAAGAGTAGTATCCACTTTTCCTCTAGAAAAGTCCTTTTCTAAAAGGAACTTACTTAGATGCTCGTACCAAGTCCTAGGGGCTTGTTTCAAGCCATATAAAGCCTTTTTCAATTTATAGACATGATTTGGCTTATCCAATATTTCAAAATCTGGTGGTTGTTCAACATATGCTTCTTCTTGAATTAAGCCATTTAGAAAAGCACTTTTAACGTCCATTTGATAAAGCTTAAAATTCATTATGGATGCATATGCTAAGAGCATTCTAATGGCTTCTAATCTAGCAACTGGAGCATATGTTTCTTCATAATCTATACCTTCTTCTTGATTATATCGTTTTGCAACTAATCTAGTCTTATTTCTAATGATTATTCCATGTTCATCTAACTTATTTCTAAATACCCATTTTGTTCCTATGATGGGAAAATTTTTAGGTTTCTTTACAAGTTCCCACACATTGTTTCTTTCAAATTGATTCAGTTCTTCTTGCATGGCAATTATCCAATTATAATCTATTATGGCTTCTTTTATATTTTTAGGTTCAATCATAGATACAAAAGCCATATTATTGCGTAATTCTTTAAGAGAATGTCTAGTTGTTACCCCTTTTGAGATATCACCAATAATGCTGTCGAGAGGATGATCTTTTGAGGCTTTCCATTCTTTTGGAAGTTCATTATTTAATTTGGCTTCTTCTAGAGGATCTTCATTGCTTCCTTTCCCTTTTCCTTTAGAATCTTGTCCATGAATATGAATTTGTTCTAAAGATTCTGCAATATCATCTAGCATATTCTTTCTTGACAAGATAGCATTAGATTCATCAAAAGTAACATGAATGGATTCCTCAATATTCATAGTTCTTTTGTTATATATTCTATATGCTTTGCTTTGCAATGAATATCCAAGAAAGATGCCTTCATCAGATTTTGCATCAAATTTTCCTAGATTATCTTTACCATTATTAAGTACAAAACATTTGCAACCAAAAACATGTAGATGTGAAATGTTGGGTTTTATACCATTATATAACTCATATGGGGTTTTCTTTAAAATGGGTCTTATTAAGGCCCTATTCATGATGTAACATGTAGTATTGACAGCTTCAGCCCAAAAATATTTTGGAAGAAAAGTATCATTTAATAAAGTTCTAGCAATTTCTTCCAATGACCTATTTTTCCTCTCAACAACTCCATTTTGTTGAGAGGTTCTAGGTGCAGAAAAATTGTGTTCAATACCATGTTCTTCACAAAATAATTCAAAATCTTTGTTTTCAAATTCACCCCCATGATCACTTCCAATGGATGCAATCTTAAGATTTTTCTTGTTTTGTATAACTTTAGCAAGTTTTCTAAATGTTTGGAATGCATCACTTTTATGAGTAATGAATAATGTCCAAGTATATCTAGAGAAATCATCAACTATAACAAGAGCATAGTAATTTCCTCCAAAACATATGGTTCTAGATGGACCAAATAAATCCATATGCAATAATTTTAAGGGTTGAGTGGTTGAAACAATATTTTTAGGTTTGAATGATACTCTAGTTTGTTTACCCTTTTGACATGCATCACATAGTTTATCTTTTTCAAATTTCAATTTAGGCAATCCAACTACTAAATCTTTTGAAATTAATTTGTTTAAGTGATCCATGTTTATGTGAGCAATTCTTTTATGCCATAACCATGGATCATCATCTTTGCTAAGAAAACAATGATTGTTATCTAGTTTTAGGCTTAAGTCTATCATGTATACGTTGTTGAATCTATGTCCTACATGCTTTATATGAATATCATGATTATGTTCTATAAGACATTTTTGAGAATCAAATGATACTAGATAGCCTTTGTCACATAATTGACTAACACTAAGCAAGCTATGCTTAAGACCTTCAACAAGTAGAACATTTTCAATGGAGTTTGAAGAGTTTGTACCTATTTTACCAACTCCAAGCATTCTACCTTTGTTGTTGTCACCATATGTTACATGCCCGCTTTTCTTGGGAGAGATATGTGTAAACTTTGATGCATCTCCAGTCATATGTTTTGAACATCCGCTATCTATGTACCAGTCCTTCCTCAATGATACCTATATAATCAAGTTTTTGACTTAGGTACCCAAACTTTATTGGGTCCTTGTGTGTTAGTGAAAACTGAAGATCCTTTTGGGACCCATATCATTTTAATGTTGTTGTAGTTTTTCTTAAAGTAGCAAGTAGATATGCCATGCCCTTCTCTTGCACAGTAAAAACAACTGATAGAACTAGAATTATATCTTTGTGTGGAAGTAAAGAAGTTTTTATGAAATCTTTGTGGTTTTTCAGATTTATATCCCATTCCAGCCTTATTAGAGACACATCTTTGTTTTCCTAATATGACATCTAAATTATTTTTACTATAAGAAAATTTTGCAAGTGAGTTTTTCAACTCTTTAATTTCTTTTTCATATTTTTCACAACAACTACAAGAATTAGATATTTTCTTGTCAAAAATAGTAGAGATATGAATTTTTTCATTTGATTTAGAAATTGAGACTTCAGTTCTAAGATGATCTAATTCTCTGTTTAATTTTGAAATTTCATTTTCTAAATTTGAAATTGTTTTCTTAGAAGATGAAACTAACTTTGCAAGTTTAATTGACTCTTTATGCAAATCAGCAAATGCATCTTGTAATTCATCAAAAGAATTGGATAAGTTATTTGAAGATGTTGCCTCTTCATCACTTTCATAACTTTTAGCCATTAGACAGAGATTTATCTCTTGATTTTCTGAATCTTTAGAAGATTCCATATCATTGTCATCCCATGTGATGTATGCTTTCTTCAATTTCTTTTCACTAAAATTTTTCTTTTCAGACTTCTCCATCTTTCTTTTGAAGATAGGACAATCAAACCTAAGATGTCCAGGTTGATTGCATTCAAAGCATTTTAGAGTAGAGGATGAAGTTTATGTCTTTCTTTTTGATTTAAAATTGGGTCGCCTTTGATTTCCTCTTACTTTAAGAAACTTGTTGAACCTTTTTACAAAAAGGCTACGATTATCATCTTTATCTAGATCAATTTCCTTATCACTTTCTTCTTGGATTGAAGATGAGGCTTTAAGAGCAATTCCCTTATTTTTCTTTTCATTTTCTTCATGATTATTTAATCTCAACAATTTCATTTCGTGTTCCTGTAACTTTCCAAATAGAGTAGCAAGAGTCATGTTAGATAAATCTCTTGATTCAGTAATGGCTGTTACTTTAGGTTGCCATTCTCTGCTTAAACATCTTAACACTTTGATTATGAGATCTTCATTTTGAAACTCTTTCCCTAAGGCTGCAAGATGATTCACTATATGTGTGAACCTCTTTTGCATGTCTTGAATGCTTTTATTTGCATTCATCCTAAATAGTTCATATTCATGAGTTAATGTGTTTATCCAAGATCTATTAACATCTGTTGTTCCTTCATGTGTTAATTGTAGAGTGTCCCACATTTCCTTAGCACTCTTACAATTTGAAATCCTGAAATATGCATCCATTCCCAGGGCAGATGTAATTATGTTTTTGGCTTTTAAATTGTATTGTACTCGTCTTCTATCCTCTTCAGACCATCTATCTCTAGGTTTTTCTATTGTTATGCTTTCACTTGTTGAGCTCCCATCTATTGTAATTCTTTCTACTGTGGTGGGTATATAAGGCCCTATTTCTATGGCTTCCCAAATATTTAAGTCTATTGCCTCAATAAAAATTTGCATTCGGGTTTTCCAGTAGTGGTAACCCTCTCCATTAAAGATTGGAGGTCTATTGATTGAATTTCCTTCTGGAAATAAAAAGTTTGCTGAGGCCATTTTTCTTGAAGCTTCTAAACTTTATACAAGAATGAAGCTCTGATACCACTTGTTAGACAAGTGGCCTCAAATATCTTAAGAAGGGGGGTTGAATTAAGATATTACAAACTATTTCCCCAATTAAAATTCTATTTCACTTTCTATTCTAGTTACAAATTCCCTTAATAATGAACTCTTAAATAATGATTCAAATAGAACAATCTGAATATAAATATAAAACAATAATAAATAAAAGAGTTTAAGGGAAGAGAAAGTGCAAACTCGGATTTGTACTGGTTCGGCCACACCCTTGGCCTACGTCCAGTACCCAAGCAACCCGCTTGAGAGTTCCACTATCTTGTAAAATCCTTTTACAAGTTCTGAACACACAAGGACAATCCTTCCTCTGTGTTCAGAATTCTTTTACAACAAGAGACCCTCGGTCTCTTAATCCCTTAGAGAATTTAGAAAGAAGAGAAGAATGAATCTCTCTTGAAAGAGATAGATTTTACAATCTGAGCACTCAAATGATTCCTTATTGAATTGCAAGTGTATTGGCCAAGGAATTCTTTAAGAGGATAAAATGTTTTTTCTCTTTGAGAGAATAAACACTTGTTGTTCCAAAAAACTCTGAGCAAATTCGTGTTTCAAGTCACATATATATAGACCTTTGGTGGTCATGTAAAAACCATTTGTGAAGATGTGACTCTTAGAAATAATTTTCTGAAAATCTTCTCTGGTAATCGATTACAGGATTTGTGTAATCGATTACAGCTTTTAAAATTTGAATTAAAACGTTTATTAACTGCTGGTAATCAATTACCAATATTGTGTAATCGATTACACAGTCTAAAATTTGAATTCAAAAATTTAGTAGCTTTTATAAATCATTTTTGGCCACTGGTAATCGATTACCAAAGAGTAAATATCTTGAAAAACACTTTTTAACTTAAATTACTTGGCCAAACCTTTTGCTATATCAATTAGGAATTCCCTTCCTAAAATACTAGTGATCATCTTGATGTTGTGGCTTGTATTCTTGAATCATTGTCTTGAATTTAAACTTGAAAAGCGCATTTGCAACATTTGCATCAAATCATCATGATCATCATAAAAACATCAAAGTCATTTGCTTCTACACCATGGTTGCTGGAAATACAACTATAAAGAAGTCTAGAGAAGAATGGAGTGAGGAAGAAAGAAGATTAGTGCAATATAATTTAAAAGCCAAAAACATAATTACATCTGCCCTAGGAATAGATGAATACTTTAGGGTATCAAACTGTAAAAGTGCAAAGGATATGTGGGATACCCTACAAGTAACACATGAAGGCACAACAGATGTTAAAAGATCTAGGATAAACACATTAACTCATGAGTATGAACAATTTAGGATGAATGCAAATGAAAGCATACAAGACATGCAAAAGAGGTTCACACATATAGTAAATCATCTTGCATCTTTAGGGAAAAATTTTCAAAATGAAGATCTCATAAATAAGGTATTGAGATGTTTAAGCAGAGAATGGAAACCTAAAGTAACACCCATTACTAAATCGAGAGATTTATCTAACATGACTCTTGCTACTCTGTTTGGAAAGTTACAAGAACACGAAATGGAATTGTTGAGATTAAATCAACACGAAGAAAATGACAAGAAAAAGAAGGGAATTGCTCTTAAAGCCTCATCTTCAATCCAAGAAGAAAGTGATAAGGAAATTGATCTAGATGAAGATGATGATCTTAGCCTTTTTGTAAAAAGGTTCAACAAGTTCCTGAAAATCAGAGGAAGTCAAAGGCGACCAAATTTTAAATCTAAAAGAAGGACAGAAGTTTCATCTTCTACTCCAAAATTCTTTGAATTCAATCAACCTGAACATCTGAGGGTTGGTTGTCCTATCTTCAAGAAAAAGATGGAGAAATCTAAAAAGAAAAATTTTAGTGAAAAGAAAATGAAGAAGGCTTACATCACATGGGATGACAATGATATGGAATCTTTTGAAGATTCAGAAAATGAAGAGATAAACCTCTGTCTAATGGCTAAAAGTTATGAAAGTGATGAAGAGGTAACATTTTCAAATAACTTATCTGTTAGTGCTTAGCTCTACTGAGTTTTAAAAGATTGGCTAAGATTTTGTTAAAACATAAGCACTTAGACAATGAAGGAAAGCTGGAGTTGCTGCACATGATGTCCAACGTTATGTCAAAGAATAAGATCGGGCTGCACAATGCAGAAGGCAAGATGAAATGTCAAATGAAGAATTGAAGCTGCAGGATTCACGATGTCGGATACAATGTCCAGGACATCCTGCCTGAAAATACTGGAATTGCTAAAAGCATTGAAGCTGCAGGATCCACGATGTCGGATACGATGTCCAGGACATCTGGCCCGAAAATACTGGACATATAAATCTGTTATATCTTCAACAGATTATTGTGCAGTTAGCAAGAGATTAGATGATCTATCTTTAGGAACGAATTAAAAGATAATTAAAGTTCGAATTACAAACTAGAAGAGTTCGTTCAGGGAATAAAGATTAAAGATAAAAACTAAAAGATCAAACTGTATCTTTTAGATCTTTAAGTGCAGATTTTCAGGAAAATGATAGATCTCATCCAGCATCAAGTAGTTGCAGCCCAGAAACGCTCACTGCTATATAAACACGAAGGCTGCACGAGTTTTGTACCAAGTCCGGGATTGAAGAGTTATTTTGTGAGTTTTGGGACTTGAGTGTTTTGTGAGCCACCTTGATGGTACCCTAACATCAAGTGTTGGACCTGAGTGTGTAGAGTTGATCTCTTGTGTGTAGAGTTGATCTCTAGTGTGTAGAGTTGATCTCTTTTGTTCAGAGAGCAATCTCTGGTGTGTTTTTTGATTTGATTGTAAACACGGGAGTGTGATTGAGAGGGAGTGAGAGGGGTTCTCATATCTAAGAGTGGCTCTTAGGTAGAGGTCGCACGGGTAGTGGTTAGGTGAGAAGGTTGTAAACAGTGGCTGTTAGACCTTGAACTAACACTATTTTAGTGGATTTCCTCCCTGGCTTGGTAGCCCCCAGATGTAGGTGAGGTTGCACCGAACTGGGTTAACAATTCTCTTGTGTTATTTACTTGTTTAATCTGTTCATACACTCAGAGATAATCTGCATGTTCTGAAGCGTGATGTCGTGACATCCTGTACGACATCTGGCATTGGTATCAGAATTTCAATTGGTATCAGAGCGGGCACTCGAAATCACTGAGTGAGACCTAGGGAGATAAATTCTGATGAACATGGAGAAAGAAGGAGGACCAGTGAACAGACCACCAATTCTGGATGGAACCAACTATGAATACTGGAAAACAAGGATGGTGGCCTTCCTCAAATCACTGGATAGCAGAACCTGGAAAGCTGTCATCAAAGGCTGGGAACATCCCAAGATGCTGGACACAGAAGGAAAGCCCACTGATGAATTGAAGCCAGAAGAAGACTGAACTAAAGAAGAAGACGAATTGGCACTTGGAAACTCCAAAGCTTTGAATGCTCTATTCAATGGAGTTGACAAGAATATCTTCAGACTGATCAACACATGCACAGTGGCCAAGGATGCATGGGAGATCCTGAAAACCACTCATGAAGGAACCTCCAAAGTGAAGATGTCCAGATTGCAACTATTGGCCACAAAATTCGAAAATCTAAAGATGAAGGAGGAAGAATGTATTCATGACTTCCACATGAACATTCTTGAAATTGCCAATGCTTGCACTGCCTTGGGAGAGAGGATGACAGATGAAAAGCTGGTGAGAAAGATCCTCAGATCCTTGCCTAAGAGATTTGACATGAAAGTCACTGCAATAGAGGAGGCCCAAGACATTTGCAACTTGAGAGTGGATGAACTCATTGGTTCCCTTCAAACCTTTGAGCTAGGACTCTCGGATAGGGCTGAAAAGAAGAGCAAGAATCTGGCTTTCGTGTCCAATGATGAAGGAGAAGAAGATGAGTATGACCTGGACACTGATGAAGGTCTGACTAACGCAGTTGTGCTCCTTGGAAAACAGTTCAACAAAGTAATGAACAGAATGGACAGGAGGCAGAAACCACATGTCCGGAACATCCCTTTCGACATCAGGAAAGGTAGTGAATACCAGAAAAGGTCAGATGAAAAGCCCAGTCACAGCAAAGGAATTCAATGCCGTGGGTGTGAAGGCTTTGGACACATCAAAGCTGAATGTCCCACTCATCTCAAGAAGCAGAGGAAAGGACTTTCTGTAAGTCGGTCTGATGATACAGAGAGTGAACAAGAAAGTGATTCTGACAGAGATGTGAATGCACTCACTGGGAGATTTGACTCTGCTGAAGATTCAAGTGATACAGATAGTGAAATCACTTTTGATGAGCTTGCTATATCCTATAGAGAACTATGCATCAAAAGTGAGAAGATTCTTCAGCAGGAAGCACAACTGAAGAAGGTCATTGCAAATCTGGAGGCTGAAAAGGAGGCACATGAAGAGGAGATCTCTGAGCTTAAGGGAGAAGTTGGTTTTCTGAACTCTAAACTGGAAAACATGACAAAATCAATAAAGATGCTGAATAAAGGCTCAGATACGCTTGATGAGGTGCTACAGCTTGGAAAGAATGTTGGAAACCAGAGAGGACTTGGATTTAATCCTAAGTCTGCGGGCAGAACAACCATGACAGAATTTGTTCCTGCCAAAAACAGCACTGGAGCCACGATGTCACAACATCGGTCTCGACATCATGGAACGCAGCAGAAAAGGAGCAAAAGAAAGAATTGGAGGTGTCACTACTGTGGCAAGTATGGTCACATAAAGCCCTTTTGCTATCATTTACATGGTCATCCACGTCATGGAACTCGAAATAGCAGCAGTGGAAGGAAGATGATGTGGGTTCCAAAACACAAGACTGTTAGTCTTGTTGTTCATACTTCACTTAGAGCATCAGCTAAGGAAGATTGGTACCTAGATAGCGGCTGTTCCAGACACATGACAGGAGTTAAAGAATTCCTGGTGAACATTGAACCTTGCTCCTCTAGCTATGTGACATTTGGAGATGGCTCTAAAGGAAAGATCACTGGAATGGGAAAGCTAGTCCATGATGGACTTCCTAGTCTGGACAAAGTACTGCTGGTGAAGGGACTGACTGCAAACTTGATCAGCATCAGTCAGTTGTGTGATGAAGGATTCAATGTAAACTTCACAAAGTCAGAATGCTTGGTGACAAATGAGAAGAGTGAAGTCCTAATGAAGGGCAGCAGATCAAAGGACAACTGTTACCTATGGACACCTCAAGAAACCAGTTACTCCTCCACATGTCTACCCTCCAAAGAAGATGAAGTCAGAATATGGCATCAAAGATTTGGACATCTGCACTTAAAAGGCATAAAGAAAATCATTGACAAAGGTGCTGTTAGAGGCATTCCCAATCTGAAAATAGAAGAAGGCAGAATCTGTGGTGAATGTCAGATTGGAAAGCAAGTCAAGATGTCCCACCAGAAGCTTCAACATCAGACCACTTCCAGGGTGCTGGAACTACTTCACATGGACTTGATGGGGCCTATGCAAGTTGAAAGCCTTGGAGGAAAGAGGTATGCCTATGTTATTGTGGATGATTTCTCCAGATTTACCTGGGTCAACTTTATCAGAGAAAAATCAGACACCTTTGAAGTATTCAAAGAGTTGAGTCTAAGACTTCAAAGAGAAAAAGACTGTGTCATCAAGAGAATCAGGAGTGACCATGGCAGAGAGTTTGAAAACAGCAGGTTTACTGAATTCTGCACATCTGAAGGCATCACTCATGAGTTCTCTGCAGCCATTACACCACAACAGAATGGCATAGTTGAGAGGAAAAACAGGACTTTGCAAGAGGCTGCTAGGGTCATGCTTCATGCCAAGGAACTTCCCTATAATCTCTGGGCTGAAGCCATGAACACAGCATGCTACATCCACAACAGAGTCACACTGAGAAGAGGGACTCCAACCACACTGTATGAAATCTGGAAAGGGAGGAAGCCAACTGTCAAGCACTTCCACATCTTTGGAAGTCCATGTTACATTTTGGCAGATAGAGAGCAAAGGAGAAAGATGGATCCCAAGAGTGATGCAGGAATATTCCTGGGATACTCTACAAACAGCAGAGCATATAGAGTATTCAATTCCAGAACCAGAACTGTGATGGAATCCATCAATGTGGTTGTTGATGATCTAACTCCAGCAAGAAAGAAGGATGTCGAAGAAGATGTCAGAACATCGGGAGACAATGTAGCAGATACAGCTAAAAGTGCAGAGAATGCAGAAAACTCTGATTCTGCTACAGATGAATCAAACATCAACCAACCCGACAAGGGACCCTCCATTAGAATCCAGAAGATGCACCCCAAGGAGTTGATTATAGGAGATCCAAACAGAGGAGTCACTACAAGATCAAGGGAGATTGAGATTGTCTCCAACTCATGTTTTGTCTCCAAAATTGAGCCCAAGAATGTGAAAGAGGCACTGGCTGATGAGTTCTGGATCAATGCTATGCAAGAAGAATTGGAGCAATTCAAAAGGAATGAAGTCTGGGAGCTAGTTCCGAGACCCGAGGGAACTAATGTGATTGGCACCAAGTGGATCTTCAAGAACAAAACCGATGAAGAAGGTGTTATAACCAGAAACAAGGCCAGACTTGTTGCTCAAGGCTACACTCAGATTGAAGGTGTAGACTTTGATGAAACATTCGCCCCAGTTGCTAGACTTGAGTCCATCAGATTGTTACCTGGTGTAGCTTGCATCCTCAAATTCAAGCTGTACCAAATGGATGTGAAGAGCGCATTTCTGAATGGATACCTGAATGAAGAAGCCTATGTGGAGCAGCCAAAGGGATTTGTAGATCCAGCTCATCCAGATCATGTATACAGGCTCAAGAAGGCTCTCTATGGATTGAAGCAAGCTCCAAGAGCTTGGTATGAAAGGCTAACTGAGTTCCTTACTCAGCAAGGGTATAGGAAGGGAGGAATTGACAAGACTCTCTTTGTCAAACAAGAGGCTGAAAACTTGATGATAGCACAGATATATGTTGATGACATTGTGTTTGGAGGGATGTCGAATGAGATGCTTCGACATTTTGTCCAACAGATGCAATCTGAATTTGAGATGAGTCTTGTTGGAGAGCTGACTTATTTTCTGGGACTCCAAGTGAAGCAGATGGAAGACTCCATATTCCTCTCACAAAGCAAGTATGCAAAGAACATTGTCAAGAAGTTTGGGATGGAAAATGCCAGCAATAAAAGAACACCTGCACCTACTCACTTGAAGCTGTCAAAAGATGAAGCTGGCACCAGTGTTGATCAAAGTCTGTACAGAAGCATGATTGGGAGCTTACTATATTTAACAGCTAGCAGACCCGACATCACCTATGCAGTAGGTGTTTGTGCAAGATATCAAGCCAATCCTAAGATAAGTCACTTGACTCAAGTAAAGAGAATTCTGAAATATGTAAATGGCACCAGTGACTATGGGATTATGTACTGTCATTGTTCAGATTCAATACTGGTTGGGTATTGTGATGCTGATTGGGCTGGAAGTGCAGATGACAGAAAAAGCACTTCTGGTGGATGCTTCTATCTGGGCAACAATCTTATTTCATGGTTCAGCAAGAAGCAGAACTGTGTGTCCCTATCTACTGCAGAAGCAGAGTATATTGCAGCAGGAAGCAGCTGTTCACAACTAGTTTGGATGAAGCAGATGCTCAAGGAGTACAATGTCGAACAAGATGTCATGACATTATACTGTGACAACTTGAGTGCTATTAATATTTTTAAAAATCCTGTGCAACACAGCAGAACCAAGCACATTGACATTAGACATCACTATATCAGAGAGCTTGTTGATGATAAAGTTATCACACTGGAGCATGTTGACACTGAGGAACAAATAGCAGATATTTTCACAAAAGCATTGGATGCAAATCAGTTTGAAAAACTGAGGGGCAAGCTGGGCATTTGTCTGCTAGAGGAATTATAGCAGCTACTGCTATCTGAACGTGCTCAAACGTCTCTCTTAACATTAATAGCACGTTCACTACTAAGCCAAAACAAATTCGACCGTTGCTTCACACGTCCCTCTACATTCCTCATTCAAACTTATATTTTCGTGGTAATCTCGTTTTCAGCATTCCCCAACAGCTCTCAGAAATTTACGAAATCATTCCAAAGGCTCTGCATTTCCATGGCTACCTCACCAAAAGAAACTTCAGCTCCTGGTTCACCCTCTGTACCATCATCTCCATCATCCACCAAAGCACCAGCAAACCAGGAACGACCTGAATTCAATATCCAGCCCATACAAATGATTCCTGGTTCAGCCCCTGTTCCTGAAAAACTGGTTCCCAAACGACAACAGGGTGTGAAGATCTCTGAAAACCCTAGCCTTGCAACAAGTCCTAGGGAAGTAGACACGGAGATGGACAAGAAGATCCCCAGTATTGTAAGTAACATTCTGAAAAATGCTTCTGTCCCTGATGCTGATGAAGATGTTCCAACATCTTCCATCCCAGATGTTGCTGTTCCTGATGCTGAGAAAGATGTTCCAACATCTTCCACACCAAATACTGAAGCCGTCTCTTCACCCAGCAAAGAGGAATCAACAGAGAAAGAGGAACAAGCCACAGAGGAGACCCCTGCACCACGGGCACCAGAACCTGCTCCAGGTGACCTCATTGACTTAGAAGAGGTAGAATCTGATGAGGAACCCATTGCCAACAAGTTGGCACCTGGCATTGCGGAAAGACTACAAAGCAGAAAAGGAAAAACCCCCATTAAGAGGTCTGGACGAATCAAGACTATGGCCCAGAAGAAAAGCACTCCAATCACTCCTACCTCATCCAGACGAAGCAAAGTCGCAATTCCTTCCAAGAAGAGGAAAGAAATTTCCTCATCTGATTCTGATGATGATGTCGAACTAGATGTCTCGACATCAAAGAGGACCAAGACATCAGGGAAGAAGGTGCCTGGTAATGTCCCTGATGCACCATTGGACAACATCTCATTCCACTCCATTGGCAATGCAGAAAGGTGGAAATTCGTGTATCAACGCAGACTTGCCTTGGAAAGAGAACTGGGAAGAGCTGCCTTGGATTGCAAGGAGATCATGGACCTCATCACGGCTGCTGGACTGCTGAAGACTGTCACCAAGTTGGGAGATTGCTATGAGAGTCTAGTAAGGGAATTCATTGTAAACATTCCCTCTGACATAACAAACAGAAAGAGTGATGAGTACCAGAAAGTGTTTGTCAGAGGAAAATGTGTTAGATTCTCCCCTGCTGTAATCAACAAATACCTGGGCAGACCTACTGAAGGAGTGGTGGATATTGATGTTTCTGAGCATCAGATTGCCAAGGAAATCACTGCCAAACGAGTCCAGCATTGGCCAAAGAAAGGGAAGCTTTCTGCAGGGAAGCTGAGTGTGAAGTATGCAATTCTGCACAGGATTGGAGCTGCAAACTGGGTACCCACCAATCATACTTCCACTGTTGCCACAGGTTTGGGTAAATTTCTGTATGCTGTTGGAACCAAGTCCAAATTTAATTTTGGAAACTATATTTTTGATCAAACTGTTAAGCAGTCAGAATCATTTGCTGTCAAATTACCCATTGCCTTCCCAACTGTATTATGTGGCATTATGTTGAGTCAACATCCCAATATTTTAAACTACACTGACTCTGTGATGAAGAGAGAATCTTCTCTATCCCTGCATTACAAACTGTTTGAGGGGACACATGTCCCAGACATTGTCTCGACATCAGGGAAAGCTGCTGCTTCAGGTGCTGTGTCCAAGGATGCCTTGATTGCTGAACTCAAGGACACATGCAAGGTGCTGGAAGCAACCATCAAAGCCAACACAGAGAAGAAAATGAAGCTGGAACGGATGATCAGAAGACTCTCAGAAAGTGGCATTGATGATGGTGAAGCAGCTGAGGAAGAAGAAGAAGCAGCTGAGGCAGAGGAAGATGCAGCAGAGGATACAGATTCAGATGATGATGATGATTCTGAAGCCACCCCATGATCATCAGACCCTTATGTTTTTTTTGCTTTTTACTTTTATTAGCTAAAGGGGCATGTCCCTTTGAACAATGGTTACTATTGGTCTGTAATATTTGCACCTTAAGCTCATGCATTCTACTTTTGTCAAATTCTGTCTAAAAAGGGGGAGTAATAGTTATGCATGATTTGGGAGTAATGGTATTAATATGTATGCAATAGTAGTATTATGCATGATGTATGATTTTGAGAAGTAGGATACGATGTATGCATGATTCATGATTTCGAGGGGGAGGTGTATGAATATGAATTTGAGGGGGAGACTGCTGCTGCCGATGATGACTGGTGTAAGCTACTAGTAGCTGATAGAAGATGCTGCAGTAAGCATGGAGACAGGGGGAGCAGGAGCAGAAAGCTGCAGTAAGCATGGAGACAGGGGGAGCAGGAGCAGAAAGCTGATGTCACGACATCCTGGAAACGACTTGCAACTTGTCTAAACTACAGATTCCGCTGTGCTTGATTACTCTGATAATGAAAGTTGCTGATCCCACTTGCATAACTGCTCGTACCTGCTCAGGAAGTGTCTAAGTATGTTTTAGACAAAATTTGCCAAAGGGGGAGATTGTTAGTGCTTAGCTCTACTGAGTTTTAAAAGATTGGCTAAGATTTTGTTAAAACATAAGCACTTAGACAATGAAGGAAAGCTGGAGTTGCTGCACATGATGTCCAACGTTATGTCAAAGAATAAGATCGGGCTGCACAATGCAGAAGGCAAGATGAAATGTCAAATGAAGAATTGAAGCTGCAGGATTCACGATGTCGGATACAATGTCCAGGACATCCTGCCTGAAAATACTGGAATTGCTAAAAGCATTGAAGCTGCAGGATCCACGATGTCGGATACGATGTCCAGGACATCTGGCCCGAAAATACTGGACATATAAATCTGTTATATCTTCAACAGATTATTGTGCAGTTAGCAAGAGATTAGATGATCTATCTTTAGGAACGAATTAAAAGATAATTAAAGTTCGAATTACAAACTAGAAGAGTTCGTTCAGGGAATAAAGATTAAAGATAAAAACTAAAAGATCAAACTGTATCTTTTAGATCTTTAAGTGCAGATTTTCAGGAAAATGATAGATCTCATCCAGCATCAAGTAGTTGCAGCCCAGAAACGCTCACTGCTATATAAACACGAAGGCTGCACGAGTTTTGTACCAAGTCCGGGATTGAAGAGTTATTTTGTGAGTTTTGGGACTTGAGTGTTTTGTGAGCCACCTTGATGGTACCCTAACATCAAGTGTTGGACCTGAGTGTGTAGAGTTGATCTCTTGTGTGTAGAGTTGATCTCTAGTGTGTAGAGTTGATCTCTTTTGTTCAGAGAGCAATCTCTGGTGTGTTTTTTGATTTGATTGTAAACACGGGAGTGTGATTGAGAGGGAGTGAGAGGGGTTCTCATATCTAAGAGTGGCTCTTAGGTAGAGGTCGCACGGGTAGTGGTTAGGTGAGAAGGTTGTAAACAGTGGCTGTTAGACCTTGAACTAACACTATTTTAGTGGATTTCCTCCCTGGCTTGGTAGCCCCCAGATGTAGGTGAGGTTGCACCGAACTGGGTTAACAATTCTCTTGTGTTATTTACTTGTTTAATCTGTTCATACACTCAGAGATAATCTGCATGTTCTGAAGCGTGATGTCGTGACATCCTGTACGACATCTGGCATTGGTATCAGAATTTCATTATCCATTTCTTTTGATGAATTACAAGATGCATTTGCTGATTTGCATAAAGAATCAATCAAACTTGCAAAGTTAGTTTCATCTTCTAAGAAAACTGTTTCAGATTTAGAAAATGAAATTTCAAAATTAAATAATGAATTAGATCATCTTAAAACTGAAGTTTCAATTTCTAAATCAAATGAAAAAGTTTATATCTCTACTATTTCTGACAAGAAAATATCTGATTCTTGTAATTGTTGTAGCAAATATGAAAAAGAAATTAAAGATTTGAAAAACTCACTTGCAAAATTTTCTATTAGTAAAAATAACTTAGATGTCATATTAGGAAAACAAAGATGTGTCTCTAATAAGGCTGGAATAGGATATAAACCTGAAAAAAAAACAAAAATTTCATAAAAACTTCTTTGCTCCCACACAAAAATATAATTCTAGTTTTATCACTTGTTTTTATTGTGGAAGAAAAGGGCATGGCACATCTACATGTTATTTTAAGAAAAACTACAACAACATTAAAATGATATGGGTCCCAAAAGGATATTCAGTCTACACTAAAACACAAGGACCCAATAAAGTTTGGGTACCTAAGTCAAAAACTTGATCATGTAGGTATCTTTGAGGAAGAAATGGTACATAGATAGCGGATGTTCAAAACATATGATGGGAGATGCATCAAAGTTCACACATATCTCTCCTAAGAAAAGTGGGCATGTAACTTATGGTGACAACAACAAAGGTAGAATCCTTGGAATTGGTAAAATAGGTACAAATTCTTTAAACTCCATTGAAAATGTTCTACTTGTTGAATGTCTTAAGCACAACCTACTTAGTGTTAGTCAATTATGTGACAAAGGCTATCTAGTATCATTTGTCTCTCAAAAATGTCTTATAGAACATAAGCATGACACCAATATAAAGCATGTAGGATATAGAGTCAACAATGTATATATGATAGACTTAAGTCTAAAACTAGAATGAGGGGTCTTCCAGGTGTCGCAACGTGCCCTTTTGCAGGCGAGCGAGGCGAGGCTCACGGGTGCGCTTTCCAAAGGAGGAAAGATGCACGGAGTCGCCACCAACGTTTATTTGTGGGAAACGTTGGAAAAACCGGAGGAACCGGTCAAAATGAAAATTCTAAGTTTGGGAGTTGTATTTACGCTTGAGGAAGGTATTAGCACCTCTCACGTTTGTCTCAAATGACAACAACCTATTTTTTAGAATTGTGGAAATTGTATTACCTTAACTTTTATTTATTTTTATTTTTTGAGGTCGACAAAAGCGGGGCTTTTGCTCCTACGTACCCTCCTTTGGAGAGAAAATCAGACCTACGTAGTTCTTTCTTAAGAGTGAATCAAGCGATTCTTTTTACTTGAATTTGTGATCATTTTTAAGGCGTTGGACCTTAAAAATGATCCTTTTTACTTGGTAAGAAACTGAAATGATAAACTTTCAAACCCTATTTTTTGTGGACGAGCTTGACTAGGCGAGTTGATTTTAGCCTTAGTTTCACTTTAGTTATTAGTCAATCCAATTAAGAAGGAGAAATCCCAAAGAGAAAACGTCCGATTGATTTTTTCGCTTCATTTTACTAAAAGATATTTTTTATTATTATATTATTATTTTACCTCTTTTTTGATTTCCAACGTGGTTACGGCACGACCAAACGGTGGGAATTCATTTTAACTGAAATTAACGGATGATACAATTTAAATGATCGGTGGAAATTTATTTTATTTTTTGATTAGACGAGAAATGACTTAAATAAACGACTGAAGCATGTCAAAAGAGGGTATAGAAAGCGAATGAAAACGAGAATAAAAATACATGAAACAAAATGTGGACCACCACGGGTACATAGAATGAATTGAAAAGCTCGGTTTGGGGTACTTACCAGTTGAAGACTGAAGAAAACGAAGAACGAACGATGAATGTCGAAGAACGGTTGAAAATCTTCGCGTAATTACTCACGGAAACGTTACGGAAGCGCCTTGGCTTGAATTTTCTTCACGGAAACAATTTTCCTCAGCAATTTCGAGAGAATAAGAAGTGCCAAGAAGGCTGAACCCCTTCCCTCTTCACTCCTCCCCCTATTTATAGCAAAATAGGGGAGGAGCTTGCCGCCCAGCTCGCCCAGGCGAGCAAGGTTGCTTCCTCCAGAAGCAACAGCCTTCTGGAGGAAGAATCTGGAAGGCCCAACATGGCCTGATTGCTATTTGTACCCCCTTTTTACTAAATGCACCCCTTTACCTTTTTTGGTAATTCTTTTTCCGTAACGTTACGAAACTTTACGAATTTCGTAACGATACTTATTTTCCTTCCGCAAGGTTACGAATCCTTACGGTTTATGTATTTACTCTTTTTTAGCTTTCGAAGAAGTTACGAAAACTCACGGATTGCGAAAAACACCTCCTTTCGATTTCCGTCACATTACGGAATTTTCACGGATCGCGTAAGCCTGCTCCCTTTTGATATTCGGCACGTCTCGGAACTTCACAAATTGTGCAACAAAGGGTGCCAAGTATCTCGAAGCGACCAATCAAAGGTTGTATATCATCAAATAATAATCCCCGGACGAAATTAGGGTATGACAGTTGCCCCTCTTTACTTACCTCTCATCGGAGATAAGAGGAAAGCAAAGATAAGACACTGATTTCGTCCGTCCTTCCCTTTCCATGATGACGACTCTCGTCTCTACTCCTTCTTCTTCTTCTTCTTTTTTTTTTGCACAACACAAAACAAAATACAAACAACAACAAGAACAACGAATATAATATACATATACACATATACATATGTTTGGCGAAGGAACCGATCCGGAAAATAACAGAAAAACCTATTTCCCAGTCACCAGAGGCTCCGCACTTGATAACGGAGGACACATGAATAGCGCTAGGCAATGAATTCATGGGTCTCCGAATAAGATTGGAGAATGGAAAATTGGCGAACAGCGCTAGGCAATCAATTCGCGGGGCTCTAGACTCGATGGTGGAGGACACATGAACAGTGCTAGGCAATGAATTCATGGGTCTCTGAATAAAAGTGGAGAATGGAGAATTGGCGAACATCGCTAGGCAATGAATTCGCGGGGCTCTAGACTCGTTGGTGGAGGATGCATGAACAGTGCTAGGCAATAAATTCATGGGACTCCGAAAAAAGAGGAGAATGGAGAATTGGCGAACAGCGCTACGCAATAACTTCACGGGACTCCAGACTCGAAGGTGGAGGACACATGAACAGTGCTAGGCAATAAATTCATGGGGCTCCGAAAAAAGTGGAGAATGGAGAATTGGCGAACAGCGCTACGGAATAACTTTGCGGGGCTCCAAACTCGAAGGTGGAGGACACATGAACAGCACTAGGCAATAAATTCATGGGGCTCCAAAAAAAGTGGAGAATGGAGAATTGGCGAACAGCGCTACGCAATAACTTCGCGGGGCTCCAGACTCGATGGTGGAGGACACATGAACAGCGCTAGGCAATAAATTCATGGGGCTCCGAAAAAAGTGGACAATGGAGAATTGGCGAACAACGCTACGCAATAACTTCGCGGGGCTCCAGACTCGAAGGTGGAGGACACATGAACAGCGTTAGGCAATAAATTCATGTGGCTCCGAAAAAAGTAGAGAATGGAGAATTGGCGAACAACGCTACGAAATAACTTCGCGGGGCTCCAGACTCGAAGGTGGAGGACACATGAACAGCACTAGGCAATAAATTCATGGGGCTCCGAAAAAAGTGGAGAATGGAGAATTGGCGAACAGCGCTATGCAATAACTTCGGAGGGCTCCAGACTCGATGGTGGAGGACACATGAACAGCGCTAGGCAATAAATTCATGGGGCTCCGAAAAAAGTGGAGAATGGAGAATTGGCGAACAGCGCTACGCAATAACTTCGCGGGGCTCCAGACTCGAAGGTGGAGGACACATGAACAGCGCTAGGCAATAAATTCATGGGGCTCCGAAAAAAGTGGAGAATGGAGAATTGGCGAACAGCGCTACGCAATAACTTCGCGGGGCTCCAGACTCGAAGGTGGAGGACACATGAACAGCGCTAGGCAATAAATTCATGGGGCTCCGAAAAAAGTGGAGAATGGAGAATTGGCGAACAGTACTACGCAATAACTTCTCGGGGCTCCAGACTTGATGGTGGAGGACACAGGAACATCGTTAGGCAATAAATTCATGGGGCTCCGAAAAAAGTGGAGAATGGAGAATTGGTGAACAGCGCTACACAATAACTTCGCGGGGCTCCAGACTCGATGGTGGAGGACACATGAACAGCGCCAGGCAATAAATTCATGGGGCTCCGAAAAAATTGGAGAATGGAGAATTGGCGAACAGCGCTACGCAATAACTTCGCGGGGCTCTAGACTCCGAAAAAAGTTTGTCGGCAGGACCGAACGGTTCACCGAGTTTTTCCACCTAAAAGGCAAACATGCTTTTTGCAAAGAAAAATAAATTATTTGCGAGAGCACCATATCATAGAGAAACAATATACTTGTGCCAAGGGTAATCTTCCTTGTGACCGAAAATGAAGGCAGGATGTCAACATTTAGCTTTAAAATGAACATGCGGGGGAAACATCGGGCTAAGCTGAAAATAAATCACTCATAGTGTATAAAACTCACACAGGCAAGTGTTTTGTCCTATTCCCAAACCATAACTGCACCATGACTTTATTTTGCACACGATTTCCTATCGAATCAAAGATCAAACGTACGATCACGGACCAATAGGATTTTCTCGAGGGTAGTGTTTTTGGAGAAGAAGTTGTGTGTTTCGGTCTTTTCCTCTTTGTTCATGTGGGGTGGGATATCGGCAGTCGAGAATAACTTTGAATGGCAATTTGAAAGGAAGAGACACCGAAAATGTGTTTTCCTTTGCCGAAAGTCACTTATCTTGCCGAGAATTTATCTGGTCTGAAGATTTTCCATTCCCTTTCTTTCATTGATCCAGAATTATTCTGTTTGCCTCCGCTTTTTTCCATTTTCACTTCCCTTCGACCTTCGACCGGGAATCCTTCCTTTTCTTTTTTATTGTTCTTTTCTTTATTTTCATATTTTTCTTTTTCTTTCTTTCCATTTATTCATTTTCTTTCTTTTCACTTCTCCTTCCCCATCCCTTTGTTTGGGAAATCGGGTTTTAGCATTCTATTCGCTCTCCCTTGAGGAGATTCCGCTGTCCTTTGCTTCGGGGGAAAGAATGAGGATTCCTTTTTATAGGCCAAGGTTCAAAAAGGTCTAAGGTTGTGTTTCAATGGGGTCTTTTATCGTGGGAACCCAATCTTGATATCTGGGGCGAAACAAATTTGGGTGTCAAGGTGTCGATTTCGGGCCGAACTTCCATATTATTCCATAAGGCACGCGTGACAATGATGATTTGAAAACAACATGCAAAATTAGTCATGGCTATAGCCAGGTGGGCACTCAAGCATCCCGTTTATGGCATTGTGATACTATGGTTGGGAATTTACACAAACAGACCCAACGTTTCCAAGTTATGTTCTTTCATCAGTTCAATGAATTCATCCATTCTTATCTCGGTTATTCCAGAAACTAAACTCTTAGCGTCAGTCCCTTGTTCCCAGAAGATACGTTTGCTCTTTACGAATGATTTATACTTCTTAACTATACATGTCGACCTTCGCGGTCTTTCTTTCTTTTTCCTTTTTGTTTCATTTTTATATATTCACAAAATTATACACCTATGGTCCTCTATGAAGAAATTTTCTTTGTATATCTACACTCTTGTACATAACAAACTCTTTCTGTATATGCATTGGAACTCTCTCTCTTCACGTCACACGGTCAAACCCTATTTACATTCAAAGATCTTTTTCGTTTTTCTCCAACGCACACTTATGGTTTATACAAAAGTTTCTTTATATATACTTGTTCACACACACAAGAATCCCTCTACACGTATTTTTTTATAAAAACCCTTCTATGCACATTTTCCTTTTTCTTTATATACGCAGACATTTTATTCACTACACTTCTCTCTTTTTTATCATGATTTTGGTTCATTTTATTTTTAGGACGACCTTCCTCATTGAAAAAATTCTACGCGATTCTGGAATTTCTACAAACACTATTGACAACAACGAAACAAGTACTGACGTAACAACTCGAACGATATGTATGTACAAAACAAAAGTCAATCAACACGAAACAAACGTTAGTCCGTTAGTCCAACAAAAATAAGATGATATGTAACAGGAAAAAATGGAAACAAAAAAGAAATACGGATCAAGGGATCTCCCAATCATGTGGCTCTGCTCCCTCCTAAGAAATCAAGTAAATCGGTCATCTCCTCGTCCTCGCGGGCCTCATCTGCCTCGTCGGGAGCCTTTGCTGGTGCCTCTCCTACCCGGGCCTCAGGCCAATCTCCGGGCCATGCGACCTCTGCCCTGAACTGATCCGGAGTAGGGCACGAAAAAGAAGTAAAACCCTGGCTTTGCAGGCTGAGGCTCAACCGGTAAAGACAATCATGGGTCTGTACATGCGCCCGGTGGTTGGCCGCCTGCTGGCGAACCAAATGCCGCAAATACTGCTCCGTATCAAATGATCCAGCTGGGCCAGCCTGATGAGGTGGCGGCGCGTTTGCGGCCTGCGGAGCATCCCCTTGGGCCTGTCTCTGCGTGCAATACTTCTCAATAAAAGCTCGGGTGATGGGCGGCCGAATCACCTTGCTAGGTGCGACGGGGACTCCGAACGACTGGCAGAGTCCTGTGATCAAAGCGGGAAATCCCAGGGCCCTGTTGGACTTATCCGGGTCCAGAGGGTGCCTGGTAGGCGCCATACCTGCAAGTAGATAGATGGCATTAGCGATTAACTGAGCCACGTGAATGCTCATCCGTGTCAGGATGGCGTACACCAGCTGGCACTTCGGCAGGGGGAGGTCGGAATTATGATCGCTGGGCTGGATGTTACTGAGAAGCAAAGTCATCCAGATTTGAGTCAGGGTGGTCATGTTGGTGCGCATGATCCGCACCCGTCTTCCAGCAGCAGTCCGGGCAAAATCCGCACCCGTCCTCCTCATCAAACCCGTCGGACCGGTTCCTCCTCTGACCATACTCGCATTCCTGGCCCTCCTCCAGCACTAAAGGGTATCCCAGGAACTGGCTGAGAGCATCCGCATCGAACGGGATCCACTGACCCCTCACCCAGGATCGCATATCTCGCACGCCCTCCTCTATAGGCCAAGCATTGGCATAAAATTCGAGGACTATGCCTGGGTCAAACTTGGCCATGGGGGTAACTAGTGATGCCCACTGTCGGCGAACTATCTCCTCTTGGAAGTCGGTATACTCATCGTCCCTGAGCTGGACGCGTCGTTCCCGGAGAAATGACCATCCCTTGATGGCCTCGAAGCGCTGCTGGTGCTCAACGCTCCTAAAACGGTGGCTGTCATATTCGGGAGCGGAACTGGTTCCTTCAGCCGCTTTATCCTTCCTGGATCTCTTTGAGGCAAGCTTCCTTGGGGCCATTTCCTGTGAAAGCCAACATTTGGAAGTTAGTTTTACAAGATAATGCTTATCTTAACGCAAAAAATGTCATGCTAATCCCTCTGATTTTAGAACAAACTCATGTAATCTATTTATGCACACGCGTACATGTGGAATATCCTACCATTTATATCAACATAGAGGCCATCCAACACATTCTAATTGTCACACACATATATGAATTTGAAAAGAACATACATTCTTACGCTCAAGGCATTGCGTCAAAATTCACACCTAATTTATATCCTAAACATTTGCTATTACAAACTACCTACATATATTTGAAATATATATCATACAAATTTTTATTGTTTCACTCACATTTATTCATATTGGCAAGCTATTTACATTATGCACACACTTGCATTCAAAAGGGAATTTCGTGCTATCATACATTCATTTAGGAAGCGACCTCAATATTCATTCACCCTTTGCAAAGAATTTCATGCCCCTTTTATTTACCTATATATACATACTATTGCAAGGTGTTTTTCATATTACTTAGGTGCAAAGTATCAAACATGGGGCAGCCCAAATTCGAGCAAAAACTCTCACAAGCAAGTCCTAATTTTCATGCTTTTCTAATTCTAAAACCAAAATTTGGATTCCTAGCCATGAGTATGTCTTCTTGCATTGAAGCTAAAAAGTTTGGGTTCCTAAGCTTGAAATTGCATTCGGGCACCTACTTTGAATCTCCTATGCTATCTCTACATATATAAAACAGTCCCACCATTCCAATTTCGCAAAATCATATTCATATATCATTGGGGCATTTCATCGAGCACTTGGGGGGTGCACGTTTGGACACAAATTGCAAGAGAATGGGGACAATGTGGCATACCCCATTGCTTCAGAATACAACATAGGCCTAATGCATTCTCACACAAACCCTCAACTCAACAAAACAAGCATGGATTCAGATGCGAATTGCTTCACGAATTTTGCAAAAAATGAGCAACTAAAGCACCAAAACACATCAATGGAGAGCCAAATAACCAAGGGAAATTGCACTTACTTGTGGGGAGTGAATTAAAGCGTGAAAAGGGAAGCAAAAACTCAACAATGGAAGCTTGGGGGCTGCTGTTCTCGTAGTTCCCGTGAGCTTAGGGGTTTTTGAAGTGAGGGGGAAGAGTTTTGGGTGAAGAAAACGTTCCCCCTCCACCCCTTTATATTTTCGTACAGTGGTTGCTCGCCCAGGCGAGCTAACCTGTACGTTTTTTTTTTTGAGAAACATTAACCATGCCTCCCCCCCTTACGGGTTAGCGTTTGCCTACTCAAACCTACTTAAGTTAGAATCAGGCGTCGATTACTTTATTTAAAACAAATAATAGTAATAAAATACTGTGAATTCAAAGGATACTGGGCTGCCATGCAGCGACGTTCTCTGCTTGTCTAGCGCCGGGAAGGGACAACGGTCGGCCGTGACCCTATCCTCCATTTGCCTCCATCCCTAAGTACCTGCAAGTAGGAGACAAACAATACGCGGCCAATCGTGACCGGCCATCGTCTTACCTTGGTTGGTTTCTACCATTGACTTGTCTTGACTTCTGACCGTGGCCTGAGACGATTCTGCTCCATGCTACCACAAGATATGCATGTGCATGTGCATGTATGAATGTTTCTAATACGATGATTTTCTTAGTGAAGGCTGGTTAAATTCAATTTTAAATAAGCGTTTGGGGCACCCCATGAACCGAGCGAAGAGGGCTCAGGTTATAACAAACTAAAACACAAGGTTTGAAACCAAAGGGAGGACTGAAACCTCGCCCATCTTTTCTTTTCAAAGAAACGAGACAAATACAGTGAATGGGAATCCCTAGAGGAACCCAAGAAGAACGAGAAAAACTCAGAAATAAAAACATGCAACGGTCCTCTCGATTGCCCCAGACTTCAATCGTAATATCGTTTAACTACATCAGAGTTCACGGGCGAGGGCAGCTCCTCGCCATCCATGTGGGTGAGTATCCTTAACATCGTGGGACATCTTCTTCAGCACGAGGTCCCCTTTGTTGAACTTGCGCGGGCGTACCTTCTTGTCGAATGCGTTCTTTATCCTTCGTTGATACAGACGCCCATGGCTAATGGCTGCCAAACGCTTACCTTCAATAAGGTTAAGTTGGTCGTAGCATGCTTGAGCCCATTCTGACTCTTCTAAGCCTGATTCCGCTATTATCCTCTGAGAAGGAACCTCCACCTCAAATGGGAGTACTGCTTCCATCCCATAAACCAAAGAATACGGCGTTTCCCCAGTAGAAGTTCGTACCGAGGTTCTATATCCGTGCAGGGCGAAAGGCAACATCTCATGCCAATCTTTGTATGACACTGTCATCTTCTGAACAATCTTCTTAATATTTTTATTCGTAGCCTCTACAGCCCCATTCATCTTCGGCCGATACGGGGTGGAGTTATGATGCTGGATCTTGAAATCCTCGCACATTTCCTGCATCATCTTGTTGTTCAGATTGGTGCCATTGTCAGTAATGATTTTCCTAGGGAGTCCGTATCGACAAATCAGCTCCCTCTTGATGAATCTGACTACCACACTCCTCGTGACATTAGTATAAGAAGCCGCTTCGACCCATTTGGTGAAGTAATCTATCGCCACAAGAATGAAGCGGTGACCATTCGACGCTTTGGGTTCGATGGCCCCAATGACATCTATTCCCCACATGGAAAAAGGCCAAGGAGCGGACATAACATTCAGAGGATGTGGCGGAACATTGACATTGCCCGCGTATGCCTGACATTTATGACACTTCCTTACATGAGCGCAGCAATCGCTTTCCATAGTGAGCCAGTAATAACTGGCCCTAAGGATTTTTCTAGCCATAGCATGCCCATTGGCATGTGTCCCAAAGGAACCCTCGTGGATCTCCTCAATCACGAAGTTCGCCTCTTTGGCATCTACGCATCGTAGGAGGGTCATGTCGTGGTTCTGTTTGTACAGGATGGTACCACTTACAAAGAAACCAGTAGCCAATCTCCTCAACGTCTTTTTGTCATTGTCAGAAATCCCTGGTGGGTATTCTTTGTTCTCGACATATCGTTTGATGTCGAAATACCACGTTTTCCCATCCCGCTCTTCCTCTATTGCATAACAATATGTCGGCCTGCCCTGAGATTTGAATTCGATGTACGGCAGATCCCCGTGTGGGGCAAGTTGAAACATGGATGCCAGGGTGGCTAATGCATCAGCCATTTGATTCTCTTCCCGAGGTATGTGGTGGAAAGAAATTTCGTCAAAGTACTTGGCTAACCTCAAGATGTGAGTTTGATAGGGTATCAACTTCGGATCCCTAGTTTCCCATTCTCCTTTCAACTGGCGTATCACCAAAGCTGAGTCTCCATACACCTCGAGTAGTTTTACATCAAAATCAATGGCTGCCTGAACCCCGAGGGCGCATGCTTCGTACTCGGCCATATTGTTGGTACAATCAAAACCTAGCCTAGCCGTGAAAGGAATACACTGATCATCCGGGGATACAAGGACTGCCCCTACTCTATGGCCCAAAGCGTTAGATGCCCCATCGAAGCAAACAATCCATTTGTCTATGTCCTCGTGTGTCCGCTTCTCTTCAAACAGGGCCATGATATCTTCATCTGGGAACTTGGGGTGCATCGGCCGATAATCCTGGAGGGGTTGCTGGGCCAAATAATCTGCTAAGGCACTTCCCTTTACCGCCTTTTGGGTGACATAAACGATATCGAATTTAGATAATAGTACCTGCCACCTAGCGATTCGTCCCGTGAGGGCTGGTTTCTCAAAGATGTATTTCACGGGATCCATTTTGGAAATAAGCCACATGGTATGGCTGAGCATGTACTGCCTAAGCCGATGTGATGCCCATACCAGAGCACAACACGTCCTTTCCAGCATTGAGTAATTCATCTCACATGCGGTAAACTTCTTGCTTAGATAGTAGATGGCTTGCTCCTTTTGCCCAGAATCATCGTGTTGACCCAACACGCACCCCATAGACTCGTCCAACACGGTCATGTACCGGAAAATAGGTCTTCTTGTTACAGGTGGCATGAGCACCGGGGGGTTCGCGAGACTCTGTTTGATCTTCTCGAAGGCCTCTTGGCAGTCACTGTTCCACAGGACCGCCTGGTTCTTACGTAATAGCTTGAAAATGGGCTCACAGGTAAGGGTGAGTTGCGAGATAAATCTCGCGATATAATTCAACCTGCCTAAGAACCCCCGAACCTGCTTCTCCGTGCGTGGTTCTGCAATTTCAAGGATGGCCTTCACTTTCTCAGGATCTATCTCTATCCCTTTTTGACTTACAATAAATCCTAGCAACTTCCCCGACTTTACCCCGAAGGTGCATTTGGTTGGGTTTAGTTTTAGTTGGTATTTCCGCAACCTTCCAAATAGCTTACGCAGATTGACAAGGTGTTCGTCCTCAGTTTGAGACTTGGCAATCATGTCATCTACGTAGACCTCTATTTCCTTATGCATCATATCATGGAACAACGCCACCATGGCACGTTGATAGGTTGCCCCAGCATTTTTCAGCCCGAAGGCCATCACTTTATAGCAGAACGTCCCCCATAGGGTGACGAAAGTGGTCTTCTCTACATCTTCGGGTGCCATCTTTATTTGATTATACCCCGAGAAACCATCCATAAATGAGAAAAGGGCGAACTTGGCTGTATTATCTACCAATATATCAATGTGCGGCAGGGGAAAATTGTCTTTAGGGCTGGCTCGGTTCAAGTCCCGGTAGTCTACACACATTCGAACCTTGCCGTCCTTTTTCAGGACTGGGACAATGTTGGCCACCCACTCTGGGTACCGAGCTACAGCTAAGAACCCTGCATCAAATTTCTTCCTTACTTCTTCTTTAATTTTTAAAGAAATCTCGGGTCTCATTCTTCGTAACTTTTGCTTAACCAGGGAAGACCCAGGATTCAAAGGCAACTTATGCTGCACAATGTCGGAATCCAGACCGGGCATGTCTTGATATGACCACGCAAAGACATCTTGATACTCTTCAAGAAGGGTTATCAAGCCTTGGCGGATAGGCGCGGTCATACCAGTTCCTACCTTTACTTCTTTCTTTTCCTCCGTGGTCCCCAAGTTTACCAATTCGGTTTCTTCTTGGTGAGGCTTCATTTCACGTTCTTCCTGAGCGACCAACCTCTCCAACTCTGGTGAAAGGACGTCCTCTTCCTCTTCCTCATTTATCGTTTGGCTTATATCTCGATCGAAATCGATTGTCAAACCCTCGTTGTTAGGATCCTCAAAGAATCGACCCTCATATCTATACCAAACTAGACAAAACATGCAAAATTATATGAGAAAAGGTGGAATTGCAAGAACAGATGAAACAAGATCTCTTTGTTTTATTTAATAAGGTAGGTTTCACAAAACAAAAGAGAAAGGAAATCGATAGGCTCTAATTACATTGAATCAGCGGTATAGACTTCCGACTGGCTTATCACGCGCCAGTTCCCCACTTGAGAATCGGGATGGCATGGTTGCACAAAACTTGGCGGGTCTTGAGGGAACTCCTCTTCTACTGTGGCCACCTCTTCCTCGGACACCGTTCCGGCACTGGTGAAACACTGGCTAATACGGCTGGGCCATACCCTATCTGCCCGAAGTCTTGACGGCACATTCCTCCTCCCCGGCATCTCGGGTTCATACCCTAATCCATATTTGTATGGATTTCCCTTGATATCGACCATGTCGGCATTTCCGAGGCCGTCCTTGCCTAGACCCATTTCGGGCTCAAATTCGTTCCTGAGCATAACACGCGCCACCATTATGGCCGCGTTGGAGATAGAAGGTAGCAACGAACTTTGTTCCACAGAGGCGCAGCTCACCACCTCGAAGGATTGGAAAGCCGTTTCCAATGATTCTTCCGCCACTTCTACGTATGGGGCGGAGGAGGGGCAGCTCACTAACATATCCTCTTCACCCGACACTATCACTAAAAGTCCACCCACTGCGAACTTCAATTTCTGGTGAAGCGTTGAAGGGACCACTCCCAGGGCATGAATCCAAGGTCTTCCCAAGAGGCAGCTATAGGCGGGATTTATATCCATTACTTGAAACACCACATTGCAAGTGTAGGGGCCTATCTGAATGGGAATGTCGATTTCCCCCATCACTTCCCGTTGAGTACCATCAAAGGCTCGCACCACCATCGAGCTTGGTTTTAAACATGACGCACTAAAAGGAAGCTTTTACAAAGTGGTCTTCGGCATTACATTTAAACTCGATCCATTGTCGATAAGCACCTTTGCGACAACATGGTCCATACACTTTACCGACACATGAAGAGCCTTGTTGTGTCCTCTCCCCTCTACGGGAATCTCTTCTTCCGCAAACGTGATATAATTGTTGGTGGTTATATGATTAACGATGCCTTCAAAACCCTCCATAGAGATATCGTGGGCTACATGGGCATCATTGAGGACTTTTATCAACAACGTACGATGAGGCTCAGAGTTTATGAGCAGTTCAAGCAACGAGATCCTTACTGGAGTTTTATTCAGTTGCTTGACTACCTTAAACTCACTTTGTTGGATGAGGCGAAGGAACTCATGGGCCTCTTCCAAAGTCACCGTCTTTCCTTGAAGACCTTCTTTCTTTTCAGCCCCTCTTACCACTGGAGGATCTACTTCTTTCGAGGGGGTGGCTACGTCTGTGGGCTCTTGGACCATGGGCGCTTTCCCCTTGGAGGGCAACTCTGCCGGGTGAGGGGAAGCGAACACCCGACCACTGTGGGTTACGCCACTGAGGCGGATGATGTTGGTCACCTTAGCTGACATGGAGTCAACTTCGGTTGCAACTCTTTCGCTGAATGCGGGAGGGGTATACTTCCACGGAACGGCCTTATTACTTTGATATGCAAATGGCGTTGGCTTGGGCGCTGTCCGGGGGTATATGGGTGTGGAGCCGGTCCCTTTCCTAGTAAAACATATCACTAGGGCCTTGGGGGTTAGAGGAACCTTCTTCTCTTCAGACTGCATGCAAATTTGTGGTTCTTCCCTCCCTCCTATGGACACTTCAAGCTACCCGCAATCCATGAGCCGCTGAAGCAATTCTTCTACCGCGGGACAGGTTTCAATGTCGTGCGACTCCCCGAGGTGAAACAAACATTCGTCCCTTTCGCCTCCGCCACGGGAGACCATACATGCCGCTTGCAGCGATTGGTAGATAAAACGTCTGGAAGTAGCCACCTCTCCTAATCTCCTTGCCCGCGATGGCCCACCCTCTTGGATGGTGTTTACGCTAGCCTTTCCATGACTAGCTAGCGGGTTAGTTTTAACATTTGGGCCTTCCTCTTCAAACGATAGTCATCCGACACTGATTAGGTGCTGCACTTTATACTTGAACGGGCGGCAGGAGTCAATGTTTTGTCCGGGAGCTCCACTATGGTACTCACATTTGGCACCCGGGTCATACCACTTGGGGTAGGGTGGCTGGAAGACCCTCCCGGGTATGGCTACCACCAAATGATTCTCCAATAATGAAGGCCATAATTCGGAGTATGCCATGGGAATAGGAGAGAAGTTATATTTTGGGAGTGGGCTCTGTGCATTATTATAGCTCGTGCCGGGGGCCGTATTGTTGACTGGCCGGGGTGTGGCTGGAGCTGTGCGTTGGGCCGGCGTTCTCTCTGCCGTGGGCGGTCCTTTTACTTGAGTCGGGAGGGAACTCCCGGCTCGGATTGAAAAATTTGGGGGATTGGGCTGGTATGAGCTTTGGATATTTTGGGGTGCTTTCATCCACATCGGGGCGGTGGTGACCGCGTGGGCGTCTCCTTCCTTTTTCCTCGCGCCCACTACTGGGGCTCTTCTGTTGTTGTTGGGGGCCACATTGGAAGCATATTCGAACTTGCCTTTTCGTAGTCCGGATTCAATCCTTTCTCCGGCGAAGACGAGATTCGCAAAGTTAGCTGGCATGTAGCCTATCAGCTTTTCATAGTAGAACATGGGTAACGTATCTACCATAATTGTGATAATCTCCCTCTCCGTCATGGGCGGTACGACTTGGGCTGCGAGATCTCTCCATCTTTGGGCATATTCCTTAATGGACTCATGCTCTCGCTTAGTCATACTCTAAAGCTGGTTCCGATCGGGAGCCATATCCGTATTGTACTGGTACTGCCTAATGAAGGCAGTTGCCAAGTCCTTCCATGATCGGATCCGGGAAGCTTCCAGATTGGTATACCATGCTACAGCTGCTCCGGCCAAGCTGTCTTGAAAGAAATGGACCAACAAATTTTCGTCCGCAGAATACGCCCCCATCTTTCGGCAATACATCCGGAGATTCCCTTTTGGACATGTCGTCCCTTTGTACTTATCAAAGTCTGGTACTTTGAACTTGGGAGGGATGACGATGTTGGGCACGAGACATAAATCCGCTAAATCCAAGAATGGGTAATTGCCGAGGCCCTCGACTGCTCTTAACCTTTCTTCAAGCGCCTCAATCTTTCCCTTATCTTCCGCGAAGGGAACAGATTCTTTTACGGGTGTGGGTGAAGCCGGGACATGACGGACTATGTTTGGTTGGGGTAGTTCATGGGGGGATGGATCTTTGAGGTGGAGCAGGGGGCCGAGATGGGTATCTCCTTCCTCATCGTCTTGCCCGGGATAGTCGTCATAAGGTGGGAGTTGCCCTTCGAAGGTAGGGGCTTGGCTTAAATCTTCCGGGGCGGCACGGGGAGCGAAGTCCGGAGGCAAGCCATAGGGGTAAGCTTGCGGGCTATACCTTCGACCAAACACTGTCGTGTTTCTGTCTCGACCTAGATTTAAGGCGGGCTACAGCATTGGCTCCACTTCCCTAACTGTACTGGAGGGCGTGCAGGAACAGATGAAGGCCGATCTATCGGCCTTAAAAGATCAAATGGCTTCCATCTCGGAGGTCATGTTAAAACTCCAGAAAACTATAGAGGATAAACAACGGTGAGTATGCCACCAAAACATGAATATGCAAATGAATGATCAGAGCACTTGGATCCACCCCAAAGTTTTTTAGATAACGTGATGAGTTCAGAACTTCTCATTTTATAAAAAGAACAAATCTTTCATCTAGCCAAGATTATACAAAGGTGTTACAAGAGAACCTAACGGTTTCTAATTATATGGGCCATCAAATCTATGATGTGTTGACAATAATTGATTAGCCCATGAATCTCCTCGGGAGTCGTACACACTTCGGCCATGGCTTTTGCTTTGGCTAATAGACGCGGGAGGTCTTGACTTCCATTCAAGGTCAAGGCGAACCTATCCATCCACATAATCGCTTCTTGATGCAATGCATCAATCACCCTCCCTGTTGCTTCTTTTTCGGTGTACACTTGTGCAAAATCCTCCGCTAGCTTTTGTTCATGGGTCACAGACTAGTTCAACTCTTCCTTGTATTGCCCTATGATAGCTAGCATGCTTTGCTCCGTGGCTTCCAAGTGTTGAGCCAAACTCCTCTTGGACCTTGCGCACGCGGCTAACTCTTCTTTTAAGATCATGCCATGCACCCATGATCGGTCTCTTTCCTCTCTTCGGAGTGTGAGCTCATTGTTGCTACCCCACAATGCTCCTCGGAATTTATTTCGGCCATGTTCCTCCTTGCGGGCCCTTTTGGTTTCTTGTTCAAGGGCTCTTGCAGTGGCCGCGTTTTCCTCTTGTAACTCGGTATACTCTTTCCGGATGTGTGTAGCGGCTGATTTGAACTTCTCCTTGGCGAGTCTTGCCTTCCCTAGCTCTAATTTTAGAGCTTGGATTTCTTCATCTTCCTACAGAGCTTTGAAGTTCTCCTCATTGATAACTTTCAATTTGGAGAGCCAATCTAACCCTCGCATGTAAACTCTTAGCCATCCATGATAACCACCGATGACGCCATTTCGGATGCCTCTAAGCTCCTTGTCTTTCCTCAACGAACTTCTCCATGCCTTGTGGACTCTTTGTATCACCTTGAGACTTTGCGCGCCTAGATCCCTCACAAGGAAAGGCGAGAGACTTTCTTCTGTTGGCGCTCCCCTCATGGGGTACCCTAGCTGTCTTATGGCGAGTGCGGGATTATAATTAATACAACCCCTAGTCGTTATCAATGGAACATTAGGGTAGTCCCCACACGAGAAAAGAACTCCTTCCTTGCCTTCCATCCAACGAGGAAACCAATTGATTGCGTTGCCTCCTATCCCAGCCAAATGTTGGTCCCAATCGACTCTTCCCTTTTCGGCACATGAGCGATAACTTTTGAAGCGGACACGGGTGTCTTGTGTCTTGTTGTAATAGGTGTGAAACCAACCACACACAGAGAGCGGGTAAACAACAGACAATCCGTGCACTGTTTTTGTCACACCTCCGGTCAAAGGTGTCAAACAAATCTGCCAAGATAGCCACCACTGGACTCTCCTTGCTATGGTGATATGCGAGGAAAGCATCAATGGCGGCTAAGTCCACCAAACCGTCAACGTTCGAAAAGAGGACAACCCCAAAAATCAACAAAGCTAATATATCCGCAAACGGGCCCCACTTCTCTTGGCTCGCCATATCCCTTGCCTTGCCTTCCAAGTATTTCCGAGGCAGGCCCACTACGCCGTTCCGAGTTTGCTTCATGCGATCCATCTCTTTTGCCGAATCTCCAACCACAGCTACAATCTTGCTCAAGGAAGGAAGAAAGCCGGAGAAAAGATACGGTTTTCTCCCCCCAAGAGGGCATCCTAATATTTCCTCAAACTCTTCAATAGTTGGTACCATTTGGAAGTCCCCAAACGTGAAACACCTCAACGCCTGGTCACAGTATTGGGCGAGGGATACGACAGCTTCCGTAAATACCTCCGCTGCGGTCAAATCTAGAATCTTCCTGTACACTTTGCGGAAGGCTTGCCTTTGGAGAGGTCCCATCAATCGTCCCAATTCCTTGAGGCTGGTGACATCTAGACTTTTAACCTTGACTTGATAAAACCTTTTGCCGTTTTGATTTGTCCCCATCATTTACCTAAAAAAGGGGTGGATCAAGACTCCGACATGAATGATGCAATGCGTATGCATGAAACGGAAAGAAAACAACACAAATGGGTAATTCACACATACGAGACCGCAGAGATCCAATTTTAATGCTACGTTTAGGGCATGATGGCGCCTCAACGTAGTATTAAAAAGGTTACGCATTACTCTGAAGAAACCAAACATCACTAGCAAAACTATAAACTAGTGCTATTTATCAAAAGATGCATGAGAACAAATGGCACGGAGCATGTTTGCTCTTTGCCCATATTTTGGGAACCTATAGGACAATATCTAGGGGTCTCAAATAACTACTCCCCAACATTTCATAACTCACACGGCTGTTTTCTAGAGGTATCATCACTCAAGATAATAATATTGTGGCGGTATGGAATACCAGCAACAACACATTATAAAGAGAGAAAGCTCTAGACGAGGTTTCAGTATTATCAAGAAAGTCGGAGACCTAGCATGATGATAGATTCACCTCCACTCCTTAAATTCCCATGAACCCGGGTGTAGGGCCCCCTTTTTTACTCAAACCCGTGGGTTCTTAGAATGCAGTGTAAAAAATGTGAAATAGACAACAATTATTTACATTTTACACAGTTCAACAAATGCACACACGAAGTTTCACAAATCCACAATTCCTTAAAATAGGCCTAACTCACATAAATAGTCCCCAGTGGAGTCGCCAACTGTCGCAACGTGCCCTTCTGCGGGCGAGCGAGGCGAGGCTCACGGGTGCGCTTTCCAAAGGAGGAAAGATGCGCGGAGTCGTCACCAACGTTTATTTGTCGGAAACGTCGAAAAAACTGGAGGAAACCGGAAAAACCAAGGTTACGAATCCTTATGGATTATGTATTTACTCTTTTTTAGCTTTCGAAGAAGTTACGAAAACTCACGGATTGCGAAAAACACCTCCTTTCGATTTCCGTCACATTACGGAATTTTCACGGATCGCGTAAGCCTGCTCCCTTTTGATTTTCGGCACATCTCGGGACTTCACATATTGTGCAACAAAGGGTTCCAAGTATCTCGAAGAGGCCAATCAAAGGTTGTGTATCATCAAATAATAATCCCTAGACGAAATTAGGGTATGACACCAGGCACTGGTGGCACAAGCATATGAGGATTCATAAGGCATTGCTTGATCCTTCCGAATGCCACTTGGCAGTCATCATTCCATTGGATGGACTGGTTCTTGCATAATAGCTTGAAGAGAGGCTCAGAAGTAGCGACTAGCTGCGATATGAACCTCGCTATATAATTCAGGCGTCTTAAGAAACCTTGGACTTGCTTCTCGATGCATGGCTTTTACTTTGTCCGGATCCACCTCTATCCCTTTCTGGCTTATGATAAAATTGAGTGATTTTCCTAAATTGACCCCAAAAGTACACTTGGCGGGATTCAATCTTAGTCGGTACTTACACAGTCTTTCGAACAGCTTCTGCAAGTTAACGAGATGTTCCTCCTCGATTTTAGACTTGGCAATCATATCATCCACGTAGACTTCAATTTCTTTGTGCATCATGTCATGGAATAATGCTACCATAGCCCGTTGGTAGGTTGCCCCAACGTTCCTAAGCCCAAAGGACATCCCTTTATAGCTGAACATCCCCCACAGGGTGACGAAGGTTGTTTTTTCCATGTTCTCCAGTGCCATCTTTATTTGGTTGTAGCCTGAGAACTTGTCCATGAAAGAAAACAAAGAAAAATTGGTTGTGTTATCTACAAGGACATTGATTGCGGTGAAGGAAAGTTATCCTTTGGACTGACTTGATTTAGATCCCGATAGTCCATGTACATTCATAGTTTTCCATCTTTCTTGGGGACAGGCACAATGTTGGCAACCTATCCCGGGTATTGAGCGACTGCCAAGAAGTCGACATCAAATTACTTTTTCACCTCTTTTTTTATCTTTAAGGACATCTCGGGCTTCATCTTTCTTAGTTTTTGTTTCACCAGGGAACAACCGGGATTCAAAGGCAACCTATGTTGCACAATGTCGGGGTTCAAACTGGGCATATCTTGGTACGACCAAGTAAAGCTGTCTTGGTAGACTCGCAGCAGAGCCACTTGTTAGTGCTTAGCTCTACTGAGTGTTTAAAAGGTTGGCTAAGATTTTGTTAAAACATAAGCACTTAGACAATGAAGGAAAGCTGGAGTTGCTGCACATGATGTCCAACGTTATGTCAAGGAATCAGATCGGGCTGCACAATGCACAAGGCAAGATAAAATGTCAAATGAAGAATTGAAGCTGCAGGATCCACGATGTCGGATACGATGTCCTGACATCCGGCTCGAAAATACTGGACACATAAATCTGTTATATCTTTAACAGAGTGTGCAGGATCCACGATGTCGGACACGATGTCCTGACATCCGGCCCGAAACTACTGGACACATAAATCTGTTATATCTTTAACAGATTAATGTGCAGTTAGCAACAGATTTGGTGATCTATCTTTAGGAACGAATTAAAAGATAATTAAAGTTCGAATTACAAACTTGAATAGTTCGTTCAGGGATTAAAGATTAAAGATAAAAACTAAAAGATCAAACTGTATCTTTTAGATCTTTAAGTGCAGATTTTCAGGAAAATGATAGATCTCATCCAGCACAAGTAGTTGCAGCCCAGATACGCACACTGCTATATAAACATGAAGGCTGCACGAGTTCTGTACCAAGTCCGGGATTGAAGAGTTATTTTGTGAGTTTTGGGACTTGAGTGTTTTGTGAGCCACCTTGATGTCACCCTAACATCAAGTGTTGGACCTGAGTGTGTAGAGTTGATCTCTTTTGTTCAGAGAGTAATCTCTGGTGTGTATTCGATTTAATTGTAAACACGGGAGAGTGATTGAGAGGGAGTGAGAGGGGTTCTCATATCTAAGAGTGGCTCTTAGGTAGAGGTTGCACGGGTAGTAGTTAGGTGAGAAGGTTGTAAACAGTGGCTGTTAGATCTTCGAACTAACACTATTTTAGTGGATTTCCTCCCTGGCTTGGTAGCCCCCAGATGTAGGTGAGGTTGCACCGAACTGGGTTAACAATTCTCTTGTGTTATTTACTTGTTTTAATCTGTCCATACAGTCAAATATAATCTCCATGTTCTGAAGCGTGATGTCGTGACATCCGGTACGACATCTGACCTCTGTATCAGAATTTCAATTGGTATCAGAGCAGGCACTCGAAATCACTGAGTGAGATCTAGGGAGATAAATTCTGATGAACATGGAGAAAGAAGGAGGACCAGTGAACAGACCACCAATTCTGGATGGAACCAACTATGAATACTGGAAAGCAAGGATGGTGGCCTTCCTCAAATCACTGGATAGCAGAACCTGGAAAGTTGTCATCAAAGGCTGGGAACATCCCAAGATGCTGGACACAGAAGGAAAGCCCACTGATGAATTGAAGCCAGAAGAAGACTGGACAAAAGAAGAAGACGAATTGGCACTTGGAAACTCCAAAGCTTTGAATGCTCTATTCAATGGAGTTGACAAGAATATCTTCAGACTTATCAACACATGCACAGTGGCCAAGGATGCATGGGAGATCCTGAAAACCACTCATGAAGGAACCTCCAAAGTGAAGATGTCCAGATTGCAACTATTGGCTACAAAATTCGAAAATCTGAAGATGAAGGAGGAAGAGTGTATTCATGACTTCCACATGAACATTCTTGAAATTGCCAATGCTTGCACTGCCTTGGGAGAAAGGATGACAAACGAAAAGCTGGTAAGAAAGATCCTCAGATCTTTGCCTAAGAGATTTGACATGAAAGTCACTGCAATAGAGGAGGCCCAAGACATTTGCAACATGAGAGTAGATGAACTCATTGGTTCCCTTCAAACCTTTGAGCTAGGACTCTCGGATAGGACTGAAAAGAAGAGCAAGAATCTGGCGTTCGTGTCCAATGATGAAGGAGAAGAAGATGAGTATGACCTGGATACTAATGAAGGTCTGACTAACGCAGTTGTGCTCCTTGGCAAACAGTTCAACAAAGTGCTGAACAGAATGGACAGGAGGCAGAAACCACATGTCCGGAACATCCCTTTCGACATCAGGAAAGGTAGTGAATACCAGAAAAGGTCAGAGGAAAAGCCCAGTCACAGCAAAGGAGTTCAATGCCATGGGTGTGAAGGCTATGGACACATCAAAGCTGAATGTCCCACTCATCTCAAGAAGCAGAGGAAAGGACTTTCTGTATGTCGGTCTGATGATACAGAGAGTGAACAAGAAAGTGATTCTGACAGAGATGTGAATGCACTCACTGGGAGATTTGAATCTGCTGAAGATTCATGTGATACAGATAGTGAAATCACTTTTGATGAGCTTGCTATATCCTATAGAGAACTATGCATCAAAAGTGAGAAGATCCTTCAGCAAGAAGCACAACTGAAGAAGGTCATTGCAAATCTGGAGGCTGAGAAAGAGGCACATGAAGAGGAGATATCTGAGCTTAAAGGAGAAGTTGGTTTTCTGAACTCTAAACTGGAAAACATGACAAAATCAATAAAGATGCTGAATAAAGGCTCAGATATGCTTGATGAAGTGCTACAGCTTGGGAAGAATGTTGGAAACCAGAGAGGACTTGGGTTTAATCATAAATCTGCTGGCAGAATAACCATGACAGAATTTGTTCCTGCCAAAAATAGCACTGGAGCCACGATGTCACAACATCGGTCTCGACATCATGGAACGCAGCAGAAAAGGAGCAAAAGAAAGAAGTGGAGGTGTCACTACTGTGGCAAGTATGGTCACATAAAGCCCTTTTGCTATCATTTACATGGCCATCCACATCATGGAACTCAAAGTAGCAGCAGTGGAAGGAAGATGGTGTGGGTTCCAAAACACAAGACTGTTAGTCTTGTTGTTCATACTTCACTTAGAGCATCAGCTAAGGAAGATTGGTACCTAGATAGCGGCTGTTCCAGACACATGACAGGAGTTGAAGAATTCCTGGTGAACATTGAACCTTGCTCCACTAGCTATGTGACATTTGGAGATGGCTCTAAAGGAAAGATCACTGGAATGGGAAAGCTAGCCCATGATGGACTTCCTAGTCTGGACAAAGTACTGCTGGTGAAGGGACTGACTGCAAACTTG
This sequence comes from Glycine max, assembly GCF_000004515.6. Classification (NCBI taxonomy): domain Eukaryota; kingdom Viridiplantae; phylum Streptophyta; class Magnoliopsida; order Fabales; family Fabaceae; genus Glycine; species Glycine max. The sequence goes on along the minus strand of NC_016090.4, from coordinate 25,932,808 downwards.
ATCAGCATCAGTCAGTTGTGTGATGAAGGATTCAATGTAAACTTCACAAAGTCAGAATGCTTGGTGACAAATGAGAAGAGTGAAGTCCTAATGAAGGGCAGCAGATCAAAGGACAACTGTTACCTATGGACACCTCAAGAAACCAGTTACTCCTCCACATGTCTACCCTCCAAAGAAGATGAAGTCAGAATATGGCATCAAAGATTTGGACATCTGCACTTAAGAGGCATAAAGAAAATCATTGACAAAGGTGCTGTTAGAGGCATTCCCAATCTGAAAATAGAAGAAGGCAGAATCTGTGGTGAATGTCAGATTGGAAAGCAAGTCAAGATGTCCCACCAGAAGCTTCAACATCAGACCACTTCCAGGGTGCTGGAACTACTTCACATGGACTTGATGGGGCCTATGCAAGTTGAAAGCCTTGGAGGAAAGAGGTATGCCTATGTTGTTGTGGATGATTTCTCCAGATTTACCTGGGTCAACTTTATCAGAGAGAAATCAGACACCTTTGAAGTATTCAAAGAGTTGAGTCTAAGACTTCAAAGAGAAAAAGACTGTGTCATCAAGAGAATCAGGAGTGATCATGGCAGAGAGTTTGAAAACAGCAAGTTTACTGAATTCTGCACATCTGAAGGCATCACTCATGAGTTCTCTGCAGCCATTACACCACAACAAAATGGCATAGTTGAAAGGAAAAACAGGACTTTGCAAGAGGCTGCTAGGGTCATGCTTCATGCCAAAGAACTTCCCTATAATCTCTGGGCTGAAGCCATGAACACAGCATGCTACATCCACAACAGAGTCACACTTATAAGAGGGACTCCTACCACACTGTATGAAATCTGGAAAGGGAGGAAGCCAACTGTCAAGCACTTCCACATCTTTGGAAGTCCATGTTACATTTTGGCAGACAGAGAGCAAAGGAGAAAGATGGATCCCAAGAGTGATGCAGGAATATTCCTGGGATACTCTACAAACAGCAGAGCATATAGAGTATTCAATTCCAGAACCAGAACTGTGATGGAATCCATCAATGTGGTTGTTGATGATCTAACTCCAGCAAGAAAGAAGGATGTCGAAGAAGATGTCAGAACATCGGGAGACAATGTAGCAGATACAGCTAAAAGTGCAGAAAATGCAGAAAACTCTGATTCTGCTACAGATGAACCAAACATCAACCAACCTGACAAGAAACCCTCAATTAGAATCCAGAAGATGCACCCCAAGGAGCTGATTATAGGAGATCCAAACAGAGGGGTCACTACAAGATCAAGGGAGATTGAGATTGTCTCCAATTCATGCTTTGTCTCCAAAATTGAGCCCAAGAATGTGAAAGAGGCACTGACTGATGAGTTCTGGATCAATGCTATGCAAGAAGAATTGGGGCAATTCAAAAGGAATGAAGTTTGGGAGCTAGTTCCTAGGCTCGAGGGAACTAATGTGATTGGCACCAAGTGGATCTTCAAGAACAAAACCAATGAAGAAGGTGTTATAACCAGAAACAAGGCCAGACTTGTTGCTCAAGGGTACACTCAGATTGAAGGTGTAGACTTTGATGAAACTTTCGCCCCTGTTGCTAGACTTGAGTCCATCAGATTGTTACTTGGCGTAGCTTGCATCCTCAAATTCAAGCTGTATCAGATGGATGTGAAGAGCGCGTTTCTGAATGGATACCTGAATGAAGAAGCCTATGTGGAGCAGCCAAAGGGATTTGTAGATCCAACTCATCCAGATCATGTATACAGGCTCAAGAAGGCTCTCTATGGATTGAAGCAAGCTCCAAGAGCTTGGTATGAAAGGCTAACAGAATTCCTTACTCAGCAAGGATATAGGAACTCTCTTTGTCAAACAAGATGCTGAAAACTTGATGATAGCACAGATATATGTTGATGACATTGTGTTTGGAGGGATGTCGAATGAGATGCTTCGACATTTTGTCCAACAGATGCAATCTGAATTTGAGATGAGTCTTGTTGGAGAGCTGACTTATTTTCTGGGACTCCAAGTGAAGCAGATGGAAGACTCCATATTCCTCTCACAAAGCAAGTATGCAAAGAACATTGTCAAGAAGTTTGGGATGGAAAATGCCAGCCATAAAAGAACACCAGCACCTACTCACTTGAAGCTGACAAAAGACGAAGCTGGCACCAGTGTTGATCAAAGTTTGTACATAAGCATGATTGGGAGCTTACTATATTTAACAGCTAGCAGACCTGACATCACCTATGCAGTAGGTGTTTGTGCAAGATATCAAGCCAATCCCAAGATAAGTCACTTGAATCAAGTAAAGAGAATTCTGAAATATGTAAATGGCACCAGTGACTATGGGATTATGTACTGTCATTGTTCAGATTCAATGCTGGTTGGGTATTGTGATGCTGATTGGGCTGGAAGTGCAGATGACAGAAAAAGCACTTCTGGTGGATGCTTCTATCTGGGCAACAATCTTATTTCATGGTTCAGCAAGAAGCAGAACTGTGTGTCCCTATCTACTGCAGAAGCAGAGTATATTGCAGCAGGAAGCAGCTGTTCACAACTAGTTTGGATGAAGCAGATGCTCAAGGAGTACAATGTCGAACAAGATGTCATGACATTGTTCTGTGACAACTTGAGTGCTATTAATATTTCTAAAAATCCTGTTCAACACAGCAGAACCAAGCACATTGACATTAGACATCACTATATTAGAGATCTTGTTGATGATAAAGTGATCACACTGAAGCATGTTGACACTGAGGAACAAATAGCAGATATTTTCACAAAGGCATTGGATGCAAATCAGTTTGAAAAACTGAGGGGCAAGCTGGGCATTTGTCTGCTAGAAGACTTATAGCAATTACTTCTATTTGAATGTGCTCAAACGTTAATAGCACATTCATTACTGGGCCAAAACAGATTCGTCCGTTGCTTCACACGCCCCTCTACATTCTTCATTCAAATTTATATTTTCGTGGCATTCTTGTTTTCATCAGCATTCCCCAACACCTCTCGGAATTTCACGAAACCATTTCAAAAGCACTGCGTTTTCATGGCTACCGCACCAAAAGAAACTTCAGCTCCTGGTTCACCTTCTGTACCATCATCTCCATCATCCACCAAAGCACCATCACACCAGGAACGACCTGAATTCACTATCCAACCCATACAAATGATTCCTGGTCAAGCTCCTGTCCCTGAGAAACTGGTTCCCAAACGACAACAGAGAGTGAAGATTTCTGAAAACCCTAGCCTTGCAACAAGTCCTAGGGAAGTAGACACGGAGATGGACAAGAAGATCCGCAGTATTGTGAGTAACATTCTGAAAGATGCTTCTGTTCCTGATGCTGATAAAGATGTTCCAACATCTTCCACCCCAAATGTTTCTGTTCCTGATGCTGAGAAAGATGTTCCAACATCTTCCACCCCAAATGCTGAAGTCCTCTCTTCCTCCAGCAAAGAGAGATCAACAGAGGAAGATGATCAAGCCACAGAGGAGACCCCTGCACCACGGGCACCAGAACCGGCTCCAGGTGACCTCATTGACCTAGAAGAAGTAGAATCTGATGAGGAACCCATTGCCAACAAGTTGGCACCTGGCATTGCAGAAAGATTACAAAGCCGAAAGGGAAAAACCCCCATTAAGAGGTCTGGACGAATCAAAACTATGGCACAGAAGAAGAGCACTCCAATCACTCCTACCACATCCAGATGGAGCAAAGTTGCAATCCCTTCCAAGAAGAGGAAAGAAATTTCCTCATCTGATTCTGATTATGATGTCGAACTAGATGTTCCCGACATCAAGCGGGCCAAGAAATCAGGGAAAAAGGTGCCTGAAAATGTCCCTGATGCACCATTGGACAACATTTCATTCCACTCCATTGGCAATGTTGAAAGGTGGAAATATGTATATCAACGAAGGCTTGCTTTAGAAAGAGAACTGGGAAGAAATGCCTTGGATTGCAAGGAGATCATGGACCTCATCAAGGCTGCTGGATTGCTGAAAACTGTCACCAACCTGGGAGATTGCTATGAAAGCTTAGTCAGGGAATTCATTGTCAACATTCCCTCTGACATAACAAACAGAAAAAGTGATGAGTATCAGAAAGTGTTTGTCAGAGGAAAATGTGTTAGATTCTCCCCTGCTGTAATCAACAAATACCTGGGCAGACCAATTGAAGGAGTGGTGGATATTGCTGTTTCTGAGCATCAGATTGCCAAGGAAATCACTGCCAAACGAGTCCAGCATTGACCAAAGAAAGGGAAGCTTTCTGCAGGGAAGCTAAGTGTGAAGTATGCAATCCTGCACAGGATTGGGGCTGCAAACTGGGTACCCACTAATCACACTTCCACTGTTGCCACAGGTTTGGGTAAATTTCTGTATGCTGTCGGAACCAAGTCCAAATTTAATTTTGGAAACTATATTTTTGATCAAACTGTTAAGCATTGAGAATCGTTTGCTGTCAAATTACCCATTGCCTTCCCAACTGTATTGTGTGGCATTATGTTGAGTCAACATCCCAATATCTTAAACAACATTGACTCTGTAATGAAGAGAGAATCTCCTCTATCCCTGCATTACAAACTGTTTGAGGGGACACATGTCCCAGACATTGTCTCGACATCAGGGAAAGCTGCTGCTTCAGGTGCTGTATCCAAGGATGCCTTGATTGCTGAACTCAAGGACACATGCAAGGTGTTGGAGGCAACCATCAAAGCCACCACAGAGAAGAAAATGGAGCTGGAACGCCTGATCAAAAGGCTCTCAGACAGTGGCATTGATGATGGTGAAGCAGCTGAGGAAGAAGAAGCAGCTGAGGAAGAAGAAGAAGCTGCTGAGGAAGAGGAAGATGCAGCAGAAGATACAGAATCCGATGATGATGATTCTGAAGCCACCCCATGACCATCAGACCTTTATTTTTGCCTTTTACTCTTACTAGTTATAGGGGCATGTCCCTTTGAACAATTAATTTGCTATTGGTCTGTAATATTTGCATGCATTCTACTTTTGTCAAATTCTGTCTAAAAAGGGGGAGTAATAGTATAATAGTATTATGCATGATTAGTAGGATACGATGTATGCATGATTCATGATTTTGAGGGGGAGTTGTATGATACGATGTATGCATGATTCATGATTTTGAGGGGAAGACTGCTGCTGCTGATGACGACTGATGTGAGCTACTGTAACTACGAAGCAGAACGCTGATGTCACATGAGATGTCTTGACATCTTGGAAAAGACTAGTAGCTGATAGAAGATGCTGTAGTGAACTGCTTCACAGCAGTAGGAGCATGGAGACAGGGGGAGCAGAAAGCTGATGTCACGTGAGATGTCTTGACATCCTGGAAACGACTTGCAACTTGCAGAATTTTGCTGTCGCCATTACCTATTCCGCTGTGCTTGATTACTCTGATAATGAAAGTTGTTGATCCCACTTGCATAACTGCTCGTACCTGCTCAGGAAGTGTCTAAGTATGTTTTAGACAAAATTTGCCAAAGGGGGAGATTGTTAGTGCTTAGCTCCACTGAGTGTTTAAAAGGTTGGCTAAGATTTTGTTAAAACATAAGCACTTAGACAATGAAGGAAAGCTGGAGTTGCTGCACATGATGTCCAACGTTATGTCAAGGAATCAGATCGGGCTGCACAATGCACAAGGCAAGATAAAATGTCAAATGAAGAATTGAAGCTGCAGGATCCACGATGTCGGATACGATGTCCTGACATCCGGCTCGAAAATACTGGACACATAAATCTGTTATATCTTTAACAGAGTGTGCAGGATCCACGATGTCGGACACGATGTCCTGACATCCGGCCCGAAACTACTGGACACATAAATCTGTTATATCTTTAACAGATTAATGTGCAGTTAGCAACAGATTTGGTGATCTATCTTTAGGAACGAATTAAAAGATAATTAAAGTTCGAATTACAAACTTGAATAGTTCGTTCAGGGATTAAAGATTAAAGATAAAAACTAAAAGATCAAACTGTATCTTTTAGATCTTTAAGTGCAGATTTTCAGGAAAATGATAGATCTCATCCAGCACAAGTAGTTGCAGCCCAGATACGCACACTGCTATATAAACATGAAGGCTGCACGAGTTCTGTACCAAGTCCGGGATTGAAGAGTTATTTTGTGAGTTTTGGGACTTGAGTGTTTTGTGAGCCACCTTGATGTCACCCTAACATCAAGTGTTGGACCTGAGTGTGTAGAGTTGATCTCTTTTGTTCAGAGAGTAATCTCTGGTGTGTATTCGATTTAATTGTAAACACGGGAGAGTGATTGAGAGGGAGTGAGAGGGGTTCTCATATCTAAGAGTGGCTCTTAGGTAGAGGTTGCACGGGTAGTAGTTAGGTGAGAAGGTTGTAAACAGTGGCTGTTAGATCTTCGAACTAACACTATTTTAGTGGATTTCCTCCCTGGCTTGGTAGCCCCCAGATGTAGGTGAGGTTGCACCGAACTGGGTTAACAATTCTCTTGTGTTATTTACTTGTTTTAATCTGTCCATACAGTCAAATATAATCTCCATGTTCTGAAGCGTGATGTCGTGACATCCGGTACGACATCTGACCTCTGTATCAGAATTTCACCACTAATTCATCTCGGATAGGTGTGGTCATGTCCGTGCCAACCATTACCTCTTTCTTTTCCTCACCAACACCCAAGTTTATGATTTCCATCTCTTCTTGGTGTGGCTTCATTTCTCGGTCTTCCTGTTTGAGCATTATTTTTAGCTCTTGGGGAAGCCCCCAATCCTCATCTTCTACATCCTTAGCTTGGTTTACTAGCTACTCAAAATTGACGTCTGGGTCCTCGGTATTAGTACCTTCACAGGACTTATTAGCGGGTTTGTACCATTTAATTGAAACAAAAATAAACATGCAGACGAATGATAATGGATGAAGGTGCAAGAAAAAAATGAAGAAAATATGTATTTATATATATTTGATAGCAAAAGACAAGCCCAAACAAGGAGAAAACCCTAAAGCCTAGGCCCAACTATAGGGTTAGGACTAACAAATTACATTATGTTTGCCACAGAAATTTTGGGTTGTTCGATAATTTGCCAGTTTCCCAACTCGAACTCAGGAGGGCATGGCCACACCTAGTCTGATTGCTCTTGATGGACTTCATCGTGGATCATGGCGACCCGCTCTTCACACATCCAGCCCACGCTGATGAAGCATTCATTGATGAGACAAAAGGGAATCCCTTCACTTGTGGTCCTTGCGGCTGGCCCGTGCTTCTACCCTTCCTTTCTAGGGCATTTCTCCTCACGTCGGCGCAAGTAGGCTTATATCCTAGCCCGAACCTTCTGTGGTTCTCCTTGAACTCCACCAAGCTCGACACGCCATCGTTGTTCTGACCTAAACCCATTCCGGGCTCGTACCCATGTCCCAACATTACACGGGCTACCATCAATGCAACACCAGATGAATGGGGTTGCACTGGGGGAGATTCGACATAAGCGTTGCTCACCACTTCCAATGCTTGAAAAGTCGTCTCGAAGGACTCCTCCGTGGCTTCTACATATGGCGTAGAAGAAGGACAACTTACCAGAATGTCTTCATCCCTCGAGACTATGACTAACTGCCCTTCCACCACAAATTTCAACCTTTGGTGGAGCGTTGAAAGGACTACCCCGACTGAGTGAATCCAAGGTTGACCTAACAGGCAGCTCTAGGCCGGGTTGATATCCATCACTTGGAAAGTGATCTGACATGTGTGGGGTCCAATCTGAATTGGGAGATTAATCTCCCCCCTTACGTCTCGGCGACTGCCGTCAAAAGCCCGCACGACCATGGAACTCGACCTTAGGTCTGACGCATTGAAAGGAAATTCATCCAAGGTAGCATTGGGCATGACATTGAGCAATGAACCATTGTCAATGAGCACCTTAGCCACGATATGGTCCAAGCACTTAACGGACACATGCAAGCCCCTATTATGTCCCCGGCCCTCGACGGGTATCTCCTCATCGGCAAAGGTGAGGTAATTGTTGGTGGTAATATTGTTGATGATTCCCCCAAAGCCTTCCATGAATATGTCTTGGGCGACATGGGCCTCATTCAAGATCTTTACTAGAAGTGCCCGATGAGGCTCAGAGTTCATGAGTAGTTCCAACAGGGAGACCCTGGCTTGGGTTTTATTGAGTTGTTCAATTACCTTGAACTCGCTTTGCTGAATGATAGGATGGAACTCATTTTCTTCTTCAATGGATATTTTCTTTTTACTGAAGTCTTCCTCTCCCTTAGCAAATCTCCCAGCCGAGATCTCCTCATACAGAATCAGGCTTGCCTTGTCGCTTTCTTCCGTGCCCACCTTCGCCTTTCCCTTCGTGTCCTTGGACCGTACCAACGGGTTGGGTGCCGCAATGATTCGCCCACTACGAGTCATGTCGCTTGTGCTAGAGATGTTAGTAACTTTGGTAGAGGATAGGTCATCTCTGAAGGACTCGTCCTTCCTTTTGTCGAGATTTTGGGGGGCGTACCTCCATGGGACTGCCTTGTCACTCTTGTAAGGGAAAGGGACAAACTTCTTACCCGGGATAGGCTGGAAGCCTCGGGGCTTTTGGGTGACAACATCTCTAGTGAAGTGGATAAGCAATGGTTTGGGGTTGCTCGGGCTTTTGTTAGCCGATTGCATGCACACATGTTGCTCCCCCTTGCTTGCGCCACCAACTTCAAATCGACCTTGATCCATTATCCCTTGTAGCAAATCGTCTACCATAGGGCATGCCTCTACATCTTGCGCTGCCCTGGGTGTATCAAGCAGGTATCCCCCTTTCCCCCATTAAAGCAAATAATGCCCGCCTCGCACTGCACCTTCAATATAAACCTCCTAGAGGTTACCACATCTTTCATTTGCTTCGGCCTCTGAGGTTTGCACTCCTCCACTGCATTAACCACTGGTCCCCCATGACTGGCAAGAGAGTTTGTCTTTACGTTTGGACCATCCTCTTGGAATGTCAGCCAACTTGCGTGAATCAAACTTTGGACCTTATGTTTGAAGGCCACACATTGTTCTATCGAGTGCCCCGGGACACCTCCATGATAAGCGCAGGTCGCGTTGGGGTTGTACCATTGAAAGAAAGGAGACTAGAAAATCTTCCCGGGGGTCACCAGCACCATTTGGTTGGAAATCAAACATGGTAGCAAGTCTGCGTACGACATTAGGATGGGAGCGAATTCTGCAAGTTTCTTTACCGGAAAATTCCTTCTCGGATTGGCGCTTGTGCTCGAATTGGAGCTGTCGGCGGGGCGAGGTTGTGTAGGAGCCGAGTTTTGAGTGGGGACCCTTTGTGGTTGAGCGGGTGCCCTTTGCTGGATGGGCGTTGGGCTGGAGGGGTTTTCAACACAGGCCGAAAAGCTTGGTTGATGTTGGGCATATTGGTAAGTGTTGTAAGGGGTTCGTTAGGGCTTTGGCCAAGTAGGAGCTGAAGTCACGATGTGGGCTTCTCCTTCCTTCTTCTTTCCCCCACTTGCCCAGAATCTCCTATTGCTTGTGCCGGCAGGGGTGACATAATCGAACTTCCCTTTTTTCAGGCCTACTTCGATCCTCTCGCCCGCAAATACTAAATCTGCGAAGCTAGAGGGCATGTAGCCCACCAACTTTTCATAGTAGAACGTCGACAACATGTTTACTATCATAGTGATCATCTCTCTTTCTACCATAGGGGTGCCACTTGTGCTGCCAAGTCCCTCCACCGTTAGGCGTACTCCTTAAAGGACTCATGCTCCCGCTTGCTCATATTTTGCAGCTAGGTTCTATTGGGAGCCATGTCAGTATTGTATTGGTACCGCCTAATGAAGGTAGTAATCAAGTCCTTCCATGAGCAGATACGAGAAGCCTCCAAATTGGTATACCAGATGACCACCACCCCGACCAAACTTTCTTAGAAGAAATGCATTAATAGTTTCTCATCCCTAGAGTTTGCCCCTATTTTTTGGCAGTACATCTTTAGGTGATTCTTGGGGCAAGTGGTCCCTTTTATTTATCAAAATCTAGTACCTTGAACTTTGGGGGGATGAAAACATCAGGTACCAAACACAATTCTACCATGTCACTGAAAGGTAATCACCAAACCCTTCGACAACCCTTAATCTCTCCTCGATGAGATCAAGTTTCTCTCTCCCTTCCACGACCGGAGGCGGCCCCCCTACTGAGAAATGTAGTGGTTGTAGAGGGCAGAGTCGAGGAGCTCCCACGGTATTGGGTTAAGGCATAGCATTAAATTTCGGTCCCTCAGTAGTGAATGTGGGATATGGATCGAAGTCACCTTGAGCATGCTCCTAAGGTTCTTCACAAGCGCCCTCTATAGGCTGGGGTTGCAGAAGGATGGGTAGGAACTGTCTTGACGGCAGCGTTGGAGACGGCAACTGCAGCCGTGTTGCTTTCCATCATTCTCTTCATGCTTAACATGGCTTCCATCATGGAAGCCAATTGATCCTTCAAGGCCTCCATATCTGCCTTCATTTGTTCTTGCACCTCCTCTATGTCACCTATGACTCTAGTTTTGGAACGGGTTCAATAGGGGTGCCTTAAAGCGTGTTTAGTTATGGTGTTTACTACTAAAAGAAAAAAATGTAGTGAGTAATGTGACAAAGAACTAAACATGAATGCATGCTAAAGATGAGTTGTCGAAGTATTGGGCTCGCGCAGAATTTTGAACAAAGACATAGGTGTCGCAACATACCCTTCCGTGGGAGGGCGACACGAGGCTCACGGGTGCGTCTTCCAAGGAAGGAAAACGTGCTGAGTTGCCACCAACGTTTATTTGAGGAAAATGTTAGAAAAACCAAAAGTAGGTCTATGAACTTTAAGTATGAATGGTTCGGGAGTTGTTTTTACGCACGGGGAAGGTATTAGCACCCCGCACGTCCATCACAAGGGACGGCAACCTCTAATCAAGTGTGCGAATCATGACTTCAAAATTATGTATTTTCCCTTTTATATTTATGCTTTTTATGTATTTTTCCTTTTCATGATTTTTTATGTTTTTCTTGCCTTTTTATGTTTTTTACTTTTTTGTGGTCGACAAGGGTGTTTCCCTTGCTCCTAAGTATTCCTCAATTGCGATGAGGAAATCGGACCTACATAGTTCTTTTAGAACTGAACGTTGGTTAAGTTGTTTTTATCTTTTTTGAAAGATTGATTTTAGTTGTGAACAAAAGTCGTTTAAGGCATTGGACCTTTAAACGATCTTTTGATTTTTGAAAAGAAAGAATCGTTAAGGCATTGGTGATTAACCGAGGTTACAACATGAATGATTGGTTGATCTTTATTTTAAAGGCGATTAAACGAGATTACAACACAAACAATTGGTTGAAATTCATTTAAACATTAATTAAGTGAGGTTATGGCTTAAACGATCGATCAAAACTCGTTTAAAATGAAGAAAAAGAATACCGAAAGTAGACGAGATAAAGATGAAAACATACAAAGCATGAATGGACCCCTAAGGGTGCATAGAATGAATTCAAAGCTTCGAAATTGAAAACTAACCGGTCGAAGAACGACCAAGAATGGCGAAGAACGTTCACGAAAGCGTTACAGAACAACTCGGCTTGGATTTTCTCCTTCTTTCTTCTTCTCCTCATTAATTTTAATTGAATTCTGAATACCCAGGGTTCTGAACCCTTCATACTCAGCCTCCCTCCCCTATTTATAGCAAAAATAGGGGAGGTGTTTGCCATCCAGCTCGTCGGGGCAAGCTGGTTTCTTCCTAATGAAGCTTTCTGATGGGCCCAGTGCTGAAGGATACCCCCTAGTTTGATCAGTTCACCCCCATTTTTCGTATTTTGCTCATTTCCTCCTGAAACATCGCAAAACTTTACAGATTATGCGGCGAAGAGTGTTAAGCATCTCAACTCAGCTGGCAAGAATTTAAATGGTTGTAAACAAACATCCCCAGACAAAATTAGGGTATGACAGTTGCCCCTCTTTACTTATCTTTTATTGGAGATAAAAGGGAAGTAAAGATAAGACACTAATTTCGTTCGAATCGCATTTCCACCCGACCGACCATTAGCTCAATCAGCGAGACCTGTCAAAAGAAAGAGCATAAAAGACATCAGGTGCATCAGCAAAAGCCTTGGTGCCTTGAAAGCGATAAAAGAAATGGATAACCATGATGGCCTCTGCATGCTATCGGACTCGCTTGTCTTGAGATAGTAGGGGAGACTCCAGTAGCCTTGGTCAACAGACATTGAATCTCTTGACCAGGGAAGAATAAGACTATGTTTGTCTCTGCATGCCATCGGACTTGATTGTCTTCCGGATAGCAAAAAAGGCTGCAAAAAATCTCCAAATGATTAGAAACGGACGACCATTATCGTCCCGGATACAATCAGACTCGCTTGTCTCTGGATGATAAAGGGGACTTTGATAGTCTCGGAAAAACAAAAGCATGTGACCACTATAGTCTTTGTGCGCCATCGGACTTGATTGTCTCTGGATGGCAAAAGGAGGGACTAAAGTAGTCCCGGTCAATAGACACTGAATCTTTGACAAGGGGTGCAGATGACCATATTTGTTTCCGTGCATCAACATGTTCGCTTGCCTCTGGTTAACAAAGGGGAGACTAACATAGTCTTGATCGATAGACAACGAGTCTTCGACAAAGGGAGCATATGACCATATTTGTCTCTACGTGTCATTAGACTTGTTGTCTCTGGATGACAAAGGTGTGGATGACCATGAGTTGTCTCCGCATGCTATCGGACTTGATTGTCTCTGGATAGCAAGGGTGTGGATAACCATGAAATGTCTCTGCGTGTCAACGGGCTTGCTTGCCTCTAGTTGACGGAATGGAGACTAAAGTAGTCTTGGTCGATAGACATCGAGTCTTTGACAAAAAGAGCAGATGACCATATTGGACTCTGCGTGTCATCGGACTTGCCATCTCTAGATGACAAAAGGAGACTAAATTAGTCTCGGTCGATAGACATCGAGTCTTCAACAAAGGGAGCAGATAATCATATTGTTCTCTGTGCATCATTGGACTTGCCGTCTCTGGATGACGAAGGGAGACTAAAGTAGTCTCGGTCGATAGACATTGAGTCTTCAACAAAGGGAGCAGATGACCATATTGGTCTCTGTGCGTCATCAGACTTGCCGTCTCTGGATGACAAAGGGAGACTAAAGTAGTCTCGGTCGATAGACGTCGAGTCTTTGACAAAGGGAGCAGATGACCATATTGGTCTATGCTCATCATCGGACTTGCTGTCTCTGGATGACGAAGGGAGACTAAAGTAAAGTAGGGTCGATCGATAGTTAAGTCTTCGACAAAGGAAGTAGATGACCATATTGGTCTCTGCGTGTCATCGGACTTGCCGTCTCTGGATGACGAAAAGGAGAGACTAAAGTAGTCTCAGTGTTCTTTCACTAAAATGCGAACATGCTTTAGCAAAAAAACAAACCTCCAGCCGATCAAAGCAACATATATTTTTGAAGAAAAAAAATGTGTCTATTGGGGAAGGGAAGCCTGCTGATAGAATTTTCTCATAACCACAAATGAGATTTAGGATATTAGCATTTCGTTTCTAAACAATCATTTAGAGGAAACACTGGGTCAAACTGAAAATGGAAGAAAAATCACTCAAAGTGTATAAATCTCACACAGGCAAGTGTTTCATCCTAATTCCAAACCATAGATATGTCAAGACTTGTCTTTGCAAATCATTTCCTATCAAATCAAAGATAACATGCGCAATCATGGGTCAATAGGACCTTTTTTTGTAATGGCATGTTTGGTGTGGAATCTGGCTTTGAGTGTTTTGGCCTTTTCCTATTCTATTTTCTTTTTGGCAGGGCGCGACAGAGACGCGGGCACAAAGATTTGGTTGGTAACCAAGAAGGGGACTTCTTCATGCGTATCAAGTCATGGTTTCGTTTCTATTCTTTTTTCTCATGACAATTTTGTACATTATTCAGACATTGTTTGGTCCAAAGGCCTTTTCTGCATCTTTTCTTTTGCTTTCTTCTGATCTTTGACCGAGAATTTTCATTATTTCTTTTTCTTTTGCTTTCCTCCAATCTTTGATCGAGGATTTTCTCTTTTTTTTTCTTTGCTTTCCTTCGATCTTTGATCAGGGAGTTTCTCTTTTTATTTTGCTTTTTGAAGCGCATTCACCACTTAACAGTAAACGAAACTTTTTTTTGGGGAGATCCTTCCGTTCTTTCTTCCTAAGGTAAGGGTAAAAATCCCTATCCGGGTCAAGGCTTATGGCCGAAGGATTAGGTTTTGGCCCAAAAGCCTTGCAGAGGACCGGACACGATGTATGTCAGGGTATTGGTTTGGCAAGCGGTTCAAGGATAAAGGGAATGCCCCACGTCATTTCCATGACACACATATAACAATGATGATTTAGAAATTTTATACAAAACTGATCATGCATGCACCCATGTGGACACTCAAACATCAAGTATTTTGGCCATGTGACGCTACGGCTTAGAATTCATTTTTCCTATTTAAATCAACCCAGTGTTTCCAAAAGATGGTCTTTTATCAATTTATGCACACATCCGAGTCCATTTAGGCATTCGGGGAAACTTTTACGGCAATCACCCTTCAGGTGTATACACATTGTTTTCAAAATCCACTTGTGTTCTGACCGGTGAATTTCCAAAGAAAAAACTGGCAATTATTCCTTTTCAAAAGCGTGTTGGCTTTTTGGTCAACCAATTTCCCTATTTTTCATTATTATACTTTTTTTCCTTTATTTCTTCCAATCAATTTCTTCAAGCAAAAGGATTAGAAATAGTTTGCAAATCAGGCATAGTTGGTATCCAAGATTACATTTTATTGAAAAAGGGCATGCGACTGAAAGTACACAAGACCTACATTTTTTTGTTCAGACAAACCATTGCAAAGTAAATACGACAACATGCTAGAAGCGGTAAAATTACTCATAATGAGCGATTGATGACTGAAAGCGATAATGACATGTTTTGTTTAATCATAATGGACATAATAACTAGAAGCAAATAATGTCAAGTCACAACAGAAATAACAAAATAAGCCAAAAGCAATAATGTCGAAAGAAGACAAATCACAAGTTTGGCAATCCGGCCGTACAGCCCCGTCTCCTCATAGGAGGAAGTCTATCAGGTCGGCCGTGTCCTCGTCGTCCTGGGCTTCATCTCCACCTGTGGAGGTCCCCGTGGGCCCTGCCTACGTCTCAAATTCGGTCTCATCCCCAGGCCACGCCACCGTGGCCTCAAACTGCTCGGGAGTGGGCCAAGGGAAAGTACTGGGGTCCTGACTCTGTTGGTGCAGGTTGTAACGGTAGAATGTCTCATTCAGCCGCCTCTGCCCTTGGTGATTAGCCTCCTGCTAGCTAGTCACGGACGCATATACCTGTCCATCCGGAGTTCTATCCTTTGCAGGCGATCGGAGATAGACCTCAGAGACGGTGCCTCCTCTGAGGCTGCGGTGGTGCATCGGCAGCTTGCTGCTGGTCCTCCTCGAGCTGTTGCGATGCCTGGCCCTGTGCCTGCCTAGGGATGTAGTATTTTTCTATGAAGGCCCTATTAATAGGTGGCCAAATGACCTTGCTGGGGGTGACGGGCACTCTATAGAACTGGCAAAGGCCCATGATCAGAGTGGGAAACCCCAGGGTCCTATTGGACTACTTTGGGTCCACACAGTGTCTCGTGGGTGCAACACCTATAAACTGATAAATGGCGTCGGAAATGAGCTGAGCCATGTGCACACTAACCTGCGTTCGAATGGCATAAATCAACTGACACTTCGGTAGGGGCAGGTCAGAGTTGTGGTCGCTGGGCAGAATGTTGTTGAGTAGCAACGTCATCCATATCTAGGTGAGGGTGATCATGCTGGTGTGCATGATCCACACCTGTATCCCTGCAGTGGTCTGGGTGAAATCCTGCCCCGATAAGCATAATAGCTGGGCAATGGCCTCCTCATCAAAGCTAGATATTGTCTCCTCCTCTGGCTGTATTCGCACTGTTGGCCCTCCTCCAAGATCAGGGGGTGGCCTAGAAACTGACTGAGTGCGTTTGCATCGAAGGGGACCCACTGGCCCCTCACCCAGGAGTGCACACCCCGAACTCCTTCCTCAGTAGGTCGGGTATTAGTGTAGAAATCCATGACTATCTCTAGATCAAATTTATAGATGTGTGTCACAAGTGGTGCCTAGTGCCTACAGGCTATCTCCTCCTAAAATTCAGGGAACTCATTGTCCCTCAGTTGGACCCATCTTTCTCTGAGGAATGACCACCCCTTGATGGTCTCAAAGCGCTGCTGATGTTTGGCACTCTAGAATTGGTGCTGATCGAAATCTATATTAGCTTGCGGGGCAGCGTTGGACCCTTCTTCGGTGGTGTCCCTCTTTGCGGAAAGCTTTTTCGGGGCTATCTCCAAATGCTGGCCCAAAGAGGAGCTTCACCTAATATGCTCCCATTTCCGGTAGTTCATTTTCCAATGACTTTTGGGGATGCAGATGCATGCAACCTTTGTCTTAAAATGGAGTAAATGCAGGCTTTACATGCAACAATGACATTCTTTCCTATTTTTATGATTTTGATTTGATTATTTTCCTTCTTTGTGGAAAACACAGATTGACTGTCCCTTTTTCAAAAGATGTGATAACTCATGCAACCTCATCCTATCTTTTTGCAAATCTTTTCGGAAGCTCCCTCAGAGAGTATGTTTTGTTTGATTTAGTCATTTGACAATTTTGGAGTGACAGGAATGGAGCCATTTGACGTTCAATCAATCAATTGAAATCCCAGGGTCCGTCCCCCCCCCCCCCCACCCCACTTTCTTTTTTGTTAAAAACATCGATTATTTGGTACAACAACATAAATATAAGGCTTTAGGACCAATCACATGCACCTTTGAAGGATGGCAATGAATTGTTTCACTTTGGTATATGACCAAGTGAAACTTTCTTGATTTATGGTCATAGAGTGATGCCATGGGTTTGTTGATCCCACATAAACTCAATGACATGGGTCGATCTTGAAATAATTTATACAGTGAAGGCTGCCCTTGGATCCAAAAGGAATCCTAAGGAGTCGACATGAGTGACTAACCTCAGATATACCCTATTATCATAATTGTCTTTGGGCATTTTCCATGAGCTCTTGGTCAAATGAGCGTTCTTCTCAGATGTGCAAGTGCGAACCTCATGGGTTTCTCTTATTCTTTTTAGATATATATCCTCTTTTTAACAATCACAAGCGTGTGAGGGTTTCATTCTAGAATCCCAACTTAAAAGTCATTCTTTGATCTACATGGGCTTTATTGGGCTTGTAACGTGGTCAGAGGTAAGAGGGCTATGAAAGAAAGGATTAGAGACTCAAAGAGTGTTTGAGGGTTATATTGAGCAAGAACCTCAAGAATGTTGTTTGTACCTTTTGGGTTGGGCTCTACTCCATTCGTCTTATGCATTAATTTTCCATTTCACTTTTGTGCCTTTCTTGCAGCATTTGGAGATCTTTTGTCTCTCCTTTGTTTATTTATTTTTTTATTTTCTTTTTCATTGTTGCCCAACTTCATGCATGTGGTTTCCATTGCTCTTCTTGCTGGTTTAACAGTGGTTCCCACTCAAGGTCTATATTTTTTTGTCGTTGTTTTTTAGAAAACAACATTTTTTGGCTCGGAGGGGGGGTAGCAAAGGATAAACTAGTGTTTGGGGATGTTGAAACATGGCCATGTGTCATTTCAAATCCTGACTTAGATCCTTTTGTAGTTTGGATTTTGGGACAAAACCTTAAGAACATGCCCCTGATTGTTTTTTCTTTTTTCTTTTTTTATTACCCTAATTTTTGCTTAGGCCACCCTTTCGGGTTTTCAACCTAACGGGTGAGCAATTTTGATCTGCCCCCTAGGTTCGCTTGAGGCTCATGCACAGTGCCTCTCGTTGCCCCAATGTAGGGCTCTGAGGTGTCTATCGTTGTCTTTCGTCATGACCTTGTAGTAAGGAAGAAAATAAAGAAACTATGCAGATTCTCAAAAATGAATTTTTTAGGGACGAGAAACATTTGAAGGATTTTTCAATTGACAGATTAAGTCAAATGACTCTTATTCTTGATAACTCACTTCTCTTAAAAAAGACAAGCTTTCAAGAATGATAAAATGAGGCCATAGGAATGTCTGTATATATATTTTTATTTGAAACACAGTCAATCAAATGCTTTTTCTTCTTTTTTTGTTTTGAACTTTACTCGTTATTTTATGACACCCCGACCAAACGTGCAGAATGAGTAATTTTTTATTGAACAGTCTTGGAAGTCAAAAACTCAGGAGCACAGGTAGCTTGAGCAAACAAACCAACGACCTATATTCACATTCCAGTGGAAGTCAAATAAGCAAAGATGTAATTGTGAGAGGATGAGAGACAAGGATGTCAAATTTATCCATATTATTAGCATTGTAACTGTGATTTACAATAATGGCATAACTTAAGACAAAAATTGATCCATATTTTGTGTGAAAAATACCAGGAGCACTTGGTGTGATTGAATTTGAGAGAGACAAAAACTTTGGGAACTTATTTTTAGCAAAACTTAAGACGGCCATAACTTTTGCTCAGGGTATTAGAATGAATATTATTATATATGCATTTGGGGTAGAAAAAAATTTTCTCATATTGTGGCAACCCGCTTTAGCCGGTTGGGGTCTCCCAAACTTGAAAAATCAGCCGTTTACTAAGTTTTTATTATTTTTTTAGTATTATTGTCTTATTTTTCTAAACTTTGCTTAGGTAGTTTTCATATTTTGACTTTGAATTTTTTTTGAAATTTTTTGTGCTATCTTTTCATGATTTTAGGGTGTTCCTCACAAAATTTCAGCTCATTTGGATATCGATTGACTATAGTTGTAGTTTTAACCTTCCCCTGGTGCTTGTTTGAGAACACATTATTTACTGCATATAGTGCAAGACTAGGGGCAATCTAGGTGATTTACAACCCTTTGATCCTGAAATAGATAGAACCTTTCATAGATTAGTTAGGCATAGTGTGCATCCTGATCATTCTGTGCATTTTGAGCATTGTGAGCATTTTGAGCATTCTAAGTATTTTGTTGCTGGTGATTCTGAATATTCTGATTTTGAGCATTCAACTACTACCTTTCATACTGAGAACATGGCTCAACCTCCACCTCATGAGAGGACTCTTAAGGAGATGGCTGCACCTGATTTTACTTATGAAAGCTTGTGCATTCAATATCCTGATGAGGGTGTTCCATATGTTCTCAAGACTGGACTAATACATTTGCTGCCCAAGTTTCATGGTCTTGTAGGTGAAGATCCTCATAAGCATCTTAAGGAGTTCCATATTGTTTGTTCCACCATGAAGCCCCCTGATGTCCAAGAAGATCATATCTTTCTAAAGGCTTTTCCTCAGTCTCTGGAGGGAGTGGCAAAAGATTGGCTATACTACCTTGCTCCCAGGTCCATTTTCAGTTGGGATGACCTTAAAAGGGTGTTCTTGGAGAAATTCTTCCTTGTATCTAGGACCATTGCCATCAGAAAAGAAATTTCGGGCATCAAGCAACTTAGTGGAGAGAGCTTGTATGAGTACTGGGAAAGATTCAAGAAATTGTGTGCAAGCTGTCCTTACCACCAGATTTCTGAGCAACTCCTTCAATATTTCTATGAGGGACTTAGCAACATGGAGAGAAGTATGATTGATGCTGCCATTGGTGGAGCCCTTGGTGATATGACTCCTGCTGAGGCTAGGAATTTCATTGAGAAGATGGCTTCCAACTCCCAACAATTCAGTGCAAGAAATGATGTTATTGTCCTTAGAGGAGTCCATGAGGTGGCCACGGATTCATCTTCATCTGCTGTGAATAAAAAGCTCGAGGGAAAACATGATGCCTTGGTTAACCTAATAACTCAGCTTGCCATGAATCAAAAATCTGCATCTGCACCTATTGCAAGAGTTTGTGGTCTATGTTCTTCTGTAGATCACCATACAAATCTTTGTCATTCTTTGCAGCAATTTGGAGTCAATGAGCAACCTGAAGCTTATGCTGTAAACATATATAATAAACCCCCTCAGCAGCAAAACCAACAACAGCAGAATAATTATGATCTTTCAAGCAACAAATACAATTCAGGTTGGAGGAATCAATCAAATCTGAGATGGACAAGTCCTCCACAACAACAACAGCCTGTCCCTTCTTTCCAGAATGTTGTTGGTCCAAGCAAGCCATATGTTCCTCCTCCAATGAAGCAACAATAGCAGCAGTCACAACAAAGACAACAAGCAACTGAGGCCCCTCCTCGACCTTCCTTAGAAGAGTTAGTGAGGCAAATGACCATCCAGAATATTCAATTTCAGCAAGAGACAAAAGCCTCCATTAAGAGTCTAACAAATTAGATGGGGCAGATGGCTACTCAGTTGAACCAAGCTCAGTCCCAAAATTCTGACAAATTGCCTTCATAGACTGTGCAGAATCCGAAAAATGTGAGTGTCATCACCTTGAGGTCTGGCAACCAAATTGAAGTGCCTCCACCAGTAGCAGCACCTGCACTTGAACCTGTCAAGCTTCATTCTACACCTGAAAAAGAGGATGAGATAGTTGCACGAAAGAGAAAGCTTCCTAACTAAAATTTTCATGCAAGTGGACCTTCTTCTAGTAATTCTGACTTACCGCAGCCTTTTATCCCTCTTCAATTCCCACCTAGAGCAATTCCAAACAAAAAAAATGGAAGAAGCAGAAAAGGAGATCTTGGAGACCTTCAGAAAAGTAGAGGTGAACATACCTCTGCTAGATGCCATCAAGCAGATTCCAAGATATGCCAAGTTTCTAAAGGAGCTGTGCACCCACAAAAGGAAGCTCAAAGGCAATGAAAGGATTAGCATGGGCAGAAATGTGTCAGCATTGATAGGTAAATTTGTTCCTCACATTCCTGAGAAATGTAAGGACCCAGGTACTTTTTGTATACCTTGCATTATTGGGAACAATAAATTTGAGAATGACATGCTAGATCTAGGAGCATCAGTTAGTGTCATGCCTCTATCCATTTTCAATTCTTTATTTCTTGGACCTTTGCAATCTACAGATATGGTGATTCATTTGGCAAATAGAAGTGTTGCTTACCCCACAGGTTTCATAGAGGATGTGCTGGTTCGGGTTGGTGAACTTATTTTTCCTGTTGATTTTTATGTTCTTAATATGGAAGAGGGATTTTCCCATGGTTCAGTTCCAATTATTTTAGGCAAACCATTTATGAAAACAGCCTGAACCAAGATAGATGTTTATGCTGACACATTGTCTATGGAATTTGGTGTATTGTTGTTCATTTTAGCTTTCTTGATGCCATGAAACATCCATCTGAGGATCACTCTGTTTTTCGTGCTAAGATAATTGATCAGATTGTTGATGATTATATGTTTGATTTTGATTATGTTCTTCATGGTAGGAAACATCCATTTTTATCTTATCTGCATTGATTATAGGAGGTTGAACCAGGTAACCAGAAAAGATCATTTTCCCCTGCCATTCATTGATCAATTGCTTGAGCGCTTGGCAGGTAAGTCTCATTACTATTTTCTTGATGGTTTTTCTGGTTATTTACAAATTCATATTGCTCCTGAGGATCAAGAAAATACCATATTCACCTGTCCTTTTGGCACTATTGCCTATAGGAGGATGCCCTTTGTCCTATGCAATTCCCCTGGTACCTTTCAGCGGTGTATGCTTAGCATTTTCAGTGACTTTTTAGAGAGTTGCATAGAGGTTTTTATGGATGATTTTACTGTTTATGGATCCTCTTTTGATACATGTTTGGATAGTGTGGATAGAGTTCTTAGTAGATGCATTGAAACTAACCTTGTGCTGAATTTTGAAAAATGTCACTTCATGATAGAACAAGGTATAGTCTTAGGGCATATCATTTCTAGTAGGGGCATAGAGGTAGACCCTACAAAAATAGCTGTTATTTCACAATTTCCTTACCCCTCTTGCGTGCGAGAGGTTCATTCTTTTCTTGGTCATGCATGGTTTTATAGGCGCTTTATCAAGGATTTTAGCAAAGTGCCCTTCCACTATCCAATCTGTGGCAAAAGGAGGTGGAGTTTGATTTTGATGACCGGTGCAAAGAGGCTTTTAAGTGCCTCAAGCATGCGGTGACTACCACCCTTATCATTCAGGCACCTGATTGGACAACCCCATTTAAGCTAATGTGCGATGCATCCAATTACGCATTGGGGGCTGTCCTTGCTTAAAAGATTGATAAGTTGCCTCGAGTGATCTACTACGCTTCCAGAACTTTGGATGATGCTCAAGCAAATTACAATACCACAGAGAAGGAGCTACTAGCGATAGTTTTTGCTCTTGAAAAATTTCGTTCATATTTGCTTGGTACTCGAGTTATTGTTTATACTGACCATGCAGCTCTGAAGTACCTGTTGAAGAAGGCTGAATCAAAGCCTAGATTGATTAGGTGGATGCTTTGGCTCCAAGAGTTTGATTTGGGGATCTGTGATCGGAGTGGTGCACAGAACCTCGTGGCTGACCACATGAGTATGATTGAGCGTGCATCTGAGGACTCACCCATTCGGGATGATTTTTCAGATGACCATTTGTACATTCTGTATAGTATTTTTGATTCCTTCCCCACTCCTTGGTTTGCTAATATTGTGAATTATTTGGTTGCTTCTATTTTTCCTCCCTTAGCATCTAAAGCACAAAATGATAAAATTAAGAGCGATGCTAAGCATTATATTTGGGATGACCCCTATTTGTGGAAGTTGTGCAGTGACCAGGTTATTAGGAGATGCATTCCAGACCATGAGATTGACTCAGTCTCGCAATTGTGTCATTCTTCCGCACCAGGTGGCCATCTTGGCATATAGAGGGTAGCTTGCAAGGTGCTTGAATGTGGTTTCTATTGGCCCACCATCTTAAAGGATGCGTGGAGAATTTGTAGCACTTGTGAGCCTTGTCAGAGAATAGGCGACTCACTTTCATGGAGACAGCAAATGCCTCAACAACCCATGTTGTTCTGTGAGGTGTTTGATGTCTGTGGTATAGATTTTATGGGGCGCCTTTCCCTGTCTCTTTTGGTTTTGTTTATATTCTCCTTGTTGATTATGTTTCAAAATGGGTGGAAGCCAAACCCACCAGAACTAACGATGCTAAGGTTGTTGTGGATTTTGTTAAATCTAATCTGTTTTGCAGGTTTAGAGTCCCTAGAGCCATCGTTAGTGATCAAGGCACCCATTTTTGTCACAGATCCATGTATGCCTTGCTCAAAAAGTATGGGGTCGTGCACAAAATTTCCGCACCTTACCACCCTCAAACTAATGGGCAGGCTGAGATTTCAAACAGGGAGATAAAAAGGATCTTGGAGAAGATTGTGCAATCGAACAGAAAGGATTGGAGCACCAGGTTGGATGATGCTCTTTTGGTGCATAGGACCTACAAAGCACCCATAGGAATGTCGCCTTATCGGGTTGTCTTTGGCAAGGCATGCCATCTTCCTGTAGAGATAGAGCACAAAACCTACTGGGCTGTAAAGACCTGCAACTTCTCTATTGATCAGGCTGGAGAGGAAAGGAAGTTGCAACTAAGTGAGCTAGATGAGATCTGTTTAGAAGCCTATGAGAATTCCAAATTCTACAAGGAGAAGACCAAAAAGTTCCATGATGCTTGATACCTAAGAAGGACTTCGTGGTTGGACAGAAAGTTTTATTGTATAAATCTAGGCTCAAACTCATGAGTGGTAAGTTGAGGTCAAAGTGGATTAGTCCTTTTGTGGTGACTAATGTTTTTCCATATGGTACAGTTCAGATCAAAAGTGAATCCACAGATAAGAGCTTCAAGGTCAATGGACACCGGCTGAAACCATTCCTCATAAATCCCTCCTTAGTGGATGTAGTGGTGGAGGAGACCTCCTTACTTCACCCTACTTCTCTTCTGCCATGACTTAGGGAGTTTTCTTTTTCTATCTCCTTCTTTACTTTTATTGCACTTGCCCAAATTTATTGATTGTTTTGATTGCTCTTGATCTTATGATTGTGCAACATTGAGGACAATGTGTTGTTTAAGTGTGGAGGTGTGGAGGAGAGACAGTTCTTTTTTTTGTTCTTTATTTGGGGTTTTCTAGTTTAATTTTGTTAGGTTTTCTAGGTTAATTTTGTTATTTTGGTTTTATGTGTCGTGTACAACATTGCATGTTTCTCTTTGAATTTTGGGTTATGAACAGGTAATGGGTAATTGTTTTTGAAATAGGAGTTTCTTGGCATTTTATGAATTGAAATCCTTGTTTTTCTCTACATGTCAAGTTAGTTTTGAAAGTTCGAATTGAAAGTGATAGATTTACCCTTGGTGAGAATTTAAGCCATCATCATCTATTTTATTCGGTGTGTTTTTCCCCATTGATTGCTTGCACAATAGCCTTGGCTTGACTCTTGTTGATACTTCTTGCTTCACATGCTGTTGGACCTTGTGGCCTCAATAATCTTAAGAGGGATAGGCTTAGAATGCAGAAGAAGCAACAACAATCAATTTAATAATGTTCTATAAACATGCAAGGCAAAATTGATTGCAATAACATAAATGAGATAAGGGAAGAGAGAATGCAAACACAGTTTTATACTGGTTCGGCCACAACCCGTGCCTACGTCCAGTACTCAAGCAACCCACTTGAGATTTCCACTATCTTTGTAAAATCCATTACAAAGTCTGAACCACACAGGGACAACCCATCCCTTGTGTTCAGGAATCCTTTACAACAAGAGACTCACAGTCTCTTAACCTATCTCATTGAATAAGAAGAATGGAAGAAGAATGTGTGTCTCATTGGTGCTCTCGCGCTTAGTGTGACTCTGGCTCGCTTAGCACACATAAGTGAATTTCGGCTTAGCGCACGTCTTCTCGCTTAGCGGATGGATGCAAACGGTGTGCTTAGCGGGATGAGCTCTCACTTAGTGCGCATGTACAACTCATCCTTCTTCCAGATTCTTCCTCACGCTCAACCGCAAGAGTGGTGCACGCAGCGGATGGCTCACTAAGTCGGGAAATTGGCTTAGCAAGCAAATCAAAATCAACACTTCATAAACTTGCCTAATTAACCTGAAATTGAAAGGGAATGATTATTAAGTGCACAAAATGGGAGTACTAAGTACTTATTGCCTATATTTAACAAAAAGTAATTACAACACTACTAAATGACCATAAATGGGAGGAGTTAGATACAATTTGCACATATTTCTTACACAAAAGTTAGTCATATTCATCAACTAACAACTTCCCTAAATTTACAGTTTTGCTTGTCCTCAAGCAAATAAAGAACAGCTCACTAGTCCTCAAGTGACAAGAATATGCAATGACTATTTACAAAGGTGTATGCTACAAAAACTATTGATTGCATGATAACAGAATGAAGCAAAATGCCCTCATCACCTGTCTTTCACAAAGCATGGAGTTATTCAAAGAGAAGAACATAATGTATCCTATACAATCAGATGGAGTTAGGCACAAGATAGAAATTAAGGAAAGTAGCTTAAACCACAGTCTCACGGCTAATGTTTCACTCAAGCACAAGTGTTTAAGCTATTCATCAATAACAACTAATGAGAGGTCCAATCTTTGTACTTCATCTCATTCCTTAAAGTCAGAAATGCATAAATAGAATTAGAAGGACTTTCACAGGCTTGTAGTGAGACTTGGCTACAAAAAATAATTGGTTTTTCTAGGATTCAATGGCTTGGATTCTAAGAGAGCACAGCTTGGATTCAATACAATTAGCTTACTCACTAGCCTTTCACTTTAACTTGCGTTTGACCTTATTACTACAACACACACTTTCTTTGATTGCTTTTTTTTTTAACACAACTTATTTGTTGTGTGTGCTGATGTGCTTTATCTTCCACTTTACATCCCAGTTAACTCCCCCAAATTTGGGGAAAATTACCTTGAACCATCTGCTCTCCTAAAATCTAAGCAAGGTATTTGGAGATATTCATTCAAGTTCAGGGTTCAATTTTGAAAATGTAATTTAGCTCGCAAAGGGTGCAAAGGATACAATTTTAATTCAAGGTAAGCTTTTTGGTCAATTGGCTTGTATATACAATCATGGCCTTCATCATGTCCATATTCATACATTTCATTCTAAAATTCAGAGATTGATGCAAAGACTATTACTCAATGCTAGTCGTTCACTCACAGTTTAAGATCACACTCTCACTGGTTATGGTTCAAGCTTTTCTTTCTCAACCAACTTGTCTACTGACTAACAACTTTACTTGCAAGCTCACATTCTTGTTCTTTCTTTGTCTAAAATACACACTACTTGAAAAGGGACACAATATTCATCACAATCATGCATTCAATCCAAAATCAGTTTATAACACCCATTTCACAAAAAAGATAAAAGTGTTTCACTGCATATTCATCAAGATCAAGTCAAACTGTTTCATATGCTTCAAAACATGCATACTAACTATCCACAAAAAACACAAGTATATATAAACATAAACCAAAATCACTAAAACAATGTACTAAAATATAATAGTTATAATAATTTCCAGAAAGCAAAATCATCAGGAATTTAAAATTCCTGAGACAGATCCTGGGTATCTTGAGTCTGAGTATCCTCCTCATCTATCAAGTGAAGTACTGCAGTAGCTGGAGGAGAGGTGTTCAGTGCCAGGACTGGTGTGGTCAGGTCCTCTGGTATCACAAGTCTGGGAGTGGAAGGGTCAGCTACAGGCTGTGGTGAGGAGAGGTCTGCCATTAAAGTATGAGGCTCTGATGTGCC
This sequence comes from Glycine max, assembly GCF_000004515.6. Classification (NCBI taxonomy): domain Eukaryota; kingdom Viridiplantae; phylum Streptophyta; class Magnoliopsida; order Fabales; family Fabaceae; genus Glycine; species Glycine max. The sequence goes on along the minus strand of NC_016090.4, from coordinate 25,906,077 downwards.
CTTAAGTGATCTCTCAGGAGTAGCATCAGTCTCTGGTCTCACCTATTCTTTACCTGCCTCATGATGAAGAGTGAATGGCTCTGGAATGGTGGTCTCAGATGAAGCATCATGTACCTGTTGGGGTAGCTGGGTTGTGGGACCTTGACCTTCCCTATCAAGAGAAGGTTGGGCCCTAGGCTAGGCTACCCTCTCTAAGAACTTCTCTACTGATAGGTTGGATCCTGGAGGAGCTACCACCTATAGGCTCTACAGCAATAAAATTTGTCCCTGATGGATACATTGAAGCATGGCTTCAAAGCATTGAGAGTCGACATGAGCTGGGACTAAAGGAGCTGCAAAAGTAGATGTTGGGGTAAGTGTTGGAGCTGCATAAGTAGATGGAATATCAGCTGGCCTCGCCCTCACCCTCCTAGCCCCTCGGAAAGAAACTGTTAGATCATCAACATTCCAACAGTTCTTCCTGATGTAGGCCAAGTTAATGGCCGGACTTAGGCGCTCAAATGTGAGGCTGTCAGAGACAACCCCTCGAGCTCGGCATAAGGCGATAATCAAAGCAGGAAACCCAAGTCTGCAAGAGTTAGACTGGGTAATGGAAGTCATCTGTCCTGAGATGAGAGCGTCGATGTTCATGTCCATATGAGAGACCAGGCCAAAGATCAAGTTGGCTCTGTCCACAGTAAGGTCTGATGTATGAGATGTAGGGGCCAGGTTAGAGTAAGAGATAACACTCCACACCTGGGCCAAGGTAGTCAGATCCTTCCTGAGAATCCTCCCCGGATGGCCCTCAGCATTTAAAATGAACCCCCTCCCTTGTATGCAAAGAGCAGCCTCAATCTCTCTGTGGTCTGATGGTAACCTATAGTACCTAGAGCAGGTGGGTAATGTCTCCCCCTCTTCTAGGACTACAGGAGTCTCTAGAAATGTGTTGAGGCTGTCAGCGTCTATCTTCACCAAGTGGCCTCTAACTCTGGCTTGCTTTGGTGAAGGATCCTTAGAGCTGTAGAGATTAGCATAAAATTCTTTCGCCAAAGCAACATCAATAGTCCCATCAACCAAGTTGGTGAGGCGTTTGTGAAGATTACGCCTCTCTAACTCTGTCTTGAAGTCATCAAACTCTATGTGATATATCTCTACCTTCCTCTCTAGCAAAATGCTCATTCGTAAGACGTTATTTGTATAACGGTTCCAAGCATCAAGCGAATGGAAGCGTCTAGTGTCATACTGAGCAGTTGGCCTTGCCCCAATGCTCTTACGCTTCCTGGAGGCCATCTGCAACACAAAGGAACCCAAAAAGTTAGTTAGACCACAAGTTATTCAAAATGAAAAACAGAAAAATAAGACAGAAAAAAAAAACACTGGCGGCTTAGCGGGACATGGTCCGCTTAGCGTGCCTTCACAAAATAAACACTACCGCTTAGCAACATCGGGGCCGCTTAGCAGATATCGCAGAAAATTCTGCTTCTGCATAATCGGCTTAGGGAGCGACTGCCCATTAAGCCTAATGATAGCCGCAACAGATATGCGCTAAGCCCAGCAGCGCTGCGCTTAGCGGGATCATAAATTTCAGAAATTTCACTAAGTATGTGGGCTTAGCGAACTAGGCTCGCTTAGCCCAATGGATGCCGCAACGAAATGAGCTTAGCCCAGATAGGCTAGGCTTAGAGCAATGGCTGCCGCAATGAAATGAGCTTATCCCAGATAGGCTGGGCTTAGCGCGCGACTTTCAACCAAAAATTGACTAAGTTACCTGAGCTTAGCGAGTCAGCTCCGCTTAGCCACAGGTATCTCATCAGGAAAATGAATGTTCATCCACAATAGGTGAACTCGCTTAGCGCAATAGGCGTGCTTAGCGAGTTCGTCTAAAAACGCAAATATTCAAGCAATTTTGATGAACCTGCTTAGTGCAGCATGTGCGCTTAGCGAATTCATAGTGTTTTCCAGAAAAAACATAGAAAATGAAGTTCACTTTCTTCTCTTTTTTTGAGCCTCTTTAAGGCATATCAAGCATGCAAAACAGCCAAAGCTATCTACACAGCACAATCATTCACAAAATCCTTATTTTTAACTAATCTAATCTCATTAAAACCATAAAAATTAAAAGATAAATTCTATGCTTCTCTACCCTAAGGTTCACCAAAATAAAAAGAGTAAATGGAATGAGGAACTTACTTGGATCGTTGATTGGTGCAGCTACGTAGAAGATGCAAAAAGGATGAATGCAAGAATGCATAGTGCACGAATTTGGTGAGAGGGAGAATGCAGGTAATGCTTTGAAATTTCAAGCAAAGGTGAGTGTAACTGATGTTACACGCACTTAAGCAATTTTCGACCCTCTCACTTTGTGAACCGTAGTGCTAAGCGAGCCAGAGAGACGTTTGGTTTCTCAAGGAGGTTTGCTTAGCGAAACTGCGCACTTAGCCCAAGTTTGAAATTCAAAATCTGATTTTTTTTTAAAAGTTGAGCTTAGCGCACAGAAAGGCACTCAGTGAATTCTACAGATCATAATACCTACAACTCTCGCTAAGCCTGACTCTGGGCTGGCTTAGCTAATATAATGCATCTTGAATATAGAGGGGCATGCGTTTATGTTCGTGCCGGCAAGTGTACCGGATCGCACAAGTAGTATAAAATGGTAAGAACCGAGTATCGAACTCTCGGGGAACTTGTGTTATCTGGCAAGCTATTTTGGTAAATAGGAGTCTGGTATGAAAAGATGATTTTGGTTATGAATAGGTATGTAAACTATCTATGCAAAAAGAAAGAAAATCACGCAAGAGAAATGTTGTGTAAAAACAAGTAGAGAACGCGTTGGTCTTCCTAATAGGTTCCTGATGCTAAAACGGATGTTCTCTATCTAACAATGGTCATGTATTCCTATGTTGTCTCCTGGATTGCTAGACCCCAATTCCTTATGATAGCCTAGCCTAATCCTGATCAAGCCTCGTCCACAGATTCCTCTTGTAAGACTAAACTCAACCATGGACCGCAGTAAGACACACATACACAACTAAGTTCTTGTACCCTGATTCCTCATGATAGTACAACCACTTAGCCCCATACTATCAAGGACTTTAGAATCAGACCAGTTTCCACTATTGAATGACCCTAACAAAGCATGCATCTACGTGATCAAGGTAAAGGCATACTGGAGTGAAAAGCAGATAGCACAGAGAACACACAAAACATCATTAAATAGATAAAAATATATTTACATCAAGTACCTACAGGGAAGATCCAACAGAGGATTTAGCTTTCCATAGTCCGAAAACCTCCTTTACAACACAGAGAAGAACAAGATGAAAGATTGCAAAAATACAAGTGGTGAGGATGTCTCCTTCACCTCTAGGATCTCACAATCACTCACAAACTCATCTCAAGCTCTCAGAAAGTCTTCCGCTTCGAGCTCTTGTCTCTACAGATCTTCACACAGCAAAATCTCTCAGAACTCTCTGGAACTTGGACCTTTCTCTCTCTAGAACTTCCTACACATGCAAAAGCTTCAAGCCAAGGCCAGACTCTCGTGCATGCAGAGGCTTCTCAAGAAAAAATGCCAAACTCCCCCAAAAAATCTGATTTCAAGCTTAAATAGGTGGGTTGGTCCGTGCTCGTGCGCTTAGTGCAAATCTGAATCGCTTAGCACGCATAAGTGGATTTTGGCTTAGCGCGCTTCTCTCGCTTAGCGGATGAGCTGAAGCGGTGCGCTTGATGACCTGGAGCAGTGCGCTCAGCAAACCTGACAGCTCATCTTCTTCTGGATTCTTCCTCGTGCTTAGCCACTTAATGTCGAGCTTAGCGAATGCTTGCTAAGCTAGAAGATTGGCTTAGTGAGAAGGTGAAAACAACACTTTTGCCATTTTGCCTAATTAACCTGAAATTGAGAGAAATTGATTATTAAACACACAAAACAAAAGTATAAATTATCTATTACCTATATTTAACAAAAAGTACTTATAACATTACAAAACAACTATAAATTGGAGAATTTTGATACAATATACACAAGTTTTATACACAAAAGTTAGTCGTATTCATCGACTAACAACTCCCCCAAATTTACAGTTTTGCTTGTCCTCAAGCAAAAAAGAATAGCTCACTTGTCCTCAAGTGGTAAAACATGTTGTGTTTATGTATAAAGACGTATACATCAAAATTTATTGATTGCATGATGAGAAAGATGAAGCAATGTGTACCCATCACTTGTTTTCACAAAATATGCAGCTAGACAAAGAGGAGAACAAATTGTGAACTATACAGGTAGATGAAGTTAATCATAAGTCAAATATCAAGGAAAGTAGCTCAAACCACAGTCTCACGGCTACTGTTACACTCAGGCACAAGTGTTTAAGCTATTCATTGATAACAACTAACAAGAGGTCCTATCTTTGCACTTCATCTCATGCCATCAAGTCAGAAATTTATAAACAGAATCAGAAGGACTTTCTGAGGCTTGTAGTTAGGTTTGGCTACAAAAATTCATTGGTTTTTCTAGGATTCAAAGGTTTAGATTTTAAGAGAGCACAAGTCCTAGACTTATCCCAATGATCTTTTCTTGTATCATACAAGTAACCTTCGCAGTATTTTTTTTCCTCTCAAGTTGCTTTCAACCTTATTGTAATAGCACAATTTATTCTTTCCTTTCTTTTCTTTTTTTTAACGTACAACTTAGTTGTTGTGTGTGCTGATGCTTAACCTTTTTCTTTTCATTCGAATTGACTTACCTCCCCCAAATTTAGAGTAAATTGTCTTGAACCATATGCTCTCCTAGAATCTGAGCAAGGTATCAAGAGATAATTATTTAAGTTCAGGGTTCAAATTTTTTGACAATATCATTCAGCTCAAAAAGGGAGCAAAGGATGCAATTATCATTTAAGGTAAGTTGTTTGGTCAAAAGAGCTTGTGAATGTACAATCATGGCCTTCATCATGTCCTCATTTATACATTTCATTCTAAAATTTAGAGATTCATGCAAAGATTATCACTCACAGCTAGTCGTTCACTCACAGTTTAAGGTTACACTTTCACCGGTTTTGGTTCAAGCTTTTCTTTCACAATCAATCTGTCTACTGACTAACAATTCTAATTGCAAGTTCACATTCTTGTTCTTTCTTTGTCTAACATATACACTTGCTCAAACTCATGAATGGAAACACAAACTCCATCACAATCATGCACTCAATTCAAAATGAAAACACACATCCATTTTTCACAGAAAGATAAAAGTGTTTCACTGTCATGTCTCCAAAAATAAGTTAAACTGTTCCAGATGCTTCAGGATGAGCAACTACACTACTCATGCACAAAACTAATAAAAAGTAAATAATGTACTAACACCATAATTATACTAATAAATCAAAAAGCACAAAAAATCAACAGGAATTTAAAAGTCCTATGATTGGTCCTGGGTGTCCTGTGTCTGAACCTCCTCCTCTTTCGACAAATGAAGTACAGGAGTAGCTACAGGAGAGGCGTTCGGAGACTGGACTAGGGTGGTTTGATCCTCAGGAGTGGAAGGGTCTACTGCCTGCTGCGGAGAAGTGGTATATGCCGCTGGTGTCGGAGGCTCTAGAGTGGCTTCAAGAGACTTTTCAGAGGTGGCTGCAGCTTCCTGGGTTACAACTACCCTCCTCTTCCTGATCAAGGGCTCAGGAGTGGAAGACCTTGATGACTCATCCTCCAGCTAATGCGGTACCTAAGCAGCGTGATCTTCGTCTTCCTTGTGAAGAGAAGGCCAAGTCCTTGGCCAGGCTACCCATTCATTAAATTGCTCTATCGTCAGGATGAAGTCTAGAGGCATTACTAGCTGTAGGCTTTGTAGTAAAATAATTTGCCCTTGATGTATGCTTCGAAGCATGGCTTCAAAACGTTAAAAATCTGCTGGAGGTAGGATAGAAGGAGCTATTGTCATACGAGCTGGAGGAGGAGCTCCTGATGTAGAAGCTGGATGAGGAGCTGCTAATGTAGAAGGAGCCTCAGCTGGCCTTGCCCTTGGTCTTCTAGCCCCCCTAATAATAATTGTTGGATCATCCGGGTTCCAATAGTTTTTCCTTATGTAGGCCAAATTAATGATCGGGCTCAAACGTTCAAAGACCAAGCTGTCGGAAGCGACTCCTCTGGACCTACATAAAGTTGTGATAAGAGCAGGGAACCCGAGTTTAGAGGAGTTAGACTGGGCCATTGATGTGATCTGCTCAGTAACTAGGCCAAAAATTAACCTAGCTCTATCCACAGTCAAATCCGAGGTGTGGGAAGTCAGAGCCAGGTTGGAGTATGCGAGAACACTCCAGACCTGAGCAAGAGTGGTTAGATATTTTCTGAGGATCTTCCCAGGGTGACCTTCAGCATTTAAAATAAACCCTCGGCCGAGTATGCACAAAGCAACCTCAATTTCCTTAATGTCAGTAGGCATCCTGCAGTATCTTGAGTAAGCGGGTAAAGATTCACCCTCAGCAAGCACCACAGGTGTTTCTGAAAAGACATTGAGGTTGTCTGCATCAATCCTTATCAAGTGGCCCCGTATTCTGACTTGTTTTGGTGAAGGCCCCTCAGGACTGTAAAGGTTGGCATAGAACTCCATCACCAATGCTAGGTCAGTGCTATTGTCAGCTAAACTGGTGAGGCGCTTATGGAAGTTACGCCTCTCCAATTCAGCCATAAATTCATCCATCTTTGTATGATATATTTCCACTTTCCTCTCAGCTAATATATGTCTTCCCAGGACATTATCAGTGTATCTGGTCCAAGCCTCAAAAGAGTGGAATCTTCTTGTATCATATTGAGTGGTAGGCCTTGAATTGACACTCTTTCTTTTCCTGGAAGACATCTGCAGACAAAGGAATAAAACATTTGTTCAGGACTCAATTTATTAAAAATCAAAAGAAAAACTGAAAAAGACACTCTCTGCTTAGCGAGACAACATTCGCTTAGCGAGCCTTCATAAAAGACAGACACCTGCTTAGCGAGACATGGGTCGCTTAGCGGGCTTCACAAAAAACGACATTGGGCTTAGCAACACAGGAGTGCCGCTTAGCAGAAAATGCTAAGTTACAGTGTCTGCAAAGTTAGCTTAGCTGGCAAGGAGCCCGCTAAGCCTAAGGTTAGCCGCATGGATTTGCGCTTAGCCACGAATAAGCTGCGCTTAGCGGCACTAAACTGAGCAAAATTTGCACTAAGTTATGTAGGCTTAGCGAACAGGGCCGCTCAGCTTAGCGGATGCCGCAAGGAATTTTGCTTGGCGTAGGAGATCCTGCCTTAGCACGTGGCCAATCAATCAACAAAAAAAATTACTAAGTTACCTGGGCTTAGCAAATCAGCCTCGCTTAGCCACAGGTACTGTACCAGGCGGATGAGTGTTCAGCCTCAAGAAATAAACTCGCTTAGCGCACAAGGCACGCTTAGCGAGTTCTTAGATTAGCACCTATGTTCAGGGAAGAACTTGCTTAGCGCGGTAGGCGCGCTCAGCGAGTTCTTCAGGAAAATGCCTATATTTAATGAATATTGATGAACTCACTTAGCGCGCTAAGCGAATTCATTTCGTTTTCCAGAAAAAACGTAGAAATCGTGGCACGTTTCCTTCCATATTTTGGGCCTCTACCTAGTGGATTAAACATGCACAGCCCTCAATATAGTTTTCAGACACAAAATGAACCTAAAGTTTTCAATTTTAAACTATTCTTAAGACAGCAAAACCCTAAAAGTTTAAACCTACTCTAGAGTTGTCTATCCTAACGTTTGATAAAATAACAGAGAGGAAAATCAAGGAACTTACTTGGGCTGCAAATGATTGATGAGAACAAAAGGATGCAAAGCAAAAGAAACAAAACGCACAGAGAGCAGTTCAAGGGAGAGAGGGAGTAGAAAGGGCGTAAATTTTTGGAAATTGACGTTACACCCACTAAGAACATTTCGTTCTTTTCGCTTAGCTGTAAGGTTCGTTGAGTGAGAAGGCAAGACGTTTGGTTTCTCAAGTTTTCCCGCTCAACGGCTGATGTGTCATTATTTTCTCCTATTTCTTAATCCTTTTTGTCACCATTTTAATTACTGATTAGCCTTAATTGTCAAATTAACTATCCAGTTTTATCATTTGGGCCTACTTGACTAATTTTGTGTTTTTAATTTAATTTCAGGAGAATTATAAGCAATTGGGCTTGAATTCGGAATTGGGCTTGGACTTGAAGAAAGCAGACAATTTTATTTCATCCAATCTTATCTTATCCAGATTTTATTTCATCTATATTTTATTTCGTCCAGATTTTATTTCATCCAATCTTATCTAATCTTGTCCAGATTTTATTTTATTTCGTTTATGGGCTTGGACTTAAAATAGATTTGTAAGCTTTGGGGCTGAGGACCTATGTAACAACACCAAGGTTTTAGTTTTGGGAGTTTTTTCGAAGAGGAGAATAATTCTAGGGTTTTAGAATTCCAGTTTTTACTGTTCATGCACACTGTTCACATAGAATAAAATTCGTTTTCTGCAATTTCATTTCTGCTCCAATCTACAATTTCTTTTTCTACTGATTAATGGAAGGCTAAGTCTCCAGCGTTGTTTTCTCTTGAGGATCAAGCATAGCTCTCTTTGAGGTTTTTTTATTACTATTGAATACTGATCAGTTTTTCCTCTTCACCAATTACTCTGTATTTGTTGCTATTAATCCATGCACACTTAGTGCTTGATTAATTGTCTCTGCGCTTAATTTAAGTTCATGCTTAATGATCAGTTTCGTTCATGATTAATTGGTGTATGTGTTGCTTAATCACATTATGACAGCCTTATGTTAATTTTCGCTTAGTAATTTAATTTAGGGTTGAATTAAGTGGTTGAACTGGTTAGGGATAAATCCTCGTAACCTAGGATAAGAGACTTTCTTGTGAATCAAGGGGAAACAACATGTTTTAATTTTGTTATTTTCTAATTAAAATTTGCTTGTTGTTTAAATTACAAAAACAAACAACCCCCCTCCCCCATTTCGTTACTGTTTTATTACTATCTGTTATGAACGTTTGGTTGACCATTGCTTGTTGGGAGATGACCTAGGATCACTTCCTAGATACTGCATTTTTAATGTTTATTTGATTCGGGTACGACCTCGATCAAATTTGGCACCGTTGCCGGGGAGCAATGGGCCAAAGGTTCATAATAGTGTTCAATTTTTTGTGTGTAGCTCTGTCGTTTAGGTTGTGAGTGTGTGTTGTTTTGTTTTGTGTAGCATTCTGTTATGCATTTCAGTTGCGTCCCCTATTTAGCGACTGTTTCAGCGACTGTTTTAGTTTTGTGTAATGATGTGAATAGTGATTAGCGACTGAACTAGCGATTGATTTTGCAATTTAATTGGCGATTTTTGTTTTGATAGTTAGAGTTGTTATTTTTGGCTAATTTTTTGTGTGGTAGTTTCTTTTGGTCCATATTTTGTGTGAAAAATACCAGGAGCACTTGGTGTGGCTGAATTTGAGAGACACAAAAATTTTGGGAACTTGTTTTTAGCAAAACTTAAAACGGCCATAACTTTGGCTCCGGGTATCAGAATGACTATTATTATATATGCATTTGGGGTAGAAGAAAATTTCCCATGCCATGGCAATCAACCAGAGGTCCATTTCCGTTTTAAACTTGAAAAATCAGCCGTTTACTAGGTTTTTATTATTTTTTTAGTATTATTGTCTTATTTTTCTAAACTTTGCTTAGGTAGTTTTCATATTTTGACTTTGAATTTTTGTTTGAAATTTTTTGTGCTATCTTTTCATGATTTTAGGGTGTTCCTCACAAAATTTCAGCTCATTTGGATATCGTTTGAGTATAGCTGTAGTTTTACCCCCTTGTTAGGTGCTTGTTGAGAAACACATTATTTGCTGCATATAGTACATGACTAGGGGCAATCCATGCGATTTACAACCCTTTGATCCTGAAATAGATAGAAGCTTTCATAGATTAGTTAGGCATAGTGTGCATCCTGATCATTCTGTGCATTGTGAGCATCTTGAGCATTCTGAGTATTTTGTTGCTGGTGATTCTGAATATTCTGATTTTGAGCATTCAACTACTAATTTTCATACTGAGAACATGGCTCAACCTCCACCTCATGAGAGGACTCTTAAGGAGATGGCTCCACCTGATTTCACTTATGAAAGTTTGTGCATTCAATATCCTGATAAGGGTGTTCCATATGTTCTAAAGACTAGACTAATACATTTGCTAACCAAGTTTCATGGTCTTGCAGGTGAAGATCCTCATAAGCATCTTAAGGAGTTCCATATTGTTTGTTCCACCATGAAGCCCCCTGATGTCTAGGAAGATCATATCTTTTTAAAGGCTTTTCCTCATTCTCTGGAGGGAGTGGCAAAAGATTGGCTATACTACCTTGCTCCTAGGTCCATTTTCAGCTGAAATGACCTTAAGAGGGTGTTCTTGGAGAAATTCTTCCCTGTATCTAGGACCACTGCCATCAGAAAAGACATTTCAGGCATCAGGCAACTTAGTGGAGAGAGCTTGTATGAGTACTGGGAAAGATTCAAGAAATTGTGTGCAAGCTACCCTCACCACCAGATTTCTGAGCAACTCCTTCTTCAATATTTCTATGAGGGACTTAGCAACATGGAGAGAAGTATGATTGATGCTGCCAGTGGTGGAGCCCTTGGTGATATGACTCCTGCTGAGGCTGGGAATTTGATTGAGAAGATGGTTTCCAACTCCCAACAATTCAGTGCAAGAAATGATGTTATTGTCCTTAGAGGATTCCATGAGGTGGCCACGGATTCATCTTCATCTGCTGAAAATAAAAAGCTTGAGGGAAAACTTGATGCCTTGGTCAACCTAGTAACTCAGCTTGCCATGAATCAGAAATTTGCACCTGTTGCAAGAGTCTGTGGTCTATGTTCTTCTGCAGATCACCATACAGATCTCTGTCCTTCTTTGCAACAATCTAGAGTCAATGAGCAACCTGAAGCTTATGCTGCAAACATTTATAATAGACCTCCTCAGTAGCAAAACCAACAACAGCAGAATAATTATGACCTTTCAAGCAACAAATACAATCTAGGTTGGAGGAATCATCCAAATCTGAGATGGACAAGTCCTCCACAACAACAACAGCCTGTCCCTCCCTTCCAGACTGTTGTTGGTCCAAGCAAGCCATATGTTCCTCCTCCAATGCAGCAACAGCAACAACAACAACAACAAAGACAACAAGCAGCTAAGGCCCCTTCTCAACCTTCCTTAGAGGAGTTAGTAAGGCAAATGACCTTCCAGAATATGCTATTTCAGCAAGAGACAAGAGCCTCCATTCAGAATATGACAAATTAGATGGGGCAGATGGCTACTCAGTTGAACCAAGCTCAGTCCCAGAATTCTGACAAATTGCCTTCACAGACTGTGCAGAATCTGAAAAATGTGAGTGTCATCACCTTGAGGTCTGGCAAGCAAATTGAAGTGCCTCCACCAGTAGTAGCACCTGCACCTGAACCTGTCAAGCCTCATTCTACACCTGAAAAAGAGGATGAGATAGTTGCACAAAAGAGAAAGCTTCCTGAGGGAGCTAACAAAAATTTTCATGCAGGTGGACCTTCTTCTAGTAATTCTAACTTGCAGCAACCTCTTATCCCTCTTCCACTCCCACCTAGAGCAATTCCAAACAAAAAGATGGAAGAAGTGGAAAAGGAAATCTTGGAGACCTTCAGGAAAGTAGAGGTGAACATACCTCTGCTAGATGCCATCAAGCAGATTCCAAGATATGCCAAGTTTCTAAAGGAGTTGTGCACCCACAAAAGGAAGCTCAAAGGCAATGAAAGGATTAGCACGGGCAGAAATGTGTCAGCATTGATAGGTAAATTTGTTCCTCACATTCCAAAGAAATGTAAGGACCTAGATACTTTCTGTATACCTTGCATTATTGGGAACAATAAATTTGAGAATGCCATGCCTCAGTCCATTTTCAATTCTTTATCTCTTGGACCTTTGCAATCTACAGATGTGGTGATTCATTCGGCAAATAGAAGTGTTGCTTACCTCGCAGGTTTCAGAGAGGATATGTTGGTTCGGGTTGGTGAACTTATTTTTCCTGTTGATTTTTATGTTCTTAATATGGAAGAGGGGTTTTCCCATGGTTCAGTTCCAATTATTTTAGGTAGCCCATTTATGAAAATAGCCCGAACCAAGATAGATGTTTATGCTGGCACATTGCCTATGGAATTTGGTGATATTGTTGTTCATTTTAACATTCTTGATGCCATGAAACATCCATCTAAGGATCATTCTTCTTTTCATGCTGAGATAATTGATCGGATTGTTGATGATTATATGTTTGATTTTGATTCTATTCTTCATGGTAGGAAACATCCATTTTTATCTGATTTGCATACTTGTCATTCCTTATGCATTGAATCGGAATCTGAGTTTGAATTTGATCTTGTGTCTGATTTTTATGTTGCGAGTGAATTTGAATTTGAGTCTGGTGTTGTACATCTTGATGTTGATTTTTTAGAGTCAAAATGCACTAACCATGTTGCAAGAAGTACATATACTTCTAACTGGCTTTATGAGGTACAGGTGAGGAACCTTCCTCTTCTCCTACCCTGGTTCCTCCCACTGTTCAGCCACCACCCACACCATAGTTGAAGCCCTTACCAGCAACCCTCAAATATGCTTACTTGGAGGATAAGGAAAAATTTCCAGTGATCATCTATCCCTCCCTTGATGCTGAGCAAGAGGAGAAGTTGTTTCTAGTGCTCAAGAAGCACATGAAGGCCATTGGATGGACTTTAGCAGACATTCCTGGTATTAGCCCATTTACCTGCATGCATAGGATACTTTTAGAGGATGAAGCTAGGCTAGTGAGGCAACCACAGTGGCGACTAAACCCCGTCATTCTAGATGTGGTGACAAAGCTCTTACAAGCTGGAATCATCTACCCCATTTCTGACAGTCAGTGGGTGAGTCCAGTCCAAGTGGTTCCTAAGAAGACAGGCCTCACAGTCATTAAGAATGAAAGGGATGAGCTTATCCCCACAAGAGTGCAGAATAGCTGGCGAGTCTGCATTGATCATAGGAGGCTAAACTAGGTAACCAGAAAAAGATCATTTTCCCTGCCATTCATTGATCAAATGCTTAAGCGCTTGGCAGGTAAGTCTCGTTACAGTTTTCTTGATGGTTTTTCTGGTTATTTACAAATTCATATTGCTCTTGAAGATCAAGAAAAGACCATATTCGCATGTCCCTTTGGCACTTTTGCCTACATGAGGATGCCCTTTGGCCTATACAAACGCCCCTAGTACCTTCCAGTGGTGTATGCTTAGCATTTTCAGTAATTTTTTAGAGAGTTGCATAGAGTTGTTTATGGATGATTTTACTGTTTATGGATCCTCTTTTGATGCATGTTTGGATAGTCTAGATAGAGTTCTTAATAGATGCATTGAAACTAATCTTGTGCTGAATTTTGAAAAATGTCAATTCATGGTAGAACAAGGTATAGTTTTAGGGCATATCATTTCCAGTAGGGGCATAGAGGTAGACCCTGCAAAAATAGATGTTATTTCACAATTGCCTTAGCCCTCTTGCGTGTGAGAGGTTCGTTCTTTTTTTGGTCATGCAGGGTTTTATAGGCGTTTTATCAAGGATTTTAGCAAAGTGGCCTTTCCACTATCCAATCTGCTGCAAAAGGAGGTGGAGTTTGATTTTGATGATCCGTGCAAAGAGGCTTTTGATTGCCTCAAGCGTGCGGTGACTACCACCCTGTCATACCCTAATTTCGTCCGGGAACCTTTGCTCGATGACGTGCGACCATTCTTTGGTCCTCATGAGGTGCTTGGCACCCATCATTAGGCAATTTGTGAAATTTCAGGACATGCCGGAAAACCAAAAAAATATTGATGCACAATCCGTAAGTTTCCGTGACACACCGGAAATCAAAAGGAAGCATCGTTGCATAATTAAGTGAGGTTCCGTAACATTCCGTAAGTCAAAAAGGGGATGATTATGTAATTCGCAAGGTTCCGTAACATTACGGAAAGAAAACAAGTATCGTTACGAAATTCGTAAGTTTCCGTAACTTTACGAAAAAAGAATCACCAAAAAACAGCAGAGGGGGTGAACTTGGTAAAAATGGGGGTGCAAATAGCACCCAGGCCCATTTGGGCCCTCCAGAAGATTCCTCCAGAAGGCGGTTGCTTCTGGAGGAAGCAACCCTGCTCGCCTGGGCGAGCTGAGCTCGCCTGGGCGAGCTGGGCGGCAACCACCTCCCCTATTTTGCTATAAATAGGGGAGGAAATGAAGAAGGAAAGGATCCCAGCCCCTTAGGCACTTCTCTCTCTTTCGAATTTGCTTGGAAAAATTGTTTCCGCGAAGAAAATCTAAGCCGAGGCGCTTCCGAAACGTTTCCGTAACGTTTTCCGTGAGGGATCTCGCAAAGGTTTGAACCGTTCTTCGACGTTCTTCATTCGTTCTTCATCGTTCTTCGATCTTCAACGGGTAAGTGCCTCGAACCAAGCTTTTCGATTCATTCTATGTACCCGTAGTGGTCCACATTGTGTTTCGTGCATTTTGATTCTCGTTTTGTTTACTTTTTATACCCCCTGTTGACGTGCTTAAGCCATTTTACTTAAGTCGTTTCTCGCTTAACTTAAAAATAAAATAAATTTCCACCGAACGTTTGAATTGTATTATCCATTAGCTTCGGTTAAAATAAATTCCGACCGTTCGGTCATGCCGTAACCACGTTGGAAATCAAAAAGAGGTAAAAAATAATATAATAATCAAAAAGACATCTTTTAGTAAAATAAAGCGGAAAATCAATCGGACGTTTTCTCTTTGGGATTTCTCATTCTTAACCGAATTGATTAATAACTAAAGTGAAACTAAGGCTAAAATCAACTCGCCTAGTCAAGCTCGTCCACAAAAATAGGCTTTTGAAGTTTGTCATTTCAATTTCTCACTAAGTAAAATGGATCATTTTTAAGGTCCAACGCCTTAAAATGATCACCACTTAAGTAAAAAAGAATCACTTGATAAGAAAGAACTACGTAGGTCTGATTTTCTCATCCCAAATTGAGGAATACGTAGGAGCAAAGGGAAACACCCTTGTCGACCACAAAAAAGGAAAAAATATAAAAAGGGTATAAAGGATATAAGAACATAAAAGGGAACAAAAAAATCAAAGTCATGTTTGCACATTCGATTAAAGGCTGCCGTCCCATGGGACGGGCGTGTGGGGTGCTAATACCTTCCCCGTGCGTAAATACAACTCCCGAACCTTTCAACTTAACAGTTCGTAGATCGCGTCTTTTCCGGTTTTTCCGACGTTTTCCTCAAATAAACGTTGGTGGCGACTCCGCGCATATTCCTTTCGTGGAACACGCATCCCGCGAGTCTCGCGTCGCCCTCCCGCCGAAGGGTAGGTTACGACACACCCCTATCATTCAAGCACCTGATTGGACAGCCCCATTTGAGCTAATGTGCGATGCATCCAATTACGCATTAGGGGCTGCCCTTGCTCAAAAGATTGATAAGCTGCCTCGGGTGATCTGCTACGCTTCCAGAACTTTGGATGCTGCCCAAGCAAATTACACTACCATAGAGAATGAGCTATTAGCGAAAGTTTTTGCTTTTGAGAAATTTTGTCCATATTTGCTTGGTACTCATTTTATTGTTTATATTGACCATGCAGCTCTGAAGTACCTGTTGAAGAAGGCTGAATCAAAGCCTAGATTGATCAGGTGGATGCTTTGGCTCCAAGAGTTTGATTTGGAAATTCGTGATCGAAGTGGTGCACAGAACCTCGTGGCTGACCACCTGAGTAGGATTGAGCGTGCATCTGAGGACTCACCCATTCCGGATGATTTTCTGGATGAACATTTGTACATTCTATATGGTATTTCTGATTCCTTCCCCACTCCTTGGTTTGCTATTATTGTGAATTATTTGGTTGCTTCTGTTTTTTCCTCCCTTAGCATCTAAAGCTGAAAATGATAAAATTAAGAGCGATGCTAAGCATTATATTTGGGATGACCCCTATTTGTGGAAATTATGCAGTGATCAGGTTATTAGGAGATGCATTCCAGACCATGAGATTGACTCAGTCCTGGAATTCTGTCATTCTTCCGCACCAGGTGGTCATCTTGGCATACAGAGAACAGCTCACAAGGTGCTTGACTGTGATTTCTATTAGGCCCACCATCTTCAAGGATGCATGGAAAATCTGTAGCACTTGTGAGCCTTGTCAGAGAGCAGGCGGCTCACTTTCATGGAGATAGCAAATGCCTCAACAACCCATGTTGTTCTATGAGGTGTTTGATGTTTGGGGCATAGACTTTATGGGGCCTTTCCCTGTCTCTTTTGGTTTTGTTTATATTCTCCTTGTTGTTGATTATGTTTCAAAATGGGTGGAAGCCAAACCCACCAAAACTAACGATGCTAAGGTTGTTGTAGATTTTGTTACATCTAATCTATTTTGCAGGTTTGGAGTCCCTAAAGCCATCGTTAGTGATCAAGGCACCCATTTTTGTAACAGATCCATGTATGCCTTGCTCAAAAAGTATGGGGTCGTGCACAGAATTTCTACACCTTACCACCCCCAAACTAATGGGCAGACTGAGATTTCAAACAGGGAGATAAAAAGGATCTTGGAGAAGATTGTGCAGCCAAACAGAAAGGATTGGAGCACCAGGCTGGATGATGCTCTTTGGGCGCATAGGACTGCCTATAAAGCACCCATATGAATGTCTCTTTATCGGGTTGTCTTTGGCAAGGCATGTCATCTTCCTGTAGAGATAGAGCACAAGGCATACTAGGCTGTAAAGACCTGCAACTTCTCTATTGACCAAGCTAGATAGGAAAGGAAGATGCAACTAAGTGAGCTAGATGAGATCCGTTTAGAAGCCTATGAGAATTCCAAAATCTACAAGGAGAAGACCAAGAAGTTTCATCATATTTTGATAGCTAAGAAGGACTTCGTGGTTGGATAGAAAGTTTTATTGTATAACTCTAGGCTCGGACTCATGAGTGGTAAGTTGAGGTCAAAGTGGATTGGTCATTTTGTGGTGACTAATGTTTTTCCTTATGGTACAGTTGAGATCAAAAGTGAATCCACAGATAAGAGCTTTAAGGTCAATGGACACCGGCTGAAACCATTCCTCACAAATCCCTCCTTCTTTACTTTTAGTGGTGGAGGAGACCTCCTTACTTCATCCTACTTCTCTTCCGCCATGACATAGGGAGTTTTCTTTTTCTGTCTCCTTCTTTACTTTTATTGCACTTGTCCAATTTTATTGATTGTTTTGATTGCTCTTGATCTTGTGATTGTGCTACATTGAGGACATGTGTTGTTTAAGTGTGGGGGGGGGGGGGGATTTTGTGGATTAAGCACGACGCGAATTGTCGTAATTTTTTAAAGTTTTTTAGGTTAATTTTATTATTTTGGTTTTATGTTTTGTGTACAATATTGCATGTTTCTCTTTGAATAATAGGTTATGTACAGGTAATGGGTAATTGTTTTTGAAATAGGAGTTTCTTGGCATTTTGTGAATTGAAATCCTTGTTTTTCTCTGCATGTCAAGTTAGTTTTGAAAGTTCGAATTGGAAGTGATAGATTTACCCTTGGTGAGAATTTGAGCCATCATCATCTATTTTATTCGGTGTGTTTTGCCCCATTGATTGCTTGCACAATAGCCTTGGCTTGACTCTTGTTGATACTTCTTGCTTCACATGCATGTTGGGAGATGATTTAGGCATTTTGTTCTTATAAGCCTCTGGCCAAATGAGCCTACCTTGAATTAATTCCTTTGCTAGCCCCTTTGAGCCTATGTTCCCCTTTCTTTGTTTTGAAGCTCATTACAAGCCTTAAGTGAAAAACCATGATCTCACCCTACCCTTAAGGAATTTTGGAGCTTTGGAATTGTTTTGGGAATAAGTGCGGGGGGGTATGTTTCATTGGATGATATGTTTTTGTTGGCCATGCTTGATGATGTATTTTGGCCATGCTTGATGTATATACATATATTGCCTAATTGTTTCTTTATTTTTCAATTGCTTTCAATTGCTATTGTTCACATTAAAAAAAAACATAAAAAAAAAGAATGAAGTTGAATAAATGAGGTCTTGGTTTGAAGACTTGGATTGGTTTCAGGACTTGGTTGATTTTGTTTTTGGTTTACTTTTTAAGCTTAATTTTTAATTTTGGTTTTGGGGTTTACTACTCTTTCTTAGTTCCCACTTATTCCCCATGGCTCCTCTATTCCTTTGGGTTTTACCTACTTATCCCATACTTTCCTCTACCTTATCCTTGGCCCCATTACAACCTTAAAAGACCTTTTGATCCTCATGTGCATGTGTTTGTGGTGTAGTTGTCAATTTTAGAGTCTAGCCAAGTCTATGTGGTGTTTGTTTTCATGGGTGCTCTGAGAGTAAACAGTAGCCTAGACACTTGAGAGATAGAGTGCATATCTTATGAGGCATTATCACTTTTCATTCTTGAGCTGATTGACTATCTTGCCATGTTTGACATGCTTGGATGATTTTCATGACTGTCTTGATTCTTTAACTCTCTACGTGTTGGATATTGCTCATTCCTTTCATTCCTTGAGATTCATTGAGAAATATGTAATTGTTTTTGTGTTTGTTTGTTTCTCTTTAATGTCTCTGGATTTGTTCCTTGCTTTGCTTTTGGATTTTTCCCAGGAGTGCAAAAGGCTAAGTGTGGGGGGATTTTATGTGTCATTAGTTTCTCCTATTTCTTAATCCTTTTTGTCACGATTTTAATTACTGATTAGCCTTAATTGTCAAATTAATTATGCAGTTTTATCATTTGGGCCTACTTGACTAATTTTGTGTTTTTAATTTAATTTCAGGAGAATTATAAGCAATTGGGCTTGAATCCGGAATTGGGCTTGGACTTGAAGAGAGCATACAATTTTATTTTATCAAATCTTATCTTATCCATATTTTATTTCATCTAGATTTTATTTCGTCCAGATTTTATTTCATCCAATCTTATCTTATCATGTCCATATTTTATTTTATTTCGTTTATGGGCTTGGACTTAAAATAGATTTGTAAGCTTTGGGGCTGAGGACCTATATAACGGCACTAGGGTTTTAGTTTTGGGAATTTTTTCGAAGAGGAGAATAATTCTAGGGTTTTAGAATTCTGGTTTTTACTGTTCATGCACACTCTTCACGTAGAATAAAATTCGTTTTCTGCAATTTCGTTTATGCTCCAATCTACAATTTCATTTTCAATTGATTAATGGAAGGCTAAGTCTCCAGCATTGTTTTCTCTTGAGGATCAAGCACAACTCTCTTTGAGGTTCTGTTATTACTATTGAATACTGATCAGTTTTTCCTCTTCACCAATTACTCTGTATTTGTTGCTATTAATCCATGCATGCTTAGTGCTTGATTAATTGTCTCTGCGCTTAATTTACGTCCATGCTTAATGATCAGTTTCGTTCATGATTAATTGGTGTATGTGTTGCTTAATCACATAATGATAGCCTTATGTTAATTTTCGCTTAGTAATTTAATTTAGGGTCTGATTAAGTGGTTGAACTGGTTAGGGATAAATCCTCGTAACCTAGGATAAGAGACTTGCTTATGAATCAAGGGGAAACAACATGTTTTAATTTTGTTATTTTCTAATTAAAATTTGCTTGCTGTTTAAATTACAAAAACAAACACCCCCCCCCCCAATTCGTTACTGTTTTATTACTATTTATTATAAACGTTTGGTTGACCATTGCTTGTTGGGAGACGACCTAGGATCACTTCCTAGATACTGCATTTTTAATGTTTATTTGATTCGGGTACGGCATCGATCAGCGGCCCGCGCTTAGCCAAATTCAAAATTTATTTTTTTTTCGTTTTTTTGCATAGAATTTGGCTTAGCGCGAGGGTGTTGTTGCTTAGCAAGATCTGCAGATCAGAAAACCTGCAACTTCCGCTAAGCCAAGCTCTATTATGCTTAGCTGAAATTATGCATTTTAAGTGCAGAGGAGTTGTCGCTGAGCGGTTAATAGCATCGCTTAGCATGCATACTGCCACAAGCGATTGAGCTCAGCGACCATGAATGGCACTAAGCTGCATCAATTCCAGTTTAATTTGCAAGATAGTCCGCTTAGCCAGCAAATTACTCGCTCAGCCCTATGGCCCTCAATTCTGGCCGCAATGAATTGCGCTTGGCGACACTGTGTCTCACTTAGCCAAGGTGAAGCCATCGCTCAGTGATCAGTCTATCGCATAGATAAATTCAACTCAAATTGATTTTGGCTTAGCTAAACCTTGGCTAGCTTAGCATAAATAATCAGCCTCAGATGTTAGGGTTGTGCGCTAAGCGCTTGATACTCGTGGCTTAGTGCATGAACGATTATGCGCTTAGCGAGAAGCAGGCACTTAGCGAAAGGACTAATTTTCAAAAAGATTTTCTAAGTTTTAAACTTAGTCCTTTCCCAAGAAATTGAAACCCTTAATTTTACCATTCAAAGGGAGGCTGATATGCTCCAATGTTCAGATTATACAGCAAGTTCCCAATGATCCAATGCATGAAAAAGCAAAAATGACACAAGTTGAAACTAGGTTGCCTCCCAGGGAGCGCTTCTTTAACGTCATTAGCTTGACATTTTTACCTCATTGGGCGATCTTACGTTTTGATTCTCACCTTCAAAACCTCTTGACCTTCTCCCATTACCCGCAAGCAAACATTGTGTTCAGGAGCGGGCTTGTCTTCAAAAAACAAGTCAAAATCAATTTTCTGGTCTTCAAAACCTAACTCCAACTTCCTCTTCCTCATGTCAACTATGGAGCTTGCGGTCAACATGAACGGCCTTCCCAAGATTACAGGGATGCTAGTATCTTCAGAGATATCCATGACCATAAAGTCTGCTGGGAAGATAAACTGCTTGACCCTAACCAATACATCTTCAATTACTCCGTAGGGCCTGGTAATGGAGCGGTCAGCTAATTGTAGAGTCATTCGAGTGGGCATAATCTCCAACTCTCCTAATCTTTTGCACATGGAGAGTGGCATCAAATTAATGCTGGCTCCCAGATCAATCAGAGCCTTTCCCACATTGACATCTCCTATTGAACAAGGAATAGTTACACTCCCAGGATCTTTATGCTTAGGTGGAAGAATCTTTTGGATCACAGCACTACAATTTCCTTCCACTATGATGTTTTCCTGATGAATGTACTTATGCCTCCTTGTCAACATATCTTTCAAAAATTTGGAGTAGAGTGGCATCTGCTACAGAGCTTCGCCAAAGGGCATGGTTATTTCCAGTTTTCTGAAAATATCCAAAAATCTTGTCAAATGACGATCTTTTTCTTTCTTGGAAGGTACCACAGGATATGGTACTTCCACACCTTTGTCCACAACCTTTCCACTTCTACTCTTCTCTTAAATCTTATTTTTTTCTTCTTTTTCATTTTTCTCATTTTCTATTTCTTTTTCTCCTTCTTTTTCTTTTTCTTGGTTCTCCATCTCTTTATTTTGGACCATTATTATCTTCCCTTTTTCCTGATTCTCTTTATCCTTCACATCATTTTCCTTAACCTCAGCACCTGCCTTTTCACCCATTTGCTCCTTGTACACCACACTCTCTTCATCCTCAGCTTCCACAAACTTTTTACTCCTAGTCATCATAGCCTTGCATTCCTCCTTAGGATTATTTTTCGTGTTTTTTCCAAAACTGTTGGATGACTTGTTAGCTATCTACTTGGCCAGTTGTCCCACCTGGACCTCAAGGTTCTTTAGTACTAACTCAGTACTCTTATGATTTGACATCGTTACCTACATAAATTGAGCCAAGGTCTCTTCCAACTTAGTAGTCCTCTGAAAGATGTTAGGCCCTTATTGAATTGGCCTGTTTGAGGATCCACCCTGCTCTTTATTGAACTAGTTGCTAGGGTGTGTCCTCCACTGTCCTTGTTGATTATAAGGACCTTGCTGGAAGCCTGAAAATCCTCCTTGAGTATACCCTTGCCTCTGCTGATTCCCCATGAAATGAATTTCTTGAGTGTTTTTTTCAGTGGAGATGCATTGGGTTGTCTCATGAGCTTCACCATAAATGGTACAACCTGTGACCTGCAAAACAGAAGAATGTGTAGGTTGTCCAATCGACAGTTTAGTTGGCATCTTACCAAGTGTTTCTGTTAGGATCTCAAGTTGCTTAGATAGCAACTTGTTCTGTGCCATCAAATCATCGTGTGATGTTAGCTCCAATAGGCTCTTCTTTGTGGGTTGATGAGTTCTGTCCCTCAGAATGGCATGATCACTGGCTAACATGTTCTCTATGAGCTCAGTTGCTTCTTCTGGGGTTTTTAGCTTTATTTTTCCCCCAGCAGAAGCATCTAGTAATTGCTTGGTTTGCGGTCTCAGCCCATCTATGAACATATTCAGTTGGATTGGCTCGGAGAATCCATGGGTGGGAGTTCTTCTCAGTATGTCTCTGAATCTCTCCAACACCTCACTCAAGGATTCATCAGGGAATTGATGAAATGAAGATATTGTTGCCTTCCCTTCAGTAATCTTAGATTTTGGGAAATACTTCTTTATGAACTTTTCCACAACTTCTTCCCAGGTTTTAAGACTGTTACCTTTGAATGAGTGGAGCCACCTCTTGGCCTCTCCTGGTACATCTGGTACACTGGATATCTTAACAGTGTTGTAAATCTCAATAGATGTTGCCAAGTGTGCATAGGGATCTTCATTAGGTAATCCTTGAAATAAATTCCCTTGTATCAAATGGATCAAAGAATGTGGGTAGGTGATATTGTGCGCTTGCAATTCAAGACGTGCAATGCTAGTGAAAAATTGTAACCGAGCTACTTGAATAGTCTTCAAGGGTAGTCCTCTGGTCGTGCTCATCTGCCATGGTAGCAGTTTCAGACAATTGATTAGTGGATTCCCTTGATGATGGTGAATCAGGTGATGATGAATTAGAAAAATGAGTCTCTTCCTCAAGAATGGATGCAACTATTCTGTCTTGCAACAGTTTCTTTCTCCTCTCAGCCCTGTTCCTTCTCAGTGTAGCTTCAATTTCTAAGTCCAAAGGAACTAAAGTGCCTGTGGGAGATCTATGCATAAACAGTACTAACAGAACAACGGTTATCCAGTTCAATAAGAGAAGACAAATATAAATTAAAGAACAAATATTCACAAAAACAATCAAAGAATAACAAATAAAGAATAGACACATAAGAATGCGCTAACTTCCCAAATAAAAAGAAGTTCCCCGGCAACAGCGCCAAAAACTTGTTCACGGCCGACAAGTGTACCGAATCACACAAGTAGTATAAAATGGTAAGAACCGAGTATCAAACTCTCAGGGAACTTGTGTTATCTGGCAAGCTATTTCGGTAAATAGGTGTCTGGTATGAAAAGATGATTTTGGCTATGAACAGGTATGTAAACTATCTATGCAAAAAGAAAGAAAATCACGCAAGAGAAATGTGGTGTAAAAACAAGTAGAGAACGCGTTGGTCTTCCTAATAGGTTCCTGATGCTAAAACAGATGCTCTCTATCAAACAATGCTCATGTATTCGTATGTTGTCTCTTGGATTGCTAGACCCCGATTCCTCATGAGAGCCTAGCCTAATCCTGATCAAGCCTCGTCTGCAGATTCCTCTTGTAAGACTAAACTCAACCAGGACCGCATTAAGACACACATACACAACTAAGTTCTTGTACCCCGATTCCTCGTGATAGTACAACAACTTAGCCCCGTACTATCAAGGACTTTAGAATCAAACCAGTTTCCACTGTTGAATGACCCTAACAAAGCATGCATCTACGTGATCAAGGTAAAGGCATACTGGAACGAAAAGCAGATAGCACAGAGAACACACAAAACATCATTACATATATATAAATATTTTTACATCAAGTACCTACAGGGAAGATCCAACAGAGGATTTAGCTTTCCATAGTCCAGAAAGCTTCTTTTCAACATAGAGAAGAACAAGATGAAAGATTTCAAAAATACAAGTGGTGAGGATGTCTCCTTCACCTCTAGGATCTCACAATCACTCACAAACTCATCTCAAGCTCTCAGAACGGATTCTGCTTCGAGCTCTCGTCTCTGTAGATCTTCACACAGCAAAATCTCTCAAAACTCTCTGGAACTTGGACCTTTCTCTCTCTAGAACTTCCTACACATGCAAAAGCTTTAAGCCAAGGCCAGACTCTCGTGCATGCAGAGGCTTCTCAAGAAAAAATGCCAAACTCCCTCAAAAAATCTGATTTCAAGCTTAAATAGGTGGGTTGGTCTATGCTCGTGCGCTTAGTGCAAATCTGAATTGCTTAGCACGCATAAGTGGATTTTGGCTTAGCGCACTTCTCTCGCTTAGCGGATGAGCTGAAGCGGTGCGCTTGATGACCTGGAGCAGTGCGCTCAGCGAACCTGACAGCTCATCTTCTTCTGGATTCTTCCTCGCGCTTAGCCACTAAGTGTCGAGCTTAGCAAATGCTTGCTAAGCTAGAAGATTGGCTTAGTGAGAAGGTGAAAACAACACTTTTGCTAATTTGCCTAATTAACCTGAAATTGAGAGAAATTGATTATTAAACACAAAACAAAAGAATAAATTATCTATTACCTATATTTAACAGAAAGTACTTATAATATTACAAAACAACTATAAATTGGAGAAGTTTGATACAATATACACAAGTTTTATACACAAAAGTTAGTCGTATTCATCGACTAACAGCTTAGCGGATGATGGATCGCTTTGTACTGCTATGGCCGCAAGGAATTGGGCTTAGCTGGCATATGTAGCACTTAGCTCAATGAACCCCAATTTAGGCCGCATCAAAATGGGCTTAGCAGCGATGTCTCGCCCTTAGCCAGGGAATACGATGCAGTTAGCGAGCAGGCCATCCCTTAGCCCAATTCAGATCGAATTGAAATGGGCTTAGCTTAGCCTTGGCCAGCTTAGCGGACCAAATCAACCTGAGATGCAAGGGTTGAGCGCTAAGCGCTAGAGACTCTCCGCTTAGCGCATGACAAAAGATGCACTTAGCGCGAGGCTTGCGCTTAGCGAAAGGACTGATTTTCAGAAGGAAAAAAAATTCCTAAGTTCTATTACAGTCCTTTTCTCAAGAATTTGAAACCCTTATATCTATAATTCAAAAACAAGCTAATATACCCCAATGTAATGATTATGAAGCAAGTTCCACATTATACAATGCATAAAAAAAAAATAGAATAGCAGAAATTAGAACTGGGTTGCCTCCCAGGAAGCGCTTCTTTAACGTCATTAGCTTGTCTCTTTTACCTCAATGGGCGATCAAATATTGGTCCTCACCTTCAGGACTTCTTCTTCAACCTCCATCACCTACAAGCAAACATTATGCTCTGGCACCGACTTGTTTTCTTCAAAAAGATCAAAATTGATCTTCTGATCTTCAAAACCCATCTCTAGTGTCTTTCTTCCCATACCAATTATGCAGCTTGCAGTTGACATAAAGGGACGTCCCAAAATGACTGGAACCTCATGGTCTTTCTCCAGATCCATGACCACAAAATCAGCTGGAAAGACCATATGTTTCACTCTTATCAGAACATCCTCAATTATCCCGTAAGGTCTTGTGATGGATCGGTCAACAAGTCGTAAATTCATTCTCATGGGCTTGATTTCCAACTCTCCCAACCTTCTACACATGGAGAGCGGTATTAGGTTGATACTGGCTCCCAAATCAATGAGGGTTTTCCCCACAGTGACTTTACCGATTGAACAAGGAATAGTAACACTTCCAGGGTCCTTATGTTTTGGTGGAAGAATTCTCTGTATTACAGCACTGCAGTTGCCTTCCACAACAATATTCTCCTGGTAGATGTATCTATTTTTCCTCGTCAACATATCTTTCAGAAACTTTGAGTAGAGTGGTATTTGTTGCAAAGCTTCCCCAAAAGGCATAGTTATTTCTAGTTTCCTGAAAATATCAAGGAATCTCGCCAGATGGCGGTCCTTGTCCTTCTTGGAAGGTACCACAGGATATGGTACTTCCGTATCCTCATTTGAAGCTTTTTCTTTCTTCTTCTCTCTTGCTTTCTCACTTCTACTCTTTTATTTCCCTTCTTTTTTTTTTCAACTTTTTATTTTTCTTTTTCTACCTCTATTTCTTTTTCTTAGTCGTTTATTTCTTTCTCCTCAACCATTATTGGTTTTTCACTCTCTTGACTTGTCACATCTGTTACCTCCTATTTCTTTTTCTCAGTGCCATCCTTTACAACATTTGTTTCTCCAAAGCCACCCTATCCTCATCCTCAACTACCAAACTCTTCTTGTTTCTTATCATCACAGCAATACATTCCTCTTTTGGATTCTTTTCTGTGTTCGCCCCAAAGCTATTGGATGACTTTTCAGCTAATTGTTTGGCTAGTTGGCCCACCTGGATCTCAAGGTTCTTCAATGCTGACTCAGTGCTTTTGTGATTTGACATTGTCACCTTCATGAATTGAGTCTGAGTCTCCTCTAGCTTGGTTGTCCTCTGAAAAATGTTAGGCCCTTGTTGAGGCGGCCTGTTGGAAGTGTGACACCCTCTACCCCTCACATATATACTAACAAAGGAATAAAAATTCAAATATTAATTAAAAGTACTTCTTTACATTTTTAAATACAAGCCTTTCAAAGGGATAAAAGGCTCACATTCACTTTCTTCTACATCATATTCAAACTTGTCCAAATAAATAATAAAGTCATCTCGGTTCAAACAAGACCGTCTAAGACTTCATACAATTAATATAAAACCTTATACCCCAATGTCACATCCTATCAGAGCGTTGTGTCTCGACGTCCTTCAGCACAAGGTTTCTTAAAGCAATTCACCTAGTCATCTGCTCCCCCGAACACAAAGTTCAAGATCATCACAGGATCCAAACACAAATAACACACGGGGAGTGAGTTATCACATTCCTAACTAATAGAGAAACAAGACAACTAGATATACATATCATATAAACCAAATAAAACTTACTTACACGTAATTCACGTAATTCCACCACTTTATCATTCAAGGTTCACTTTTCATTCATCAATCACACTTTTCAATCATCAATCACATTACACAAGAATCACATGCCCTGATCAAGACATAATAACAAGACACACCACACAATGGGTTTGCCAGGTCACTCTCACTAAGTAAGATCATAGGGAGACCAGTCTGGGTCATGAGGTTTTGCTAGAATGCTCCAACCATATGGGATCAGCATAGACTTAAAGGAGCACTCAAACCTGGTGACCCCCAAGGCCTACACTCCGAAGAGTCCGTCAGGGCCTCTCCCTCTTAATTCAGGTCCAACCCCTAAAATCATTTTAGCACACAGACACTACTCATAAATTATACAATACCCACGACCTCACACTCGTGTTTTAAACATGTACAACATATTGCACTACAATTTAACACTGGTTCCTAAATAGGAAACCTACACTTTCTCTTTAACACTGTGCATTTACACTTTTCTCAAGATAACACTGGTCCGGTTATTGTACAATTTAAAGCTTACAACACAAATAATGTCACATCAAGAATTAATGACACACTTATTCACATCCAAAACTCATTCACAATTTCACATCTCATAATGTTACAATCCATCATCACAAGTTTTCACGTATCTCACAATTCAACACCTATTCTACTTTGCACTTTTACTCAATCTCAATGACAATATTATAATCTCAAGGCAACATATTATTCCACAATTCATCACATATTTCATTTATAAGCATTGCTCATGAATTATACAATACCCACGACCTAACACTCGTATTTCAAACACGTTTAACATATTGCGCTATAATTTAACACTGGTTCCTGAATAGGAAACCTACACTTTCTCTTAAACATTGTGCATCAAAAGTTTTTCTCAAGATAACACTGGTCAGATTATTGTATAATTCATAGCTCACAATATAATTATTGTCACATAAAGTGTCAAACACACACACTTATTCACAATCAAATATCATGCCCATAATTTAACATCTCATAATATCACATCAACCATCTCATTTTTACATGTATCTCACAAATTGACACATTTAACTTTGTACTACTCAATCTTCACAATAATATTATAATACCATTATAATAACTTATTACACCTTATAACTCATATACACATCACACAATAATAATATTTGCATGATACAAAACATATATATGTATATGTATACAGTAAATTAAACTACATTGTTTTTAATCAAAGAATTTCTATAACAATTAATTTAATATTACATCAAAAGAAATTACCACTAAGCATCAACCTTACAATTTTCGTTAATTTAATATTCTAGTATTACAATAATTATATACACATAACATGTTGATCATCATCGTAGAAAAATTAGAGCAAGAAAATAATTTGTATAAAATAAGTCATTGAATAATATTATTTAAAATATAATTTACATTAATAAAAAGAGCTTAATTTTTTTTAAGGGGTTCACACTCAACACAAGAACACATAAATTTCACAGCAATTTCTCATTGGGACATCAACTGATTCATCAAACATATATAATTCATTGTAATAATTATAAGGATAAAATGAAAATTGCAAAAACACCTCAAAACCCATTTCAATTGATATCTCTAAGGATCCCTACACATGTTCTCACTAATCCCCAATTGTGAATAACTCATCACTTACCTCTAAGCGGGCTCACGTGTCTTCAGACAGCGATAGCAGTATCTCTAGCGGTTCCTTGAGATTCCTCCAGTTTTTTCCTCTAACTGCTCTGATAAAGTTCCCAAATGTCAGAGAGACAGAGAAGGGATTGAAGCCTCCACTTGTACTATCTTGGTGCGATTCCTTTTTCTCTCTCCCTGAATATTATCTTGCAAATCCCAACGGTGAAGGTGTGCGGAACTGAATCGCGAACCACATATCAAAACTTCATGAAAATCCAACAGTTAACAAAACCGGGATCATAGTTTTACTGAGACCATTTTGAGTTTTTGCGGGAAAGGAAAGGGCTATGATCCGAAAAGTATTTCTCTTAGCTCAAACATGATATCCAAATTACCAACGGTGAGAATGCTCGGAATTGGATTTCGAACGTGGTGCTTAAATTTCACGATGATCCAACGGTGAATAAGTTCGAGATTGTCGTTTTTCTGAGACAGGTTTGGTGGGCTACGGGAAAAAGAAAGGGTTTTGAGAGGAGAAGGGGAAAAACGAAAATGAGGGAAAGAAGAGGCATCCTCGGTCTGAAAACTGACCTAACATCGCTATTTATACCTAGGGTACACACAACTTATTATTACTCTATTTATTTGTTTTTAATATTTTATAAAAAAGAATTCTATTTTATTCCCTATCAAATGAATAAATCAAATGTCTTTTTTTTCTTCAAATCATTATTTCTCATTATTTATTTATAAAAACCTGATCATTTTTCTAAAACTCTATTTATTTAAAAAAATTAAAAATTATTTTTAAATTGGCTTACGAAAAATGGGATGTTACAGGATGGTCCACCCTGGTCTTTGTTGAATTGATTACCAGGGTGTGATCTCCACTGTCCTTGTTGGTTGTAAGGACCCTATTGGAAACCTGAGAATCCACCTTGATTGTATCCTTGCCTTTGTTGATTCCCCATGTAGCTAACCTCTTACGTTTGCTCTTCAAAAGGAATGCAAAGGCCGGATTCATGAGTACCACCACATATGGTACAACCTGTAACCTGCAAAACAGAAGGCTGTAAAGGTTGACCATTAGACAAGTTAGTTGGCAACTTACTCAGGGTTTCTGTCAAGATCTCAAGTTGCCTAGAGAGCAACTTATTTTGTGCCAACACAGCGTCTTGTGATAATAACTCTAGTAAACTCTTCTTAGTGGGTTGATGTACTCTATCACGTAAAATGGCGTGATCACTGGAAGACATGTTTTCAATCAACTCCATTGCTTCTTCAGGGGTTTTCAGTTTTATTTTCCTCCCTGCAGAAGCATCTAACAACTGTTTAGATTACGGCCTCAACCCATGGGTGGGGGTCTTTCTTAACAAACCTCTAAACCTCTCCAATGCTTCACTTAGGGATTCATCAGGGAACTGACGAAATGATGAAATTGCAGCTTTCCCTTTCGCAGTCTTTGACTCAGGGAAGTATTTCTTCAGAAATTTCTCAACAACTTCTTCCCAGGTCTTCAGACTATTACCCTTAAATGAATGGAGCCACCTCTTGGCTTCTCCTGCCCAGGAAAATGAAAATAGGCTGAGTCTAATGGCTTTACCTGGCACGCCTACAATCTTTACAGTTAATCAAAGAATAAAGAATAAAGAATAGACACCTAGGATTGAACTAACTTTCCAAATAGAAAGAAGTTCCCCGGCAACGGCGCCAAAAACTTGATCGAACCCGGAAAGTGCACCGGATCGCGCAAGTAGTATAAAACAGTAAGAACCGAGTATCGAACTCTCAGGGAACTTGTGTTACTTGGTAAAGCTATATTCAGTGAATAAGTGTCTTATATGAAAAGATATGTGTGGACTATGAACAGGCATGTAAACTAACTATTAAAAAGGAAACTCATGTGAGTAATGATGTGTAAAAACAAGTAGACAACGTGTTGGTCTTCCTATTAGGTGCCTGATGTTATAAGGATATTCTCTACTTAACAATGCTCATCTGTTCTATGGTGTCTCCTGAAATGCTAAACCCCGATTTCTCGTGATAGTCTAGCCTAATCCTGATCAAGCATCGTCTTCAGATCCCTCTTGTTGGACTAAACTTGACCACATTAAGACAAACATACAAACAACTAGGTTACCATACCTTGATCCCTCGTGATAATACGATAAACTATACATGTTCTATCAAGTTCTAAGAATCAGACTAGTTCCCACTGTTGAATGATCCTAACAAAGCATGCATCTACGTGATCAAGGCACAAGCATACTAAAATGATGTACTGATAGCACAAAGAACACATAAAACATCATTAAATAGATATAAAGTTATTTATATCAAGTACCTACAAGGAAGAACCAACAGAGGATTTAGCTCTCCATATCTGGGAAGCTTCCTTTACAACAAAGAGAAGAGAAAAATGAAGGATTGAAGAAATACAAGTAGTGGGGATGTCTCCTCCACCTCTAAAACCTCACAATCACTCACAGACTCATCTCATGCTCTCAGGATGACTTCCTCTTCAAGCTCAGTTATCTGCCAGTCTTCACACAGCAAAAGCTCTCAAAACTCTGTAGGACTTGGGCCTCTCTCTCTCTCTAGAAACCTCTAAAAACGCAGAAGCTCAAGGAAAAGCCCAAACTCCCCCTCCATTTCTTATTTCAGGCTTAAATAGGTGGTTTCGTTGGTGCTTTCACGCTTAGCGCGACTCTGGCTCGCTTAGCGCACATAAGTGAATTTCGACTTAGGGCGCATTTTCTCGCTTAGCGGATGGATGCAAGTGGTGCACATAGTGAGATGAGCTCTCACTTAACGCGCATGTACAGCTCATCCTTCTTCCAGATTCTTCCTCGCACTCAGCCGCAAGAGTGGTGTGCGCAGCGGATGGCTCACTAAGCCAGCAGATTGGCTTAGCAAGCAGATCAAAATCAGCACTTCACAAACTTGCCTAATTAACCTGAAATTGAAAGGGAATGATTATTAAATGCACAAAATGGGAGTACTAAGTGCTTATTGCCTATATTTAACAAAAAGTAATTAGAACACTACAAAATGACCATAAATGGGAGGAGTTAGATACAATTTGCACAAATTTCTTACACAAAAGTTAGTTGTATTCATCGACTAACAATATACAATGTGATACCATATCAGTGAAAAACCACCCTGGGGCGCTTAGGAGTACATAACAAGACACACCATAAAATGGGTATGTCAGATTACTCTCGCTAAGTAAAATCATAGGGAGACCAGTCAGGGTCACGCTGTTTTGCGAGAATGCTCCAACCATGTAGGATCAGCACAGGCTTAAAGGAGCACGCAAACCAAGTGTATTTACCCGCAAGGCCTACACTCCGAAGATACCTTCAGGGCCTATTCCTCCTGATTCAGGTCCAACCCCTAAAACAATTTTTACATGCAGACACTGCTCGTGAATTATACAATACCCACGACCTCACACTCGTGTTTTAAACACGTTCAACACAATTGCGCTACAATTTAACACTGGTTCCTAAATAGGAAACCTACACTTTTCCTTTAACACTGTGCATCAACACTTTTCTCAAGATAAACATTGGTCCGGTTATTGTACAATTCACCGCTCACGACACAAGTAATGTCACATCAAGTGTTAACCACACACTTATTCACAACTAAAACTCATGTTCACAATTTCACATCTCATAATATCACAATCCACCATGACATATTTACATGTATACCACAAATTAACACATGTTCAACTTTGCACTTGTACTAAATTTCAATAACAATATTATAATCCCAAAGCAACATGTTATTCCATAATTCATCACAAATTCAATTTATAGACACTGCTCATGAATTAAACAATACCCACGACCTCACACTCGTGTTTTGAACACGTTCAACACAATTGCGCTACAATTTAACATTGGTTGCTAAATAGGAAACCTACACTTTCCCTTTAACACTACGCATCAACAGTTTTTTCAAGATAAACACTGGTTGGGTTATTGTACAATTCACAACTCACAACCCAAGTAATGTCATATCAAGTGTTAACCACACACTTACTCACAACTAAAACTCATGTTCACAGTTTCACATCTCATTATGTCACAATCAACCATATCATGTTTACACGTATCTCACAAATTGACATATTTCACTTTGCACTACTCAATCTTCATAACAATATTATAATCTCATTTAATAATTTATCACGCTTCATAACTCATATACGCATCACACAGAAATAATATTTGCATGACACAACATTATTTTTAAACTACATTATTTTTAATCAAAAGAGTTTCTATAACAATTAATTTAAGATTACATCAAAAGAAATTACTACTAGGCATTAACCTTACAACTTTCTTTAATTTATTATTTTAATATTAAAATATATATATACAAATAACATGTTGATCATCATCATGGGAGAGTTAGAACAAGATAATAATTTGTATAAAATAAGTCATTAAAGAATATTATTTAGAATATAATTCGCGTTGATAAAAAGAACTCAATTTTTTTAAGGGTTCACACTCAACACAAGAACACCTCAATTTCACTGCAACTTCTCATTGGAACATCAATTGGTTTATGAAACATATATAATTCACAGTTATAAATGTAAGGATAAAATCAAAATTTGCAGAAACACCCCAAAACCCATTTTAGTTGATACTCTAAGGATCTCTACACATGTTCTCACTACTCCCGAATTATGAATAATTCATCCCTTACCTCTAAGCGGGCTCACATGTGTATTGTAACAGCAATAGTGGCATCTCTAGTGGTTTCCTGAGATTCCTCAAGTTTTTCCTCTGAATGCTCTGATAGGGTTCCCAAATGTTAGAGAGAAGGAGAAGGGATTGAAGCTTTCATTCCACTGTCTACGTGCGATGCATATTTCTCCCACTGTAGATATTATTTTGCAAATCGCAACGGTTCAGATCTGCAGAATAAATCACAAACTACATATCAAAACTTCATGACAATCCAACGGTTAAAAAATCTGGGATTGTAGTTTTACTGAGACAGTTCTAGGTTTCTGCGGGAAAAGAAAAAGTTACGATGAAAAGGGTATTTCTCTCAACTCCGACATGTTTTAATAATTCCCAACGGTGAGAATGTTCAAAAATGAGTTTCCAAACTCTTGCTTAAATTTCATGATGATCCAACCGTGAATGATTCTCAGATCATCATTTGTCTAAGACAGGTTTGGTGGTGTGCGGGAAAACAAGAGGGTTTTGGGAGGAGGAGAAGGGAAAACGAAATGGAGAGGAAGAGGAGGCGTAGAGAGTATGTCAGTCTAAAAACTGACCTAAGATGCCTCTATTTATAGATAGGGTACTCATGACCTATTATTTACTCTATTTATTTATTTTTATTATTTTATAAAAATGAAATCTATTTTATTTTCTACCAAATGAATAAATCAAATATATTTTTTCGTCAAACCATTATTTTAATACAGCTATTTCTCTTTATTTATTTAATTATAAAAATCTCACTATTTTCTAAAACTTTATTTTATTTTTTTACTAAAAAGCCTTTTTAATTTATTTATGAAAAATGGGGTGTTACAACAAGCACACTTCCCAATCACTTTTTTCTGCATACTGATTTTCCTGTCAACGTGTATGATTTTTCTTATTTTTTCCATTTATCCAAATCACTTGGATCTTTTTTCTAATTTTGGTCCAGAAGTCTAGAAAATTCAGTAAACATTTCAGCTCAAAATTCGTAGTGACCAATTCCTAGTAATTTTTACAAGTTTGTATGTTCAAGCTACCAGCAACAACGATTTCAACCTAGAAATCAATAGTAGTGTTTATGTTGCCTAAGGCTTTGATAGTTACAATTTGTGTTAGCTTATGCTCAATTGTCTTGAATAACACAATTCAAGAGAGCTTCAGACTTATTTTGATCCACAAATCCAGCCACAACTCAACTTCTTCATAGGCATCATGTAGGAAACTTCTAAAACAAAAAAAAGTTCAACAAGACTACTTCTAGGAATTGATTTATAACATGTTATGAACTAAATAACATGCATGAATTAGACTCAAAATTCAAAAGATATGCTAAGAATGACAAGAATACATGAACAAATGTA
The DNA here is from genome assembly GCF_000004515.6 of Glycine max. NCBI lineage: Eukaryota > Viridiplantae > Streptophyta > Magnoliopsida > Fabales > Fabaceae > Glycine > Glycine max. The sequence continues at coordinate 25,871,349 of NC_016090.4, read as the reverse complement.
TGCAGAATTCAATCAACAAAATCAAAATTCAACACAAACTTAGAACATAATGTGACAATTATTATGACTAAACATGACTCTAAAACAACATGGATTAAGTGATTTACACTTAGATTTTTGTGTTTTCTTTTCTAATCAATATTTTGGAAGAAAATTTAGATCTAAAGTTTCAGTACAAGAATATTATGACTGAAAAATAATAGAACCTAAAATCAACACAAAAACATGATTCAAGAGTAGATCTATAAAATTTGAACCATAGAAATGCAAGAACAAGTGTAGATCTAAGATTTAATCGGTTTATTTTTTTGAATCTACTCTAAACAGCACCAAACCACAAGACAATGGAGGATATACATGGAGAATAAGACAAAGAATATGAAATTAAAGTGAATTGACCGAACAAAAAGATAGAGGAAGCAAAAAAACATCACCTAGACGAAGATGCTCTTGATAACACATGACGTAGCTCCATGTGGAGCTTGTAGGCCTTGGATCTTCTTCATCAATGGAGTCTTTTGCTTCTTGAAGTTTAATGGCAATGGAATGGAGAAGGAGAAGAGGTGAGAGGAGGCATCATCCACTAGGAAATAAGTCATGGAAGGAAGAGCTTCACCACCAAGAGAGTGCCTTGGATAAGAAGCTTAGAGAGGAAGCTTCAATGGAGGAAAAGAATGAGAGAGAGGGAGAGAGATGGAAGGAGCACGAAATCTTGTGCCTCAAATGAGGTCTGAACTTTGAAGTATAATTCTCAAATGATCAAAGTTGAAAAAATGCACACACAAGACCTCTATTTATAGCCTAAGTGTCACACAAAATTGGAGGGAAATTTGAATTTCTATTCAAATTTTACTTGAACTTGAATTTGAATTTGTGGAGCCAAATTTGGAGCCAAAATTTCACTAATTATGATTAGTGAATTTTATCTATGGTTCAGCCCACTAATCCAAGATCAAGTCCAAGATTCTCCACTAAGTGTGCTTAAGTGTCATGAGGCATGTAAAGCATGAAGGACATGCACAAAGTGTGACTATATGATGTGGCAATAGGGTGTAGCAAGCAAATGCTCACCTCCCCCTATAAAATTTAATTGGATTGAGCTTCTCCCAATTCAATTAAATTTATCTCCCAACACACACATCAAATATTCACTTAATGCATGTGAAATTACAAAACTACCCCTAATACAAAAACTAGTCTAGGTTCCCTAAAATACAAGGGCTGAAAAATCCTACATTACTAAATTACCCTACCTACATTATGGAGTCCTAAATACAAGGTCCAAAAATAATGAAATCCTAATCTAATATGTACAAAGTGGGCTCATACTTAGCCCATGGGCCCAAAATCTATCCTAAGGCTCGTGAGAACCCTAGGGCCTTATTCTGCATCTCTGGCCTAATCTTCTTGGAGTCTTTTATCCAATGACCTTGGGGGTAGGATTGCATTAGATTGAGGAGCATACGGAGGTGTCACTTCATGAATAATACCATCCATTTAACAAAAAATACTCATGTCTAAAGATATGCATTCTCCACCTCTATCAAAACATAGAATTTTAATTTTTCTTTCTAATTGATTTTCTACTTCTGTTTTATATACTTTGAACTTATCAAACAACTCACTTTTGTGATTTACTAAATACATATAACAATATTTGGAGAAATCATCAATGAAAGTAATAAAGTTTCTCTTGCCACCACGTGTTAACACATCATTACTATCACATACATCACTATGAACCAATTCAAGCAAGTCAATTTCTCTTTCAATACATGTAGTAAAACCCTTTATAGCTTGTTTTGCTTGAATACATGTTTAAAATTTTTGTTTTAAATCAATAAAAGCTTTAGGAATAAGATTAAGAGACATCATTCTTTTGATAGAATTCAAATTCGCATGTCCAAGCCTAGCATGCCACATATTAGAACATTCAACATTTGCAACAAAAGAAGAAATGCTAGATATTTTATTAATAGAAGGGGGCATACGACTTAACTTAAACAAGCCATCACAAATGTAGCCTTTACCAATAAAAACACCATGTTTAGTAATAACAACTCTATTGGACTCAAAAGCAACCTTGTACCCTTGTTGGACTAACAAAGAAGTACTTACTAAATTTTTCCTAATATCAGAAATATGATAGACTCCATGTAAAACATGAAAATTCTCTGAAGATAGCTCTAGCTTTACTTGACCTTCTCCTAACACATGTGCTATACTTCCATTCCACATGCTCACAGTATGTGTGCTTGATTCCTAATATAAAGAAAATACTTTTTTATCAGCACACACATGAACATTAGCCCAGAGTCTATAAACCAATCATTTGAGTTAAAAACACAATTTAACTCATGGATAGTGACATGGTACTTGTCAAATGGGGAATCAGAGGCCGCACCAATGGTTACAACATTAGCTTGAGGTTTAGGGAAAGATGTAGGTTGGCGATGGCATTGAAAACAATTCTTGGTCAAATGATTAGCTCGCCCACAAAAAAAGCAAAAAATTTCATTCCCGAGATCTTTATCCTTAGGCTTATTGTTGTTATTAAAAGCATTGTTCTTATTTTTAGAAAAAGAAGGCTTTCTACCAAATTTATTTTTGTTAAACCCATGCTTTTTGAAGGACTTAGAGAAATGTTTACTAGAGCTCTCAACAAGATAGGACTTAGAATGACAATAAGATTTTTGCAAATGTTTTTGAGATGAGTGATGTTTATCCTCAATGCGGAGACAAACAAACAAATCATCAAAGGTGAAACCTTCCTGTTTATGTTTTAGGCTTCGAGCAAAATCAGTCCACAAAGGAGGCAATTTTGAAATCATGAAAGTCACAAGCATAGTGTTAGGCAAAACAATTCCTTTCAATTTAATGTCATAAGCAATGTTTTCAAATTCAAGGATTTGATCTGAAATAGATTTTCCATCAATCATTGGAAACTCAATCATTTTTTCACAAGAGTAACTTAAACCTTTTTCAGCAGATCCTTATTTCAATTCAAGTGCTTCCCATAACTCAATAAAAATTTCAATATGGCAAAAAATCTTATATGTGTTGTCAGCCAAAGCACTTAAAATTCATCCATGGCATAAAATATCTTTATCAGAAACATCATGCTTAGTGGTAAAAGACTTGGTAACATAAGTTTGAACTATATCAGTAGAGGAAGTTGAAGTTCTTATTTCTCTTTTAGAAATCACAGAGTATAAATCCAATTTAGTAAGCCATAATTTTTTTTTGTAGTTGCCAACAGAAAAAAATTTCACTCTTAAATTTTTTAGGCTTACTAGAAAGGGATTTAATCATATCCATGGCAGACATTTTGATAAAACAAAATGCTACTGCAGAAAAGACTATGCAAGGAGAAAGTGGTTTTCTCTCTAAGACTATTAGAAAATAAAATAAAATAAAATAAATAAATAAGAAGAAGATGAAAAGCCTTTAACTAAATAACAAAACAATAGTAACAAAGTAACTTCAGAATATAACAAAACATGGATTAACAATGCAATATAACATACATTAAGCACAAAGAAAAATAATTTTATGGGAGAAATTTTAAAGGATCTGGGTTGAAGTACGCAAATGCTATCCTTAGAAAAAAAAACAACCCCACCACATTGGTAGGAAAGTCTAATTGTGTTCATCTCACAAGATATGACAACCAATTCACTACTAGAAAAAGGCTATTCTACGTTGGTTAAAAGACACTTTCTACGACAGTTATTAACTTTCGTCGTAGGCAACATCATAGAAAGTCTTCACTTTCTACGACGATTCCATAAAAAATCGTCTTAGAAAAATGTATCCTTCTAAAACGGTTATTCACATGACCTTCTTTCTTTTTTTAAAAAAATAAAATATATTCTAAGACGGTTTTCAAGTGAATCGTCATAGAATTTATTTTTTTAAAAAAATAAAATATATTTTGAGGATTATAAGACAGTTTTCCCAAAAAAACCATCTTAGAATGTATACATTCTAAGGTGGTTTTTCAGAGAACAGTCTTAGATTGTGTGTTTTTTTATAAAAATAAATAAATAAATTCATATACATTTCTTGCAATCAATCTCTAATTTCTATTTCTAGTCACATATTATTTCAATTTCATATATTCTGAAATAATAATAATAATAATAATAATAATAATAGAACTAATAATAATAATAATATCAGGATAAAATTATCTATAATTATGTATCATACAACATTAATGACAAGTAAAGATTAACTTATTATAGAAAAACTCTTGTTTCAGTTTTAGGAATTTTCATTTTCTCTTTCAACTAATAAGAAGCAACGAGACACTTTGGTAATGGGGAATGAAAACAAAGAAAGAAATATAAATTACTTTTCAACACATTTTTTTACTACTTACTAAATGTCGCAACGTGCCCAATTGCGGGCGAGCGAGGGCGAGGCTCACGGGTGCGCTTTCCAAAGGAGGAAAGCTGCACGGAGTCGCCACCAACGTTTATTTGTGGAAAACGTCGGAAAAACCGAAGGAAACCGGTCAAAATGAAAATTCTAAGTTCGGGAGTTGTATTTACGCTTGAGGAAGGTATTAGCACCTCTCACGTTTGTCTCATAGGACAATAGCCTATTTTTTAGAATTGTGGAAATTGTGTTACCTTAACTTTATTTCTTTTTATTTTTTTGAGGTCGACAAAAGCGGGGCTTTTGCTCCTACGTACCCTCCATCGAAGAGGAAATCAGACCTACGTAGTTCTTTCTTATGCGTGAATCAAGTGATTCTTTTTACTTGAAGGGTGATCATTTTAAGGCGTTGGACCTTAAAAATGATCCGTTTTACTTGGTAAGAAACTGAAATGATAAACTTTCAAAAACCCTATTTTTTGTGGACGAGCTTGACTAGGCGAGTTGATTTTAGCCTTAGTTTCACTTTAGTTATTAGTCAATTCAATTAAGAATGAGAAATCCCAAAGAGAAAACGTCCGATTGATTTTTTCGCTTTATTTTACTAAAAGGTATTTTTTGATTATTATATTATTATTTTACCTCTTTTTTTATTTCCAACGTGGTTACGGCACAACCGAACGGTCAGAATTCATTTTAACCGAAATTAACAGATGATACAATTCAAACGATCGGTGGAAATTTATTTTATTTTTAGATTAGGGGAGAAATGACTTAAATAAATGACTTAAGCACGTCAAAAGGGGTATAAGAAGCGAATGAAAACGAGAATAAAAATACATGAAACAAAATGTGGACCACCACGGGTACATAGAATGAATTGAAAAGCTCGGTTTGAGGTACTTACCCGTTGAAGACTGAAGAAAACGAAGAACGAACGATGAATGTTGAAGAACGGTCGAGAATCTTCGCATAATTACTCACGGAAACGTTACGGAAGCGCCTCGGCTTGGATCTTCTTCACGGAAATAATTTTCCTCAGTAATTTCGAGAGAATGAGAAGTGCCAAGAAGGCTTACTCTTTTCTTCTTCACTCCTCCCCCTATTTATAGCAAAATAGGGGAGGAGCTTGCCACCCAGCTCGCCCAGGCGAGCAATGTTGCTTCCTCCAGAAGCAAGAGACTTCTGGAGGAAGAATCTGGAAGGCCCAAGTGGGCCTGATTGCTATTTGTACCCCCTTTTTACTAAATGCACCCCCTTCTACTTTTTTTGGTAATTCTTTTTTCGTAACGTTACGAAACTTTACGAATTTCGTAACGATACTTATTTTCCTTCCGCAAGATTACGAATCCTATGGATTATGTATTTACTCTTTTTTATCCTTCGAAGAAGTTACGGAAACTCACGGATTGCGCAAAAACACCTCTTTTCGATTTCTGCCACATTACGGAATTTCACGGATCGCGTAAGCCTGCTTGCCTTTGATTTCCTACACGTCTCGGGACTTCATTTATTGTGCAACAAAGGATGCCAAGTATCTCAAAGCGGCTAACCAAAGGTTGCAAGTCATCAAGTAATAATCTCCGGACGAAATTAGGGTATGACAGTTGCCCCTCTTTACTTACCTTTTATCGGAGATAAGAGGAAAGCAAAGATAAGACACTGATTTCGTCCGTCTTGCCCTTTCCGTGATTAGTCCATGACAATTCTCGTCTCTACTCCTTCTTTTTTTTTCTGCACAACACAAAACAAAATACAAACAACAACAAGAACAATAAATAAATAATATACATATACACATTTGGGAAAGGAACCAATCGGGAAAATAAACAAAGATCACATTTCCCAGTCAAGAGGAATCTCCCTTGACGATGAAAAACTCTGGAGAATGGAGGATTGCACTAGAGGGTCCTCACTAGTCAATCATGAAGCATAGCTCTAAACTCTTTGGGTGGAGCATGCATGAACGAAAACGCAATTCATGGGGCTCCGAAAAAGGATTGAGAATGGAGAATTGCACTAAGCAATCACTACGCATGGCTCCAAACTCGTGGGTGGAGTGCGCATGAACGGAAACGCAATTCATGGGGCCCCGAAAAAGGGTTGAGAATGGAGAATTGCACTAAGCAATCACTATGCATGGCTCCAAACTCGTGGGTGGAGGACGCATAAACGAAAACGCAATTCATGGGGCTCCAAAAAAGGGTTGAGAATGGAGAATTGCACTAAGCAATCACTACGCATGGCTCCAAACTCGTGGGTGGAGGAAGCATGAACGAAAACGCAATTCATGGGGCTCCGACAAAGGATTGAGAATTGAGAATTGCACTAAGCAATCACTACGCATGGCTCCAAACTCGTGGGTGGAGGACGCATGAACGAAAACGCAATTCATGGGGCTCCGAAAAAGGGTTGAGAATGGAGAATTGCACTAAGCAATCACTACGCATGGCTCCAAACTCGTGGGTGGAGGACGCATGAACGAAAATGCAATTCATGGGGCTCCGAAAAAGGGTTGAGAATGGATAATTGCACTAAGCAATCACTACGCATGGCTCCAAACTCGTGGGTGGAGGACGCATGAACGAAAACGCAATTCATGGGGCTCCGAAAAAGGGTTGAGAATGGAGAATTGCACTAAACAATCACTACGCATGGCTCCAGACTCGAAGGTGGAGGACACATGAACAGCGATAGGCAATGACATTCATGGGGCTCCGAAAAAAGTGGAGAATGGAGAATTGGCGAACAGCGCTAGGCAATGACATTTGCGGGGCTCCAGACTCGAAGGTAGAGGACACATGAACAGCGCTAGGCAATGAAATTCATGGGTCTCTGAATAAAAGTGGAGAATGGAGAATTGGCGAACAGCGCTAGGCAATGACATTCGCGGGGCTCCGAAAAAAGTGGTTGGCAGGACCGAACGGTCCACCGGGTTTTTCCACCTGAAAGCAAACATGCTTTTTGTAAAGAAAAACAAATCATTTGCGAGAGCACCATATCTTAGAGAAAAAATATACTTGTGCCAAGGGTAATCTTCCTTGTAACCGAGAATGAAGGGCAGGATGTCAACTTTTAGCTTTTAAATGAACATGCAGGGGAAACATCGGGCTAAGCTGAAAATAAATCACTCATAGTGTATAAAACTCACACAGGCAAGTGTTTTATCCTATTCCCAAACCATAACTGCACCATGACTCTATTTTGCACACGACTTCCTATCGAATCAAAGATCAAACGTACGATCACGGACCAATAGGATTTTCTCAAGGGTAGTGTTTTTGGAAAGGTAGCTGGGTGTTTCGGTCTTTTCCTCTTTGTTCATGTGGGGTGGGATATTGCCAGTCGAGAATGATTTTGAGTGGCAATCTGGCTTGAAGAATTTCTGTCCTCTTTCTTTCATTTGATCGAGAATTGCTTATTTTCCCTTTTCACTTCTTTTCGATCTTTGATCGGGAATCCTTCTTTCCTTTCTTCTGTTCTTTTCTTTATTTTCATCTCTTTTTTTTTCTTTTTTTTCTTTCTTTCCATTTCTTCCTTTTCTTTCTTTTCACTTTTCCTTCCCCATCCCTTTCTTTGGGAAATCGGGTTTTAGCATTCTATTTGCTCTCCCTTGAGGAGATTCCGCTGTACTTTGCTTCGGGGCAAAGGATGAGGATTCCTTTTTTATAGGCCAAGGTTCAAAAAGGTCTAAGGTTGTGTCTCAATGGGGTCTTTCATCGTGGGAACCCCAATCTTGATATCTGGGGCGAAACAAATTTGGGTGTCAAGGTGTCGATTTCAGGCCGAACTTCCATATTATTCCATAAGGCACGCGTGACAATGATGATTTGAAAACAACGTGCAAAATTAGTCATGGCTACAGCCAGGTGGGCACTCAAGCATCCCGTTTATGGCATTGTGATACTACGGTTGGGAATTTACACAGACAGACCCAACGTTTCCAAGTTATGTTCTTTCATCAGTTCAATGAATTCATCCATCCTTATCTCGGTTATTCCGGAAAATAAACTCTTAGCATCCGTCCCTTATTTCCAGAAGATACGTTTGCTCTTTACGAATGATTTATACTTCTTAACTATAACATGTCGACCTTCGCGGTCTTTCTTTCTTTTTCCTTTTTGTTTCATTTTTTATACACCTATGGTCCTCTATGAGGAAAACGTTTCTTTGTACATCTACATTCTTATACATGACAAACTTTTTCTGTACACGCATTGGAACTCTTTCTCTTTACGTCACACGGTCTATATACAAACCCTATTTACGTTCAAAGATTTTTCCATTTTTCCCAACACACACTTATAGTTCATACAAAAGTTTCTTCATATACACTCGTTGCTCACACACACAAGAATTCCTTTCCACGCATCATTTACACACACAAAAACCTTCTATACACATTTTCCTTTTACATACATGTATATATACAAAAAAAAAATTTCTTTTCCTTTATATATGTAGACATTTATTCAAAACACTTCTTTCCTTTTTTATCATGATTTTGGTTCATTTTATTTTTAGGACGACGTTCCTAAATGGAAAACTCCACACGACTCTGGAATTTCAAAGAACACTATTGACAACAACGAAGTAAATACTAACGTAACAGTTCAAACGACATGTATGCACAAAACAAAAGTCAATCAAAATGAAACAAACGTTAGTCCCTCAGTTAAACAAAAGATAGCATACAAATGATAAATGATGGAACATACGAATTTGGGGATCCCACGGTCATGTGGCTCCGCATGCCACCGGGCTCTTGGGTCACGGTAACAAAAAGTGGGGTGGTCGACAAAAGCAGGGCTTTTGCTCCTGCGTATCCTCAATTTGTGATGAGGAACTCAGACCTACGTAGTTCTTGACAACTGTGAGACTAAAAATAGTTTCGGTGTTTTCTTCACCAAAATGCGAACATGCTTTAGTAAAGAGACAAAACTTCCAACTGACCAGAGCAACGTATGCTTTTTGGATGAAAAACAATGTGTCTATCAGGGAAGGAGAGTATGCTGATGAAATTTTCTCATAACCGTAAATGATATTTTGGATGTTAGCATTTCATTTCTAAACGACCATTTAGAGGAAACACTGGGTCCAACAAAGATAGGAAAAAATCACTCAAAGTGTATCAATCTCACACAGGTAAGTGTTTTATCCTAATTCCGAACCATAGATATGTCATGACTTGATTTTGCAAATCATTTCCTATCAAATCAAAGATTACATGCGTGATCATGGATCAATAGGACTTATTTTGGGAATGGTTTTTAGGTGGGGAATTTGGCTTTGAGTGTTTTTGCCTTTTCCTTTTCTGTTTTTGTTTAGTGCGTGGCGAGAAAGTCGCTAGCGCACAGGATTTTGGTTGGCAATCAAAGGGAGAGGGCCACTTTGGGTCGTGGTTTCCTTTCTTTACTGTTCAGATATTGTCTGGTCCAAAGACCTTTCTGGATGTTTCTTTTTCTTCCGATCCTTGATCGAGAATTTTTCTTTCTTTTTTTGCTTTCTCCCACTCTTTCATTGGGAATTTTCTTTCTTTTTTGTGTCTTCTCCCTTTCTTGGTTTGGGAATTTCCTTTTCTTTTTGTGTTTTCTTTCGAGGGCAAGGATTGACATTCTCACCCTGGGTCAAGGTTTATGGTAAGTTAGGATTCTGGCTCAAGGCTTGTAGAACGGCTGGTCATGATATATGTCAGGGTTTGGCCAGCGGTTCGGGGATGAAGGGGATGTCCCACATTTATTCCCATGATACACATGCAACAATGATGATTAGGAAATTTTATGCAAAACTGGTCATGCATGCACCCATGTGGACACTCAAACATCAAGTTTTTATGGTCATGTGACACTAGGGCTCAGGATTCATTTTTCCTATTTAAGTCGACCCAATATTTCCAAAATATGTTCTTTTATCAATTTGTGCATTCATCCGAGTCCATTTTGGGCGTTCGGAAAATTTTCACAGCATTCACTCTTCAGGTGTATACACATTTTTTTTTTCAGAAACTGGTTAAGATCAGTAAAATCTTTCAAAGAAAAGTTGGAAATTATCTTTTTTCACAAGCATATTGTTTTTTAGCTAAACAACTTTAATTTTTTATATCTTTTTTATCTTCTATTTTTTTTCTTCTTATTCTTTTCTTGCTCGCTCTCTTTTTGCTTTTTTTTCCATGAGGTATTTTGCTACCCAAACATACGTATATTTTTGTGAAGTATTTTGCTATATACATGCGTGTCCCAGGTATCTTGCTACCTAAACATACATATATATGTTTTGTGTGATATTTTTGCTATATACATGCATATCCAAGGTATCTTGCTACCTAAACATACATATATATATTTTGTGAAAATTTTTCCTACATACATGCATATCCAAGGTATCTTTCTACCTAAACATACATATATATATTTTGTGAGGTATGACTACCTTCCGAGCTTGTGCTTGTTTTATTTAAATTCCTAGGATCATGAGCAACTAGGTGTGTCCTGCTATGACTTGAGAAACAAAGGTGATCAAATAACAAGCAGAGATTTAAAAGGTACTAGGTTGCCTCCTAGTAGCGCTTCTTTAACGTCTTGAACTGGACGTGTGATGGCTTGTTGGTCACGGACCTAGTACTTTGCTTACCTTTGGCTTTGGACTTGGTCACCTATTGGTCGGCCATGGGTCATAAGCAAGGCTCTATCCTTTTTGTGGATGAGCTGAGGTGAAATCTAGAGGTGATGGCGGTGCGTCTGTTGCCCGCTGCCGGCCATCCCTAGGCTGCTGTGGTGTTTCACCCTGCGCCTGCCTGGGGACGCAGTACATCTTGATGAAAGCTCGATTAGTAGAGGGCCTGATGCCCTTGCTGGAGGTGGCAGGCACTCCGTAGAACTGACAGAGACCCGTAATTAGAGCTTGACAACTCCAAGACCCTGTTGGATTTCTTCGGGTCCACTAGGTGTCTTGCAGGCGCGATCCCTGCAAACAATAGATGAAATCAGAAATCAGTTGAGCGATGTGCATACTTACCTATGTCATGATGACGTGACCTTGCCGGGGGGAACGGACACCCTGTAGGACTACAGAGGCCCGTAACCAGAGCTGGAAACCCCAAGGCCCTGTTGGACTTCTCCGGGTCCACTGGGTGTCTTTGTGGGTGCGATTCTTGCAAACAATAGCTGGTATCAGAAATCAGTTGAACCATATGTATACTTACCTATGTCACGATGGCATGACCTTGCTGGGGGAACGGGCACCCTGTAGGACTGATAGAGGCCCGTAACCAGAGCTGGAAACCCTAGGGCCCTGTTGGACTTCTTCGGGCCTACTGGGCGTCTTGTGGGCGCGATCCCTGCAAACAATAGATGACATCAAAAATCAATTGAACCATGTGCATACTTACCTATGTCATGACGGCACAGACCAACTGATACATTTGCAGGGGGAGATTGGCATTATGGTCGCCGGGCAGAATGTTACTAAATAGCAACGTCATCCATATCCATGTAAAAGTGGTCATGTTGGTGCGCATGATCCACACTCGTCTTTTTGCAGCGACATGGGTGAAATCTTGCCCCGGTATGCATAGTAGATGCGTGATAGCCTCCCTCTCTGGATGTGCTCGCACACTTGGTCACCCTCTAATATCAGGGGGTGGCCCAAGAACTGATAAAAGGAAACTATTGGCCCCTTAACCGGGAGTGCAAGTCTCGGTTAAGCATCTAAGGGCAAAGGACCTTATATTCTCCTAAGGTGTGATATGGAGCACACTGAAAATGAGTAGGCGCAGCCCTCTAAAGGCGAGGGCGTGCAGCCCTCTACAGGCGAGGATGTGCAGTCCTCTGGTGGCGAGGACATACAGTCCTCTAAAGGTGATAGGTACTAGTACCCAAGGGTCCACCTTTATGAGAAAGCAAGAGATCGACTCATCGAGAGGGCCGGTCATCCAAAAAGATTGGACACGAGATGTAGGAAATCTATGCAGTTAACATGATTTTTAGGGATGCAGACGCATGCAACCTTTGTTGTGAAATTTGGTAATGCTGATCGCACATGAAACAATGAAATGCAATGGAAAGTTGTACAATGTTCATGACATTCTTTCCCTATTTTGTGATTTTGATTTTGATTTAATCTTTTTGGAAAACACAGATTGACTGTCCTTTTGAAAAAGGTGATAATTCATGCAACCCTATCCTATCTTTTGCAAATCTCTCCGGGAACTCCCTCAGAGTGTATGTTCTGTTTGATTTAGTCACTTGTCCATTTTGGAGTGACGACAATGGAGCCGTTTGACGTTTAATCAATCTATTGAAATTCCAGGGTTTGTCTCCCTTTTTTTTCTTATTTAAAAACATCGACAGGTGAGAACTTTTGATCTGCCCCTATGTTCACTTGAGGCTCATGCACGATGCCCCTCATTGCCCCAGTGTAAGGCTTTGAGGTACCAATTGTTATCTTTCGTCATGACCTTGTACCTGGGAACCTATTGGGTGAAAACTTCTAATCTGCCCCTAGGTTCGCTTGAGGTTTTTACATGGTGCCTTTCATTGCCCCAGTGCAAGGCTTTGAGGCACAATCGTTGTCTTTCGCCATGACCTTGCAGCAAGGAACCTATTGGGTGAGAACTTCTAATCTGCCCCTAGGTTCGTTTGAGGTTTATGCATGGTGCCTTTCATTGCCCCAGTGTAGGGCTTAGAGGTACCAATTGTTGTCTTGTTTTCACAACCTCGTAGTGAGGAAGAATGAAAGAAGCATTTGATTCTTGCAAAAAGAATTTTCCAAGGACGAGAAATAGTTGAAGGATTTTTCAGTTGATGGATTTAAGTCAAATGACTCCTATGTAGAAGCAAGATGTTTTGATGTCTTGATGATGCTAAAGGATCAAGTGCTTCTAAGTTTTATTCAAGACAAGAATCCAAGAAAGTCAAGATATATGATCAAGTTTGATCTCTTAGAATCTTTAGGAAGAAGTTTCCAAATTGAAAACAAACAAATGGTTTGACCAAAGAATTCTATCATTTCAAATTGAGATTTGCTCTCTGGTAATCGATTACCAGCAGTTGAAAATGTTTTAATTCAAATTTTTAAAACCTGTAATCGATTACATAAGTCTTGTAATTGATTACCAGAGGGGATTTTCAGAAAATAATTTCCAAGAGACATATCTATTCAAATGTTTTATGAACGGCCATTCAAATGTTTTAAAGAGAGTTTTCATTGCCCAAACAGTTTTATCCTCTCGAAAGATCAAGAGTTTTTCTGAACTGAAATGTCTTATCCTCTCAAAAAGATTCCTTGGTCAACCACTTGCATATTCAATAAGGAATTTTGATTGATCTTCATTTTACAATCTACCTCTTTTAAGAGAGACCTCTTTTTCTCTTCTTCTTATTTCTGAAAAGGGATTAAGAGACCGTGGGTCTCTTGTTGTAGGGGATTCTTGAACACAAGGGAAGGGTTGTCCCTGTGTGCATTGTTAATCCGAAAAGAGAGAGTGAAAGTTTAATTGGGGAATAGTCTTTGTATCTTAATTCAACCCCCCTTTTTCTTAAGGTAACTGAGGCCATTTATCCAACATCCTATTCTTGATAACTCACCTCTCTCTAAAAAGACAAACTTTCCAGAATGATAAAATGAGGTCACATGGACGTCTTGAAAATAACAGTCAATCAAATGCTTTTTTTATTTTGAAACTTATTTGTTTTGAACTTTACACGTTGTTTTACGGCAGCCCCACCAACGTGCAAGACGAGTAATCTTTGATTGAATGGTCTTCGAAGTCCAAACTCAGGAGCACAGGTCGCTTGAGCAAATGAACCAATGGCTTGCACTCAATTCTGGTGAAAGTTGAAAATCTTGATGAGTCATTAGAGACATCTAACAACAGCTTTCAAAATTGCCCCATGTGTGGCATCTCTTGTTAATGTCAGGATTTACATGCGATTCTCCTCAAAGTTCAGCCAGCCCGCATCAATTAGACCTTGCACCTTACGCTTCAGGCCCCTACAATGCTCAATGGAATGCCCCGGGGCTTCTCCATGACAAGCACACGTTGCGTTCGAGTCGTATTCTCGGAGAAATGGAGGTTGATGAGCCTTGGTTACGGTTATGGCTACCATTGAATTATTAAGTAGATATGGGAGCAAGTCAGCATAGGACACTGGAATTGGGGTGAATTCTAAGGCTTTCTCGCTACAAAATTCATTTCTTGGTTGGTGTTTTGGTTTACGCTAAAGGTGGTGTTTGTCATTGGAAGTGCGGTAGGTAGGCTTTGTGGTTGATTTTAGGAATGGCCTTTGTGGATAACTGGGCGGTGGGTAAGGAGAAGGTTTGTTATTGGCTGAGTAATGACATTGTTGGGTTGGTGGGAAACTTGGCTGTATTGGAATGGCAGTCACAACACGGGCTTTTCCTTCATCCTCACCCTCTTCATTTGCCCCAGTTTTCTCATTCGTCCAAGCAGGATGACTAAATTTGCCTTTTTTCAGACCCACATCGATCCTTTCACTGGCAAAGACCAAATCCGCAAAGCTTTGAAGGTGCGTAGCCCACCATTTTCCCTAGTAGAATACTGGTAATGTGTCTACTATCATTGTCATCGTTTTTTCGTCATTGAGGTGCCACTTGAGCTGCCAGGTTCTCCACCTTTGGGCGTATTCTTTGAAAGATCCGTGCCCCCTTTTTTGCACATGTTTTGTAGTTGCATCTTATCCGAAGCCATTATACCGACCCTGCCTAACGAAGGCAACCATTAGGTCCTCCCAGGAATGGACTCGGGAAGGTTCCAAGTTAGTGTACCAGGTAACAACTACCCCAGTAAGACTTTCTTGGAAGGAATGTATCAACAATTCCTCATCTTTTGCGCGTATGCCCCCATCTTCCGACAATACATCTTTAAATGGTTCTTGGGGCAAGTAATCCCCTTGTACTTGTCAAAGTCCAGCACCTTGAACTTGGGAGGGGTGATGATATTGGGTACTAGGAACAACTCTTCTAGGTTAGCAAAGGCATAATCTTCACCTCCTTCAATGGCCCTGAGCCTTTCCTCTAGATGATCCAGCTTTCCCATTTCTGCCATAGCATGAGGGTTTTTACTTGTCGTGGAATGCAAGAGGTGTAGTTGTGGGTGATACTGAGGGCCTTCCGAAGTGTTTTCAAGGGGTATACCACCAACTGCTTGCCCTTCAGTGGCATATCCGAGCCAAGGCTCGAAGTCGACTACATTGTGATGGGGAATTTCATGTGTCTCACCCATGGGTTGAGAGACATGTGCATGAATAGTTTGGGTTCGTCGGCTCTCAATGGGTATAGGAGTGGAGTTATTGACATCCTCATTGAGAGTGTACGCCACATTGGGTGGTGTATAGTTGGGAGGCAGGCCTTGTGGCGGGAAGGCGTGCTTGTTTGGATTTTGCACATCATGGAGGTCGTCCCTACTTCCCAAAGCTTTGCCTACCATATCTAAGGTCGGATGATTCATTTGGTTGAGGCCAGATGGGGACGTCGGGTTCACCTTAGCAACAACATTGGTAGCGGCAATTGCAACCGCATTGGCTTCCATTATCTTCTTCACGCTCATCATGGCCTCCATCATTGCGGCCATTTGCTCTTTCATGGCCTCCATGTCGGCCTCCATCTACTCTTGTACCTCCTCCGCTTTACCCATTACTCTAGCTCTAGCACAGGTTCGGTGAGGGCACCGTAAAGCATGTTTTTTTTCTTTTTCTTTTTTATAACAATGATTAGGTTCTCTTTTTCTTTTCAAGGAAAGAATGCAATGAGCAATGCAACCAATGAACAACATGGATGTATGCGAATGATGCACAATTGAAGTATTGCGAATTTTTACACAGGATATGGGGTTGAATCAATTTAGATTTTCAACATGGTCCATGACATCTCCGTCAAGGTGAAACTGGAAGTAACAGGGACATCGACAGCCCTAAATGTGTTTGGCAGTAGACAAAGGAGCGATGTAACACGATCCATCTTTTGCCCCAATTTTTGCAAGATGGTTACTTCCATACTTCAACTTGACTCGATGAACCTTTTCGTAAAAGCACGAGCTTGGTTCAACCCCATAACCCAGAGAATGGCAATTTTGATCGCCAATACTTCAAACAACATTTCATAGGGATGAAAGACTCGAGAATACGCATGTTATGCATGGAAAATGTAATTATGAGATTGAGATGCCCGAAGAGACATCCTTTCTTAATTAACCATACATTAGGTACCATGCTCAATCATTTTGTTTTGTTGTTTGTGTTTTTTTTTTTTAATTTTAGAAATGGGTTTATGATCCCAACATAGTTGGCTCATGGTACCTAACACATGCAACTAAGAATGCATCATGAATTTTCATGCTTCCCTTTTTTTGTTTTTGTTTTGTAGAGGAAAATACAAGGATCATGTATGAGCAAACATGTAGAACAAAAAGTATGTTGAACGCATATGCATGATAATGCAATGACTCATGCAAAATGGGAATGTGATAATGGACAAATGCAGGAACGATATGTTTATTATGATGCTGAAGAGATGTTTATGCGGTGCATGATATGAATGCATTTACGGACACGAGAGCCCGGAAAATTATCTCTCCTTATTGTGCATTTGGGGGGCGCAGTGCCCCATGTGTGCAGTTAAGAAGACGATATGGATCTTCCGGCTTCCCATGACAAAAGACGAGACCCACATACAACGCATGTGTGACGGTATGATGCAGATGCGCATGCATGAAACGGAAAAAAAACAACACAAAGGGGTAATTCACACATACGAGACTGCAGAGATCCAACTTTAATGCTACGTTTTGGGCATGATGGCGCCTCAACGTAGTATCAAAAAGGTTACATATTACTCTAAAGAAACCAAACATCACTAGCAAAACTATAAACTAGTGCTATTTACCAAAAAATGCATGAGAACGAATGGCATGAAGCGTGTTTTCTCTTTGCCCCTATTTGGGAACCTATAGGACAATATCTAGGGGTCTCTAATAACTACTCCCCAACAATTCATAACTCACACGGCTATTTTCTAGAGGTATCATCACTCAAGAGAATAATATTGTGGCGGTATGGAATACCAGAGATAACACATTATAAAGAGAGAAAGCTCTAGACGAGGTTTCACTATTATCAAGCAAGTCGGAGACCTATCATGATCATAGATTCACCTCCACTCCTTAAATTCCATGAACTCGGGTATAGGGCCCTTCTTTTTTACTCAAACCCGTGGGTGCTTAGAATGCAGTGTAAAGAATGCGAAATAGACAACAGTTATTTACATTTTACACAGTTCAACAAATGCACACACGAAGTTTCACAAATCCACAATTCCTTAGAATAGGCCTAACTCACAAAAAGGTCCCCAGTGGAGTCGCCAACTGTTGCAACGTGCCCAATTGCAAGCGAGCGAGGGCGAGGCTCACGGGTGCGCTTTCCAAAGGAGGAAAGATGCGCGGAGTCGCCACCAACGTTTATTTGTGGAAAACGTCGAAAAAACCAAAGGAAACCGGTCAAAATGAAAATTCTAAGTTCAGGAGTTGTATTTACGCTTGAGGAAGGTATTAGCATCTCTCACGTTTGTCTCAAAGGACAACAGCCTATTTTTTAGAATTGTGGAAATTGTGTTACCTTAACTTTATTTCTTTTTATTTTTTTGAGGTCGACAAAAGCGGGGCTTTTGCTCCTACGTACCCTCCATCAAAGAGGAAATCAGACCTACGTAGTTCTTTCTTATGCGTGAATCAAGTTATTCTTTTTACTTGAAGGGTGATCATTTTAAGGCGTTGGACCTTAAAAATGATCCATTTTACTTGGTAAGAAACTAAAATGATAAACTTTCAAAAACCCTATTTTTTGTGGATGAGCTTGACTAGGCGAGTTGATTTTAGCCTTAGTTTCACTTTAGTTATTAGTCAATTCAATTAAGAATGAGAAATCCCAAAGAGAAAACGTCCGATTGATTTTTTCGCTTTATTTTACTAAAAGGTATTTTTTTATTATTATATTATTATTTTACCTCTTTTTTTATTTCCAACGTGGTTACGGCACGACCGAACGGTCGGAATTCATTTTAACCGAAATTAACGGATGATACAAGTCAAACGATCGGTGGAAATTTATTTTATTTTTAGATTTGGCGAGAAATGACTTAAATAAATTACTTAAGCACGTCAAAAGGGGGTATAAAAAGCGAATGAAAACGAGAATAAAAATACATGAAACAAAATGTGGACCACCACGGGTACATAGAATGAATTGAAAAGCTCAGTTTGAGGTACTTACCCGTTGAAGACTGAAGAAAACGAAGAACGAACAATGAATGTTGAAGAACGGTCGAGAATCTTCGCGTAATTACTCACGGAAACGTTACGGAAGCGCCTCAGCTTGGATCTTCTTCATGGAAATAATTTTCCTCAGTAATTTCGAGAGAATGAGAAGTGCCAAGAAGGCTGACTCTTTTCTTCTTCACTCCTCCCCCTATTTATAGCAAAATAGGGGAGGAGCTTGCCACCCAGCTCGCCCAGGCGAGCAAGGTTGCTTCCTCCAGAAGCAACAGACTTCTGGAGGAAGAATCTGGAAGGCCCAAGTGGGCCTGATTGCTATCTGTACCCCCTTTTTACTAAATGCACCCCCCTTCTACTTTTTTGGTAATTCTTTTTTCGTAACGTTACGAAACTTTACGAATTTCGTAACGATACTTATTTTCCTTCCGCAAGATTACGAATCCTTACGTATTATGTATTTACTCTTTTTAGCCTTCGAAGAAGTTACGGAAACTCACGGATTGCGCAAAAACACCTCTTTTCGATTTCCGCCACATTATGGAATTTCACGGATCGCGTAAGCCTGCTTCCCTTTGATTTCCGACACGTCTCGGGACTTCATTTATTGTGCAACAAAGGATGCCAAGTATCTCAAAGCGGCTAACCAAAGGTTGCATGTCATCAAGTAATAATCCCCGGACGAAATTAGGGTATGACACTAAAATTAAGACTCATGCTTCATCCAAAATTAAAGGCGTTAAAATGTATTATACTAACATTTCCCGTCAAAAAATTTGTCCAACTTCAAATTAATGTATACTGGATGCCGCTTATAATGGACAAAAATCAAAACTTGATGTAGTTTCGGTTGATATTTTAGTATTTTTCTTCGTTCAAAATTAAAAAAAAAAAAAAGAATCACCCTAGCAAGGTGTAATAACTTTTAATGTAAGCTTTTTATTTTTACAAAAATAAAAAACAAAAAATTTCACTAAAAATACATCCCTAAGAAATATGCTCCCGTTAATATATTGAAAGCAAAATAATTAATAATTAATTTAAAATCAATTTAAACACTTCAATTTTTGAAAATATTATATAGGAAAGAACTTCCATAATATTTTCATTGTCAATCATACTTATTTAAGATGAATCAAAAACAGAGAAAAAGAAGAAGGATTCAGTGGCACATAGAACATACCCTCATGAAGAAAAAGAATCATAAAAAATAAATAAAAAACAATATAGAAACATACCCTTCTACGAGGAACAACGATCATAGCGGGTGTGACAACATCATTCTCATACAAGTCCCCAGTAACATAAAGATCTTTATCTTTAGACTCAGAGTAACTATAAGAAATAAGAATATCAAGCCTCATAAAACTTTCGCACCTATTAGATCATCAGCCGTCTCAAGCCTTGCACACCTCTAAGGCATTAAAGTTACCTGAAAGCCCATCTTCCCATAAAGGTTCCCTTATTAGAGTTAGAAGTGTTATATAAGCATTTATTCAGCAATCTCAATACAAATAAGCAAGCAACTTGTACCAAACTATTTCCATTTTTTGGATAATATACTTGTTAAAATTCTTAGCAGATAGAGGTCCTAGATCATCACACCTCAACATTGCTCCTAAGACCTATCATTAATTGAGAAATTACCATGTCCTCCCATAACAACAACTCACAATTGTTATCAATGCAAGTCATATTATGCTACTATTAGAATTTGGGTAACTCAATCCTATAAAAACTAGCTTGTAAGGTGAGGATTATCAAAGTCATATCTCTAGTTGATGTGAGATCTCATCATAGTCACACCTTCTCACACATAGGACTGGACATGCAGGTGGCCCAATAACTAACACAGTTAAGTGAGTGTGCAGTTGAACACTACAAAACAAGCATTTAACAAAAGGACTGCCCAAGCCTTATAAGGACTACACTTGCCATACCTCTAATCAATGTGGGATCTCAATAGCTATCATCACTTACATGGAATATTCTCACCTTTTTTGTCCAAAACAACCAATGAGCTTCCAACCAACAACAAGCTAGGCAAGGGAAGAAACATAGTGGTAGAAAAAGTAAACAAAGGAAAAGGCTTTGTTTTGCATCTTAATCTTCCTTACCTTCATGCAGGCATCAATATCTGGATCAGGCTTGATATTTTCCTCCTTTTCTCTTTTGGACAATTTCGCTAGCAAGTCTGCAGGTATAAGTAAGACATAGTAAAAATTAATTTTCCCCTAAAATGCTAGCTAGTGTTTTCCAAAGTCATATTAATTGGTTAATTTCAGATATAAAAAATACAACAATATTAGGATTAGTACCTTTTGGGCTTTATTAGTTCGCTAACATCCTCTACAATGTATAAATGTTTTTTTTTCTATTTGGAAGTACATGGAGAGAGTTCAACAAATCCTTTAACAAAAAAGATGAAACAAAATTGCAAGTTAATTAGAAGCTCCTTCGGATAGATCATTTAGCAAGTTCAACCATATAATGAAGTTGGTACCAATTACTCACCTCCACTATATTAACCATAAAGTTAGTGAAGGTAGGCAAAGCTCTAGTTCCTACATGAGCTTTTTCTTCGATGTTCAAGTTCTCAAACTAAACCTCTATGGTAGCTAGGAAGATCGATTCCAACTCTAATATCATTCAATATCCAAGGAAGAAAAAGATAAGAAGAAATTAGTTAAGTTCATTTTGATCAAAGAACCTCTATTAAAACCAAGAAGATCAAGAAACAAGTGAGATTATCACCTATCAATTCTGTCCTTAAGCTTGAGCAAAAACTTTTCATTGTTCTCTTCAACAGTTTTCACTAGTCTTTCAAGTAGAGCTTTCTTTTCTTGCAATCCTAGTTTCTCTACATCAATTTCATTGGTTTCTTTTGGAGTTCAATTCTTTTTGCAAAATAATATCATTAAACCTTAAAAAAGAAAAAGATAAAAAAAACTTGATGTCAAGAAATAAAGTGTATTATATATGTAAGTAGAGGATATATATAGAACCATGTCCAACAAGGACGAATGTATCCCATATGCTTGTTTTTACCTTATTTCCCATTTTTCAAAGATTTGAATAAGAAAAACTTCCAAGGGAATTCATGGTTTCATCCTAGTGCTCTTCAAATGGTGGCTTTCAACTTTTTCCTTGTTAGACAAGCATGAGAGTGGGAAACCACTTTTGTATTAAGAATGCTAACAACATATTCTTTGACACTACAACAACAACATATTCTTTGACGACCTACTTTCAAACTCATTTTATTATTGACTAAACATATCATTAAGTAGCCTAAGCCCATTTTCCATTATGATACAAGAAGCAAAAAAATAAGAAATAAGTAGTATACAATGCACAATTAACCTTAGCCAATTGCCATAGAGCTTATGAAAAAGTAAAGAAAATTCCTATTAAAGCATTCTATAAACTTCTGAGTATCATGAATCCACATGATAGAGCAACATCCAATTCATTATATTTTTTAAAGTTTTAAAAGAAAAATGCTAGAATTAAGATTTTTCTCCAATTAAACCCTTTTGTGACCAACACTCTCCAATTAAACCTTGTTCTGACCAACACGCTCCAATTAGATGGTTATACACTTGTACAACACTGGCAAAAAAATTATTAAGAAAAAAAAACCTATAATGGTGCAATGAACAAAAGTGCCATGCTTGAGCTCAATTGACACAGTTTCATTGTTCAACTTCATTAAAAACCTACTCATACAATGTTCATATATGATTATAATTTGATCTCAGAAAATGAAAAAAAAAACCAAAAAAAAAAACACAACAGCTAAAAATTAACAGTTAAGAAAAGGAAAGAAAGAAGGACTTACCTTGAATCTGCAAAACAAAGTTTTGGAATCCATAAAGAAGAATGAAAATGAAGATTGATATTGAAAACAAATATGAGACAAGAAAACAAAGTTACTGTCTTACTCTCTTTCTAAAATTATTTTGATATCAAAAGAAATTTGTCTAATCTAGTCTAATAGCCTGCAACCTGTCAAGTACAATGGGAATTCTTTTGATATTGAAAACAAATTTGTCTAATCTGATACCTACACAATCTAAGCATTGTTATAAGCATGGGAATTCAAAGCTGATATCATGTGAGATAAGTAGAAACCTGTGAATCCCAAATACAACATCGCATCTCATCATCACACAATGTTACATTTAAGCATATCAGGGCTGGAAAAATGAGTGAATCTCATTTGTGAAGGTAGACATATGGAGTAAACCGAAACATTTGGTTCCTGTTGTTGTAACTTAACCAAAATTCCAACCTCTCCAAATCAAACCAAACCAATTGATTACATGCACATAATGTTGTCTTTTTATAGGATTTAAAATAAATTGGTCCAAAGAACTTCTTTGCAGACCTTTTTAACCTCTTTTTATGTGTAGGAACCGAGAACAGTGTCAGCGAGTACCTTATCCATCCAATTGATTACACGCACCTTACCCATCCAATTGAGTGAACCAACATAAACTAAATTGTATTAGTCGTGAAATGATACATTTGGACATAGTGGCATTAGAATTAGATATGAAGATATATCCTTCTTAACAAAAGGCCCTACAAAATTTCAACCTTACATGCAAATAGAGGTTTGGAGCTAATTTACCTTGTACACCTCAACTTTTGAATAAGAAACAAAAAATTGAAGTAAGAAAGTTGATGGCCTCTGCCTAAAAAAATGGTCATATATGTACTTGAGCATGATATTAAGGATATCAAATATCACTAATTACTAATTATTATATTTATTTCATTGCACCCTTTGTTGATGAAGGGCATCATATAACCTTTGAATATTTCCAGAAAAATTCAAGTACACAATCAGTGAGTCACAAATTAATATATTTGGCTGTTTAATGTCAAAAAAGGAAGTGCCTATAAAAGCCATAAATGGAAAGAATGAGCTCAAAGCTCCTAGATCATCCCTGTCATTATGATATTTGAAAATTGCATCAAAATGTGATGGATCATGATCTGGAAGACAACTAGGAACCTTATCTCTCAGATCATTGAAGCTCAGAAGACTGTAAGCTCTAAAACCTTGAAAATCCGAGAAAGCTTTAGGACTAATTATTTGATAAGCTAGCAAACTATTTAATTATTCAATTTCAGCTTTTAGGAGAATTTTGTCTCCTAAATTCTTTGTCCTATTTTCAAAATACTAAACCAAAAAACAAAAATAATAAACACACACAAACCAGCTTCATTAGGAAGAGAATGGCATGCCTTGATTCTACATGTCCCTCATAATCAAGCATAATGTCACACAAATTTGACATGACAATGTCACACATATCATAAGTGACAATGTCACACATATCATGAGAACATCATGTCCAAGAAACATAGAAAACTTAATTTGACCAAATTAGTAAGAAACATACAAAACATGTGTTTGAACAAATTTGTAATGACAAAGCTTTGTGACCAATTATTTGAATATTTAATTTGACCGAAAAAAGTAAATGTTCTTCATGATTTCAGATCATGGTTAGAACACACGGTTTAGGTCGTGTGTTAGGAGCTGGTAGAGGTAGAGGCATTAGTGAGGATGCGCATCAAGCTGATGTTCCTCGGCGTCGCAGGCCTACTACTTCAGCACGTAGGCAATAGGTTCGTGTGCGTGAGGACGTTACAGAGAGACCTGAGGATGTGCCTCAGTTGCATGAGGATGTTCCTCATGTGTCTGATGCTACCCCAGAGATGACAGGCGCCACCGATGCTGTTTACACAGAGGGAGTGGCTACTGATGGGAGCTTGGGGTCACCTGCTGCAGATGAGGGATTCCCTGGTGGGCCACGCGACCCATCGGTTTTGACAGGTTTTGCTGAGCATGTCGCACACAACATCTGGAGTGGACAGGTACGTAGTTTTTAATGTTGAGTAATTACATAAAAATTATTTGTAGTTGGATTGTTTTTTATATACATGTTATTATAAAATTTTTATTCAATTTAGGAACGACCCGATCTGAAATTGGTCTTCCACGGTAGAAAAGTAGATAAAATTGGGAGACCAGTGCCTGAGATCGAAGGCATGATTGCTGCCACCAGATTGAGTTCACTGATCAGGTGTTCTGTTATCACCACTGATCCTGGACTCATATCCGCCTTCGTCGAGAGGTGGCATTGCGAGACTAGCACGTTCTACCTGCCAGTAGGCAAGTTGACGATCACGCTGGATGGCGTGGCATCACTCCTACACGTTCCCATCACTGGCACGCTGCCTAAGTTCGAGCCGCTGGTTACTTCAGATGTGATTGGTCTACTAACGGAGCTTCTTAAGGTCAGTCATGAGGAGGCTACAGCTGAGACCCAACAGGCTGGTGGGCCTCATGTCCGATTGGGGTGGCTTTGGGACTTGTATGAGAGCCAGTGCAGGGCTAGACGATGGGTTGTAGCAGCCCGCACGTATCTGCTCCACTTGGTGGGTTGTACTCTTTTCACCAACAAGAGTTCAACCCATGTACATGTCATGCACCTGGAGGCTTTCAGGGACTTGGCCCAGGCAGGGGGATTCGCCTGGGGAGCAACTGCATTGGTCCACATGTACGAGCATCTAAACGACGCGTCGCAGGCCTCTACACGGTAGGTGGGAGGTTGCATTACACTTTTCTAGGTACGTATTATTATTGATAATTTAAATTGAAGTAGCATTGAATCCCTTCAGAAGGGCACTTTCCTACAGTGCATACATGCGTCGTTCATGATGCTTATGATGAGGGGAGCCCACGGGCCTCCAGGTGGCTTACGGGTAAGGCTCATATGACGAGGATCAAGGGAGCCCCGTATCAGAGACGTATGGATGCCCTGACTATGACTGACGTGTGCTGGATGCCCTATGCTGAGCACCGGGGAGTCAGGGGCTTTGACCTGATATCATCGTACACCGGCCAGCTCAGATGGGGTCAAATTGTCATGTACGTTCGACCTGAGCAGGTTCTTCGACAGTTTGGCTACCTTCAGACGATCCCTCTGCCGCCGGTTTGTGGTTCTTTGGCGGGTGGAAATATAGATGACCGGTGGCTGCATTTTTCAGACCATTTGGTGCCTGCAGGGGAGCTCTGTGTAGTTCCTGGGCAGGTGGCGCCAAACTACATGGAGTGGTTTTTTCGGATTTCGCACCCGTTCGTCACACGGACCGAGGAGACTGCTGAGCCGAGACATCCGCCTCCCCCTCATGATGAGGAGTTCATCGAGCCACCCATCCCCGAGGTTTCAGTCACGTCCGATCTCCCTACGCATTCAGTGGTAAGCATAACTTGTGTAGTTTTTCATAATTTAAATTTTTTTAAAATGTGATATTGACTTTGTTATTTTGACTGTGACAGGTTGACTGCAAAGGATGTCAAGGGATGGCTGAGGATTTAGGAGCGATTGCTAAGGATTTGGAGTGGGTCATCAACCTCAGGATGGTCACTGAAGACAATGACTTATATGACATCATGACTTGTTGTCTGAGGAGAGCTAGAGGTGACGCCGCAGATGGAAGTCTTAGGCCGCGATAGAGACGCCGCATAGATTAGGATTTATACTTTTATTGTATTTAAATTATTAATTTTAGTATTTGTTTGTGTATGTGATAAAACACATTTACTTACATCATTTATGATTTATGTTTGTCTCTCTATAAATATATGCTTTGAAATTTAAATATAAACCACACACATGAGTCACATTTATAATGGTATTTTAATATATAAAATAAAGAAGATAAAATAATTTAACAAGGAGATTTTCTCCTGCTTTGTAATTTAATATAAATTTATAAATATTATTTGTTTTAGGAAAAGAAAAAAAATTGTCATGTTGAAAATAATGTTATTCCATTCATTCAAATATGGAAAGAAAAAATAAAAATGATGACATCACAATTTTATTAAAGAAAAAAATATGTAAAACAAACTTATTATTTATAGTATTTATTTTAGGAAAAGATATGTAGTATTAGAATTAAAAGTTATTTTTTTTATAATATTAGAATTAAAATAGTATTTAATAAATAAAATTCATTAGTATTTCAATACTACTTAATTACATGAACATAAATCCAATCGTAAATATAGATACATAAATATTACAAGTTCGGTGTCCGCTTAGGTCTACGTGTGTTGTATTAATTGTCATTAGGCTTAAGTAGTGTTGCATTCTACCTACATATGCAGTTGGCCATCGTTTTGCCTCCGGATACGAATTGCTTGACCACAACAACGCCATATGCGATAAGGGACAACGATCTTTCAGATAAACCTGTTGTAAGTGAAATTACAATAATAACTTAAACGAACAAACCTACTCATTCAATAATTGAAATTATTTGAGTAAACGAATTTTCAATGGACCTGAACAAAATGACAGCCAAACACATGACCGACGCATATCATGCGGTGCATAGAAGAATCGGCCGGTGGTCGACTTTTGAGAGGAAAAAATGTGAAGCTCTGTTGTCATGACAACGTTACAAGGATAACATCATATCTCTCCGTGCCACCAAAGATCTTTATGTAGTCTTGCGACCATTTGCCAAGTTCTTTAATCAATTCGTTACGCATCACGGCCCAACACTCTTCTCCCATACCTAACAAAGAGGAAACTGACTGATATCCACAATTACCATCCGCTTTCACATCAACAACGTCCTCAATGAAACCATGCATAAATGGCACAAATTGATCCAACATGGGGATCATCCTTGCTGGCTTCAGTGGTTCAAAAGATGATGCACTGGGTCTGACTGAGGTGTTGCTGTTTTGAACCGAATGATAAGCATCAACATACTCCCAATAAGATGGATCACGCTTTGTCGATCTTTCGCTTCTTTTCATTACTTTTTTTGGGGCACCTTTCGTCTTAACCTTTGTTGGAGGAGGACACATAGAGGTCTCGTCGGGAAACCCAAATTCTCGGATTTTACTCTTGTAACTTTCCCGCAAACATCAAGTTCCTCGAATCTTTTATATATTCTATCCATCTCTTCCTTGATGCTCACTTCGGCCTCACATAGCCCCTGGTCTAAAAAACTAAGTCTCCTCCAGTACATATGGACTGCATCCAGTGGGATGCTGCCACCATCATACATTTGTAGCTCGCATGCACAAGGAAGACCTAGCATGGTTCTCAATACACAACCACAAGAAAACAGGTTGTCTTTGAAATGACGTACGCGCTCAAACTCAACCAAAATTTCATTTAAAGCATACCTTGACACCATTCCCAGAAGCCTCTTGTATAAGGTTTTCTTAAAAACATGACCAACAACATGCGTACTTGTTTCGAATGATGCTCTAATTTCAGTGTGCTACAGCGTCATCATGTTGTTCATTGCATCCCAAACACTACAGAGGTCTCCAACGCTATTTTGTAATACCCTTTTCAGAGACCAATGAGCAGATTCAACCCTACATTTAAAACACACAACAGACAAAACAAATTAATAACAATCATTTATACTAAAACAATCATTTAAACAAACTTGACAAAAAATAATAAAACATGTAAATACCTATTTGTTGTTGTGTTGCCTAGGTGCATCACCTTATTCGTCCAGGCTGTGATAAACTTCTCCTTGTGTGGGACCATCCATGTCTCACAAACGTAGTCAATGAACATTGGCCACGGGGAACACGCTACTTGAAACCTTTGAAGGTGCTTAGGGAACTCCTGTTCCGAAGGATAATCTACCAGGTTACCCCAGCTATCCATTATGTAGTCCCCGGCATTCTTCTAACCAATTAGCGATTTGCACTTTGCCTTCACATTCTTGTCTATGTGAAACCTGCACAACAAATTCATACACTCCGGAAACACAACTTTCACAGCATTCATCAGGGCTAGGTCTCTGTCTATGACAATAACAACATGAAGGCGATCATTTCTTAAAAAAAGGCCTTGAAACCATTCCAATGCCCATACAAGATTGTTCACGCGCTCACCCTCCAGATATGCAAACCCAGCAGAGAAAGTCATCCCGGTTGGTGTCACCCCTACAAAGTCAAGCAATGGGAGCCTGTACCTATTTGTTTTGTAGGTACTGTCTATCAAAAAAACAAGATGACATGTGTTACATAACTTAACTGCATCTGGGTGACACCAAAACAAATCACACACCACATCTTGATCCCTCAATCTATGCCAATGAATGTATTGGTCACGTTCAAGGAGCCTCATTAGGTGTTGCATTTCAGTGTCATCTCCTCTGATTGAAGAACGATATACACTTCTTGCATTGTAGATTTGTTTGATTGTGGTGCAACTGTTGGCGTTGTGCTCCTTCAATGTTAGTAGGATATTTCTTGGTTTTACATTCGACTTCGTCATATCAGCAATGATATTCTTCTCATCATCTGTCAATCTCCCAGCATATGGATGTCCAACTAAGGTCTTCACCAATTCATGGTTGTGAATCCCACATATCAGCTTCACCGTCCAACCTTCACCTCCATGCACTGGTTTTCCATGAATCTTAAAGGGACAACCACATTTTCTAGTGCTTGTGTCTCTTCTAACAAATTCTTTCTTCCTACACTTGTACTTACCGCTCCTTTCACACCCAATTAACACAAATGAAGTTCTTCCTCTGCTACTAGTATATGTATCAGACCTCATAATTAATGCAACAAAACTGTTTTCATGGGCAACCGTTCGAGCCCACTGCAAAACATCTTCTCGGGTTGCAAAGACCTAGGACACAACCACGACATATTAATTTTTACACAGATCATACATTAGACCAAACAACTAAAACTGATCGACATGATTACCTGAGAAGTATTAAAAGCGTCTGAACAATCAACATGTCCTTCATTCACACCACAATCTTGTTCATCTTGAAAATCCATATCAACTTCTTCGGACATCGTATTGTAATATGTCCATTGATCTTCGTCCATCATAATTCAAACTATAACTATCACCTAATTCAACATTCAACTAAATAATTTGAACAATACAGCAACCCAAAAAAATTTACAAACTATGAATATCGAACTAATTCAACATTTGACAACCTCACACAAATATCTAATCTACATATACATCAATATTTTAACAACCAAATTCAACTTTTAATTACATAATTTCAAAATTATAACCTACAAAGTTCATTTAACCAAAAAATACTTCAACCTAGACAAAAAAATCAACACTTCAACCAAGAAATATTATTTTATGTTTCACATAAATTACAAATACAATTAACCAAAATAACATTCAAAATAATCATAAAAGTAAAAATCATAAAACAAATTAATCCACGGAAGAACCTGTCTTCCACTGTGGACATTAAAACTGCGGAAGACAACTTCTTCCGTGGAATCTCACGGAAGACATCTTCCGCGAGACTCCACGGAAGAAGTTGTCTTCCGCAGTTGTAATGTCAACAGTGGAAGAAATCTTCTTCCGTGGGATCTCGCGGAAGACATCTTCCGAATTAATCCACGGAAGAACCTGTCTTCCACTGTGGACATTAAAACTGCGGAAGACAGCTTCTTCCATGGAGTCTCATGGAAGATGCAAATTGTTCTTGGCTGCATGGATCTAGACCTTGCATTAAGGATTAAGAAACCCCCTTCTCCTACGGATTTCAGTACCTCTGAACAAAGGAAACTTCATGAGAAGTGGGATCACTCAAATCACATGAGTCTTATGATCATTAAGCGCGACATTTTTGAGGTCTTTAGGGGCACTGCTTCAGATGATATAACCAGTGCCAAAGAATTCCTTGCTAAAATTGAAAAGCGCTTTGCAAAAAGCGATAAAGCGAAAACAAGTACTCTTCTTCATAACTTAATTTCCATGAAGTATCAAGGCAAAGGAAATGTTAGGGAATACATTATGGGAATTTCATTTATTGCTTCAAAATTAAGGGCACTAAAGCTTGAGCTATCAGAAGACTTGCTTATTCATTTAGTGCTATTTTCTCTACCTTTGTAGTTTAGTCAGTTTAAGATCTCTTATAACTGTCACAAAGAGAAATGGTCTCTTAATGAGCTCATTTCATACTGTGTGCAAGAAGAGGAAAGGCTGAAGCAAGAAAGGACGGAAAGTGCTCATGTTGTAAGTACCTCTAAAGACAAGCAAAAGAAAAAGAACTTGGGAGCTCAACAATGAAGCTGCTAAGGGTCCAGCACAAAAGAAACAAAATCAAGGTGACAATTGTTTCTGTTGCAGTAAGCCTGGACATGTAACGAAGAAATGTACCAAATATCATGCTTGGTGTGCAAAGAAAGGTATGTTTCTTACTTTACTTTGGTCTGTTCTGAGGTCAATTTAGCTTCAGTACCTAGAAACACTTCGTGGTTAGATTCTAGTGTCACTACAAACATCAGTGTTTCAATGCAAGGTTGTCTAAGCTACCGAAAGTCAATTGATTCTGAAAGACGGATCTATGTTGGAGATGGTAAATCAGTGGAAGGGGAAGCTATAGGACATTTTAGATTATTATTATGTACTAGATTTTTTTTATTTGAAAGACACTTTTGTTGTATCGTCATTTAGACGGAATTTGGTTTCAATTTCATATTTGGACAAATTGGGTTATTTGTGTTCATTTGGAAACAATGTGTTTAGGTTGTCTTTTAATTCAGATATTGTTGGAATTGGTTCACTCTTGGCTTATGATAATCTATATTTACTTGATATTGTAGCTTCCTATGGTGAATCCATTAATGCGGAATTGTGTTGTACTAAGTGTAGAATTGATAATACAAACTCAGGAGCATTATGGCTAAAGCGCTTAAGTCACATTTCTAAGAACAAAATTGAACGACTTGTGTCAAACAGAATTTTGGATTCCATTGATTTCATAAGCTTTGATGTTTGTGTTGAATGCATTAAAGATAAACAGACATTTATAGGCTATTTCATACACCTTCATGGAATGGTCAACAATATTTTATATCATTCATAGACGATTACTCTAGATATGCATACTTGTTTCTTATACATGAAAAGTCACAACCTTTGGATGTGTTCAAAACATTTAAAGTTGAAGTTGAAAATCAACTTAACAAAAGAATCAAGAGTGTCAGATCTGATCGTGGTAGTGAATACTATGGCAGATATGACGGTTTAGGTGAACAACATCAGGGGCTTTTTGCCAGGTACCTAGAGGAATGTGGAATTGTTCTACAGTACACCATGCCAAGGTCACCTAGCATGAATGGTGTTTCTAAAAGATGAAACAGAACTCTTAAGGATATGGTAAAAAGCATGATTTGTCATTCTAACTTACCAGAGTCACTCTGGGCAGAGGCACTAAAGATTGCAGCTTACATTCTAAATAGAGTGCCAACCAAGGTAGCTGCCAAAACACACATTTTCATGTATGGGGATGTCCAGCTGAGGCCAGACCTTATAAGTCAAATGAAAGGAAATTGGACTCCCGAACAGTGAGTAGCTACTTTATTGGTTATTCTGAAAGACCCATGGGCTATAAATTTTATGATCCCTAATTAAAGACAATTTTTGAGATGGGAACTGCCACATTCTTTGAGGATATTGAGTTTGGGGGAAAGAATAAGGTTAGAGACTTTGTCTTAGAGGAAGAATCAGTAACAATTCCAGAACCGATTCATACAATTGCTTTTGATAAAGCAAATTCAAAACCTCTACAAGATATTGTTATTGAATCTTCCACTCAAGATAACTTGGTCGTTCATGAAGAACAAACTCAAGATCCTCACGAACCTATGCTTTATGAGCCAGTACCTTTGTGGAGATCTACAAGAGAATGGAGAAGTGATATTCCAAATAATTATATGGTATTTCTTTAAGAACATGAGGAAAATAATGGTATAATGGAAGATGACCTAGTCAACTTCCATCAAGTCATGCAAGATTCCAACTCAGAAAAGTGGATTGAAGCAATGAATGAGGAGTATAAGTCAATGCAAGATAACAAGGTTTGGTAACTTGTCCCATTACTAGAAAGTGTGAAACCCATTGGTTTCAAATGGATATTTAAGACCAAGCGGGATTCCAAAGGTAATGTGGAGAGGTATAAGGCTCGTCTTGTGGCGAAGGGCTATACCCAAAAGGAAGGGATTGACTTTAAAAAGACTTTCTCTCCAATTTAATCAAAAGACTCTTTTAGGAAAATCATGGCTCTTGTTGCACATTATGATTTGGAGCTTCATCAAATGGATGTCAAGACGGCATTTCTCAGTGGCAACATTGATGAGACAATTTATATGGTGCAACCAGAAAAATTTGTGTTAGGAGACCCAAAGAATATGGTTTGCAAACTGACAAAATCCATTTATAGGCTAAAACAGGCATCTCGTCAATGGTACCACAAATTTCATCAAGTAATTCTCTCATTTGGTTTTGAGATGAATCTTGTTGATGATTGTGTGTATCACAAATTCAATGGGAGCAAGTACATTTTCCTGGTCTTATATGTTGATGACATACTACTTGTCACTAATGATATAGGTATGTTGCACGAAACCAAGAGATTTCTATCAAGAAACTTTGAAATGAAAGATCTTGGTGATGCCTCCTTTGTATTAGGAATTCAAATACATCGAGATCGATCTCAGAGTATTCTAGGATTATCACAAAGGAGCTATATATATCGAAAAGGTACTTAAAAGGTTTGGCATGCAAGAATGTAAATTCAGGGATACTCCAGTTGCTAAGGGAGACAAGTTCAGTCTCAAACAATGCCCAAAAGGAAATTTGGAAATTCAAGAAATGCAGAAGATTCCCTATGCATCAGCTATAGGGAGTTTGATGTATGCCCAAGCATGTACGCGTACGGATATAGCATACATAGTTGGGGTATTAGGCAGATATTTAAGCAATCCAGGAATGGATCATTGGAAAGAAGCCAATAGAGTTATGAGGTATTTGAAGAGAATAAAGTATTATATTCTCACATACATGAGGTCAGGTCAGTTGGAGATCACTTGGTATTCTTGTAACGACCCGCCTCGTCGCTACGATATCACCACTCTAATAACTGGAAAATTAAATTCTTTTTCTTTCTTTTATGAAAACTCCATTATTTTTGCTTATGAAAATCATAGTAAATTTGAATTTCACAATTATATATACATATATATATGTCCCCAAACACGCACCAATGTTTAATCGAATACATGAATATTAATACAGTAGTTCAGTACACATCATACACATAATGAAGATTAAACCAATTCGTAGATATAATTAAATCTGTGATTTACATCCTTAATCCAACAAAAGAAATCATGAACCACTATGTAGGAGATGATTAACAAAACACAACTCTCTCCCCAAAATAGCACCAACGTCATCACGTCAGCTTGGCGGCTCCTTCACAGAATCTCATCCCTACACCCTACTGCTGTCATTCTGCTCCCACGAACAAGGTTCGCGATCATCACAGGTATCAACCACACAATGTTAGATCAAGTGGCCTCGGAATAATTAGGAAGGGGGGTTGAATTAATTATTAACGAACCTTTACTAATAAAAAATATATCCTTCTTAATGTTACCAAAAGTAAAAGCAATGATTAAAGTGCACAGCGGAAATTAAAAGAGTAGGGAAGAAGACAAACACACAAGAGTTTTATACTGGTTCGGCAACAACCCGTGCCTACATCCAGTCCCCAAGCAACCTGCGGTCCTTGAGATTTCTTTTCAACCTTGTAAAATCCTTTACAAGCAAAGATCCACAAGGGATGTACCCTCCCTTGTTCTCTTTGAACAACCTAGTGGATGTACCCTCCACTAGAACTGATCCCCAAGAGATGTACCCTCTCTTGTTCTCAGTCACAACAACCCAAGTAGATGTACCCTCTACTTGTACCACAAAGGATGTACCCTCCAATGTGTTAAGACAAAGTTCTCAGGCAGTTAGTCCTTTGAAACTTTGTGAATGGGGAAACAAAAGAATTATTAGGCGGTTAATCCTTTGAAATCTTTTGTTTATGGGAAAGGGAAGAATCAAAAGAATTCTCGGACTGTGTCGTTTTGAATTCTTTGACAAGGGAGAAGGGAGACACAAAAGAATTCAGGCGGTTAGTCCTTCGTTCTTTTGGAAACGGGAGAAGAGAGACACAAAAAGAATTCAGGCGGTTAGTCCTTGGCAAATTCTTTTTGGCAAAGGGAGAAGGGAATGAAAAAGATGAATAGCACAATTTTTTGAACAAAGAACTTTTCTTGGAAGAGAAAGTTTTGAACAAAAACTTTTAGAAAGATGAAGAGAAGATGAAACCAGAAAGTTCTGAAAGAAATGAAAGAAGATGTTGAAAGATAGATTGAAAGATAGAATGATTGAAAGAGATGATGGATATAAGAATGAGATGATTAAAATGTTTCATGCCAAGGTCACATATTTATAGTTTCTTGATGACTCAAGTCAAAACTTGTAACTCTTGGCAATTCCTTTAAAACTAATTACTTAAAAAGTTATGACTTTTGAAAGAATCTTTAGAAACAAGTCACTTGAAGAAATGTGACTTTTGGAAATGAATTTTTCGAAAATAGTCACTGGTAATCGATTACCATAAAGGTGTAATCGATTACACATCAACAAATGTGACTCTTCATTTGAATTTTGAAAATCTTAACGTTTTAAAACACTGGTAATCGATTACTACAATCTGGTAATCGATTACCAGAGAGTAAAACTCTTTGGTAATGATTTTGTAAAAAACTTCTTGTGCTACTCAATGTTTTGAAAAACTTTTTAATACTTATCTTGATTAAGTCTTCTCTTGATTCTTGAATCTTTGAGTCTTGAATCTTGATCTTGATTATTCTTGAATCTTGAATCTTCTTGATGAAACTTTCTCTTGAATATTTCTCTTGATTCTTGAATTGGTCTTGACTCAATCTTGAAATCATTCTCTTGGAATTTTTGTCATCATCTTTGTTATCATCAAAACACCTTGAATCAATCTTAATTCATCATCATGAATCAATCTTGATTCATCATCATGAAGCAATGAAGTTTGCTTCTACACACGATACAAAATTGCAAGGGTGATTTCATTATAAAAAGAATCAATGTTAAATCCAAATAATCACAATTAGCAAGAAAACATAAGCAAACATGAGCTTACGCAACATTCACTATCCAACACTCACATCCAACAATTTTTCATTGTCCACATTCAATAATTACTCATCATCCATATTCAACAATTACTCATCATCCATATTCAACAATTACTCATCATCCATCCATGGATCCAATCAAGACTGAACAGAATGATACATGCACCTGAATCAACCCTCAGAAGCAATGTGTTACGTACCAACAACCAAATCCCAGGAAATAGCCTAAGCGTGTCCACACGACACTCTCACTTAGGAAACCATGCAGAGTTCGTCGAGACCACCCAGTTGTGCACATAACTGCCCCCCATAGGTCATCAGCCTGGGGCCAAAAGGAGTTCCCTACCAGGTGATAAGCCCTCTCAGTACAAAGTACACTCTGCCATAGTTATTCTATTTCCTATGTCGTATGATCTATGAACATGGACAAAAGCAGTGCCAAAGACCATGGACCAATTAAAGCGCCTAAGCATCCCCTCATAATTACTTAGATTTTTTAACCACCCTTGTCACATATGTTTGGGCCATCCGACAAGGTCGGTGCACTTACCCCCATGAACATACACTACATACGATGTATGAATGTGGCCCAAAGCAAGTGCCAAAGACCATGGAAGATCAGTGCACTTTGCCCCCCACAAACATTTGGGGAACTCAAACTAGTTAGGAGAAGGCTTAGAAGTCAAGATTACCTCACAGAAACTAAGAAATGAAGGATTGAAGGATTTCCTCCATTGAATCTTCGAGGAGGATTCTGAAGATTCCGTTCCGATTAAAGTGTTCATCTTGGTGTGGGGGTTCAACGGCAAGTAATGGCAGCTCACGGCGGCCACCGGTGATCTTGGGTGACGGAAAATAAGGTTTTAGGGTTTGGGAGACGTTTTTGGGAGAAGAGGAGAGTGAAAATCGTGTTTTTCATGCTAAGGACGTACTTATAACCTGCAACTTTTGATTAGAAGGCCTTCTGGGCGCTTAGCGCACTTCCTCTCGGTTGGAAATAGGCTTAGCGCAGCTTTGGGCCGCTCAGCGCAATTCCCCTCAGTTGGAATTGCGCTTAGTGCGCCTTTCTCACTTAGCGGGTGATGTGCCATCATTTTCTTCTATTTTCTAAACCCTTTTTGCACCATTTTAATTACTGATTGGTCTTAATTGTCAATTAATTAGGCAGTTTTATTATTTGGGCTCATTTAGCTAATTTGATGTTTTTAATATAATTTTAGGAATTAATGAAACATTGGGCTTAATCTGGATTTTGGTTGTGGACTTGAAGAGGGAAAATAAAGCAGCGCTTACCTTAGTTAAATTCTAATTAGGAAATTTCGCAATTTTATTTTATGTGTTTTAGTGTTTATTTCGTTTTGGGCCAGAGTATTGTAATAGGGCCCAGTGACTTTGAGTGACTCTTTTTAAATAGCAGCCATGGGATTCGTGAGAAGGCATTCTGTTATGCCATTCATTATTCAGAGCTTTGTTTAGGGTTTTAAGTTCTTTCTGTTCTAATGCTACTGTTTTCGTTCTTAATGCAATTTTCGATTTCCTGCTTCTAATTACAATTTCGTTCTTGTTTCTTCTTCTACTTTCATTTACGTTTCTGTTTTCATTTTCGTTTCTGTCTCATTTACGTTTCTACTTCATGTTTCATTTACGTTTTCTGTTTGAATCTATGGAAGGCTAAATATTCTGATGTTGTTTCCTTCTAAGGACGAAGCCCAACTCTCTTTGAGGTTTCGTTTATAATGTGGTTCCCTGGCAGTTTTCCCTTCACCAGTTAACCCAAATTCGTGAACATTAATCAGTGCACGCTTCGTGTTCGATTAATTTCCTCTGAGCCTAACTTGTGTTCATGCTTAATGGACGAAGGGCTAACTGGTGTATGTGGTGCCTAATCACGTATTGACAACCCTAGGTTGATTTTTGCTTAGTAAATTGAAATAGGGTTGGATTAAGTGGTTAACTGATAGGGACGAATTCTCCATAACCCAGGATAAGAGAATGGCTTCTAAATCAGAGGAAACAACCCATTTTTAATATCATTAAGTTTGTATTCCAGTTTACTTGTTCTGCTCCTTAAATCAGAAAACAAACAACCCCCCCCCCCCAATCGTTACTGTTACTACAAGTATATTATGAACAATTGGTTTATCATTGCTCGTTGGGAAACGACCTAGGATCACTTCCTAGTTACTGCATTTTCATGTTTATTTGATTCGGGTACGGCCTCGATCAAATTTGGCGCCGTTGCCGGGGAGCAGTGTCCAAAGGTTCATAATAGCTAGCTAGTGTTGTGTGTTTAATTCCTTCGTGTTTTATGTTTAATTGTTAGTATTGTGTTAGTATGTGTGTTAGTGTTGTTTAGTGTCCTGGTATTTTGTTTAGTGTGTGTTCTGTTTCAGTTTTCCTATTAAGCGCTTCCCCTATTTCAGTTTTGGGTGTTTTGCTGTGAATAGTGTTTTGCGACGGACTTAGCGACCACTTTTGCTTGCGGCAAAACAAAGTAGTAGTAGAAATCAAGTAGAGACGGATTTTAGCGACCACCCATGCTGAATTATTTGAGATTTTTTGTTTTAGTAGCTAGAGTTGTTATTGTTGGCTGAATTTTTTTGTGGTAACTTCTTTTAATCTATATTTTGTGGGAAAAATATCTAGAGCCTTTAGTTTGGTCAGATTTGAAAGTTCCAAAAAAGTAGCAAATTTTGTGTTTGTCGAAACTTCAAATGGCCATAAATTTTGCTCCGGTTATCAGAATCGCAATTATTATATATGTATTTGGGGTAGAAAAAAATTTCCTACGCCATGGCAGCCGCTGAGGTCTCCATCGTCCAAAAATAGTGATTCTGTCAAAAGTTTTTTATTTTTCAAGTTTTATTCACTTATTTTTCTTAACCTACCATTTTTAGCTTCCATAGTTAGACTTTGAATTTTTGCCTGAAATTTTTTGTGCTATCTTCTCATCATTTTATAAGGT
This sequence comes from Glycine max, assembly GCF_000004515.6. Classification (NCBI taxonomy): domain Eukaryota; kingdom Viridiplantae; phylum Streptophyta; class Magnoliopsida; order Fabales; family Fabaceae; genus Glycine; species Glycine max. Next base: position 25,832,643 of record NC_016090.4, on the reverse strand, counting down.
TGCTCACAAAATTTCAATTCATTTGGATATCATTTGAGGGTAGCTGTAGTTCAAACCTGCACCTTTATTTACATGACAAAGCAACTAGTTGTGCATGCTGAATGTAGTGTATGACTAGAGGCAATCCATCTGACTTACAACCCTTTGATCTTGAGATAGATAGGACATTTCATAGATTAGTTAGGCATCATTTTATACCTTTTGATCATCCTGAGCATTCCATTACTGGTGAATCTGTGCATTCTGTTATTGGTGATTTTGAACATCCTGATTTTGCGCATTACAATTTTGAGCATTCTGATTCTGAGCATTCTGATTTTGAACATTCTGAGAACATGGCACAACCTCCACCCCATGAGAGGACTCTAAGGGAAACGGCTGCACCTGATTTCACCTAGGAAAGCTTGTGCATCCAATACCCTGATGAGGATGTCCCATATGTTCTTAAAACTGGACTGATTCATTTGCTTCCAAAGTTTCATGGCCTTGCAGGTGAAGACCCGCACAAACATTTGAAGGAATTTCATATTGTCTACTCCACCATGAAACCCCCAGATGTCCAAGAGGATCATATATTTCTGAAGGCTTTTCCTCATTCTTTAGAAGGAGTGGCAAAGGACTAATTGTATTACCTTGCTCCAAGGTCCATCACGAGCTGGGATGACTTGAAGAGAGTATTCTTAGAAAAAAATTTCCCTGCTTCCAAGACCATAGCCATCAGGAAGGATATCTCAGGTATTAGACAACTCAGTGGAGAGATCCTGTATGAATACTGGGAGAGATTTAAAAAACTATGTGTCAGTTTCCCTCACCATCAGATTTCAGAGCAGTTGCTTCTCCAATATTTTTATGAAGGACTCAGTAATATGGAGAGAAGTATGATAGATGCTGCCAGTGGTGGAGCCCTTGGAGACATGACTCCTGCTGAAGCCAGAAATTTAATTGAGAAGATGGCTTCCAACTCCCAGCAGTTTAGCGCCAGAAATGATGTTATAGTCATTAGAGGAGTGCATGAGGTAGCTACAAACTCAGCTGCATCATCTGAAACTAAGAAGCTTGAAGGCAAACTGGATGCATTGGTTAACTTGGTAACCCAGCTAGCCTTAAACCAGAAATCTGTACCTGTTGCAAGGGTCTGTGGTTTGTGCTCCTATGCTGACCATCATACAGACCTTTGCCCTTCCATGCAGCAACCTGGAGCAATTGAGCAGCCCGAAGCTTATGCTGCTAATATTTACAAAGGACCTTCTCAACCTCAGCAGCAAAATCAACCACAGCAGAACAATTATGACCTCTCCAACAACAGATACAACCCTGGATGGAGGAATCACCCTAATCTCAGATGGTCTAGCCCTCAACAACAACAACAACAACAGCCTGCTCCTTCCTTCCAAAATGTTGCTGGCCCAAGCAGACCATACATTCCTCCACCAATCCAACAACAGCAACAGCCCCAGAAACAGCCAACAGTTGAGGCCCCTCCACAACCTTCCCTCGAAGAACTTGTGAGGCAAATGACTATGCAGAACATGCAGTTTCAACAAGAGACCAGAGCCTCCATTCAAAGCTTAACCAATCAGATGGGACAATTGACTACACAATTGAATCAACAACAGTCCCAGAATTCTGACAAGCTGTCTTCCCAAGCTGTCCAAAATCCCAAAAATGTCAGTGCCATTTCATTGAGGTCGGGAAAGCAGTGTCAAGGACCTCAACCCATAACACCTTCCTCATCTGCAAATGAACCTGCCAAACTTCACTCTACTCCAGAAAAAGGTAACGACAAAAATTTACCTAACAATTTCTGTGCAGGTGAATCTTCCATTGGTAATTCTGATTTGCAGAAGCAACACATTCCTCCTCTTCCATTCCCTCCAAGAGCAGTTTCTAACAAAAAAATGGAAGAGGCAGAGAAAGAAATCTTGGAAACATTCAGAAAAGTAGAGGTAAACATACCTCTGCTGGATGCAATAAAGCAAATTCGAAGATATGCCAAATTCTTGAAGGATCTGTGCACTAATAAGAGGAAGCTTAAAGGAAGTGAACGAATTAGCATGGGCAGAAATGTCTCCGCACTGATTGGTAAATATGTTCCCCAAATTCCTGAAAAATGTAAAGATCCAGGTACATCCAGCATACCTTGTATTATAGGGAATAGTAAGTTTGAAAATGCCATGCTAGATTTAGGAGCTTCTGTTAGTGTTATGCCTCTGTCTATTTTTAATTCTCTATCTCTAGGTCCCTTGCAGTCAACTGATGTGGTAATTCATTTAGCTAATAGAAGTGTTGCCTACCCTGTTGGTTTCATAGAAGATGTCTTAGTTAGAGTTGGTGAACTGATTTTCCCTGTTGATTTTTATATTTTGAATATGGAAGATGGATTTTCTCAAGGATCAGTTCCCATCATTCTAGGCAGACCCTTGATGAAAACTGCTAGAACTAAGATAGATGTTTATGCAGGCACACTATCCATGGATTTTGGTGATATAACTGTTCATTTTAATATTCTGGATGCTATGAAATACCCATCTGAAGATCTTTCTGTATTTCATGCTGAAATAATTGACCATGTTGTTGATGAATACATGACTGATCTTTGAGTCTGAAATTGTACTTGATCATATGTCTGAAATTTGATGCTGAAAGTGAATCTGAAAGTGATATTGATTGCATGTCTGGTGGTGTGTTTTACCTCTTGAGATTGATTTTATAGAGTCAGATAGGACTAACCATGTTTCAGGAAGTACACATACCTCTGACTTTCTTTATGAGGTACAGGTTGAGAAACCATCTCCTTCTACCACTACCCAGCCAACCACACCAAAATTGAAGCCTCTGCCATCAAATTTAAAATATGCTTACTTGGATGATAGCAAAAGTTTTCCAGTGATTATATCTGCCTCCCTTACTGATGAGCAAGAGGAGAAATTGTTGTCTGTTCTCAAGAAGCATAAGAAGGCTATAGGCTGGACCCTGGCGGACATTCCTGGTATTAGCCCATCCACATGTATGCATCGAATAAATTTAGAGGATGGAGCTAAACCAGTAAGACAGCCACAGAGAAGACTCAACCCGGTGATTCTTGATGTAGTGAAGAAGAAGATAACCAAGCTTTTGCAAGCTGGGTTATAACCTGCAACTTTTGATTAGAAGGCCTTCTGGGCGCTTAGCGCACTTCCTCTCGGTTGGAAATAGGCTTAGCGCAGCTTTGGGCCGCTCAGCGCAATTCCCCTCAATTGGAATTGCGCTTAGTGCGCCTTTCTCACTTAGCGGGTGATGTGCCACCATTTTCTTCTATTTTCTAAACCCTTTTTGCACCATTTTAATTACTGATTGGTCTTAATTGTCAATTAATTAGGCAGTTTTATTATTTGGGCTCATTTAGCTAATTTGATGTTTTTAATCTAATTTCAGGAATTAATGAAACATTGGGCTTAATCTGGATTTTGGTTGTGGACTTTAAGAGGGAAAATAAAGCAGCACTTACCTTAGTTAAATTCTAATTAGGAAATTTCGCAATTTTATTTTATGTGGTTTAGTGTTTATTTCGTTTTGGGCCAGAGTATTGTAATAGGGCCCAGTGACTTTGAGTGACTCTTTTTAAATAGCAGCCTTGGGATTCGTGAGAGGGCATTCTGTTATGCCATTCATTATTCAGAGCTTTGTTTAGGGTTTTAAGTTCTTTCTGTTCTAATGCTACTGTTTTCGTTCTTAATGCAATTTTCGATTTCCTGCTTCTAATTACAATTTCGTTCTTGTTTCTTCTTCTACTTTCATTTACGTTTCTGTTTTCATTTTCGTTTCTGTCTCATTTACGTTTCTACTTCATGTTTCATTTACGTTTTCTGTTTGAATCTATGGAAGGCTAAATATTCTGGTGTTGTTTCCTTCTGAGGATGAAGCCCAACTCTCTTTGAGGTTTCGTTTATAATGTGGTTCCCTGGCAGTTTTCCCTTCACCAGTTAACCCAAATTCGTGAACATTAATCAGTGCACGCTTCGTGTTCGATTAATTGCCTCTGAGCCTAACTTGCGTTCATGCTTAATGGACGAAGGGCTAACTGGTGTATGTGGTGCCTAATCACGTATTGACAACCCTAGGTTGATTTTTGCTTAGTAAATTGAAATAGGGTTGGATTAAGTGGTTAACTGATAGGGACGATTCTCCATAACCCAGGATAAGAGAATGGCTTCTAAATCAGAGGAAACAACCCATTTTTAATATCATTAAGTTCGTATTCCAGTTTTCTTGTTCTGCTCCTTAAATCACAAAACAAACAAACCCCCCCCCCCCAATCGTTACTGTTACTGCAAGTATATTATGAACAATTGGTTTATCATTGCTCGTTGGGAAACGACCTAGGATCACTTCCTAGTTACTGCATTTTCATGTTTAGTTGATTCGGGTACGGCCTCGATCAGCGGGAGACCAAAAGTTATTGTTTTCAAGATCCCAACAGTCAGACTGTAGAAAGATATCTTAGGGATACCCAGACAAAATTTGAAGATGATCCAACGGTTAACGGATCCAGTATCGCGATTTCATTGAACTAGGTTTTGGTAAAATCTAAAATCTCATACTTTCAACTTAGCTCAACAAAACTCCACATAATTCAACATCTATATCAAGAAATTCACACATGACTAGTTCAAGGCATACTTCAACTCATTCAAGTCTATCATGTATTCAAATAACACAACAAAATAATCAAACATCAAATATAATTACTAATAATATATATATATATATATATATATATATATATATATATATATATATATCAGGGTGTTACAATTCTGACTCGAATTTTGCAAGATGCATAGATAGTTTGAGATCCACTTCAGGTTACATTTTCATGTTAGCTGGTGGTGTGGTTTCTTGGCACCGTGCCAAGCAAACCCTTACTACTTCATCCACTATGGCAACAGAACTTGTCGCATGCTATGAGGCATCAAATCATGGAATGTGGCTGAGAAATTTTGTCACGGAGCTACAAATTATAGAAGGAATTGAAAGACCACTTAAGTTATATCGTGACAATAAATTAGTTGTATTGTATTTTAACAACAATAGGGGCTCGACCAAGTCGAAGCATATTGACATCAAGTTCCTAGTTGTTAAGGAAATGGTACAGAGTGGACAAATTTCCATGGAACACTTAGGGACAAATTCCATGATAGCAGATCCTTTTACTAAGGGACTTCCACCCAAGGTCTTTCATGAGCATGTTGCTCACATAGGTGTTTTACAGTTCGAGGAATCTTTGGTTTAGTGGGAGTTAGTCACTTTTATGTATTTTATGTTCTATGTTAGATTTTATGTATGCATACATTAACTTTTGGATACATTTGGTTATATATATGTTTTATTATTCATTTATTACACTTTGTACATTAAGGTTATTAAATGATCTCATTGAGGTAAAGTATGACCAGTTGAAAATTGACTGTACAGGCCACCTTCACGTAATTTTTATGCTACACATTTCATGATGAGTCTATGTCATTTGATTCTATTAGCATTAGTGATCATTGATGGGTTTAGTTGTGATTGATACAATGAAAATTGCTTTGGTTCTACGTGCGGATGTAATCAATGGACAAGATTTTTGGAATATGCTCAAGACATGTAATGGCAAATTTTGAGCTCATAAAGTCTAACACATTCACATAAGGATTGTAAGGATATATATATATATATATATCACATAATTGAATGAGTTAGGGCCATCATTTTATTTGCCAAAATATTAAAGTGGTCTAATCAATATAAAATTATGATTAAGAGCATATATGTCATGAAAGACTAATGATATAGATACCATTAGTGATATTATAATTCGATGAGGGACCAAATTATAATTATCAAATTTGGGGTAACTAATGGCAGTTACCAACACAAGAAAGGTTATGGTCCCCCATTTGTAGAGAGAAGCAACAAAACGTACAGTTTTTGCTTTCTTTTTCTCTTTATCCCCCATCAGAAGAGAAAATTCAGAGAAGAAAATAAAGCTCTCTACATCTGGAAGATCATAAAATCAATCTTGATCATCATCAACCTTTCATCATTCCATTATGGCTAATCCAGGTACGCTTCCGCATTTAGTTTTCATCATGATTTTGCGTATGGGAACACAATGGGATTTCATTCATCTTTATGCAATAATTTCTCTCTACATGAATAGAAAGCATGTGGTTAGGATTGATGGTTGTATGTTAGAATCAAATTAGGTTGATTGATTGAATCCCTACATTATGATCTATCTCTAAGCAAATAAGAAATACATAAGAAACTTGATTTTGTTGTGAATTAAGAAATGCGATTTATCTCTCAATTTTTTTTACAATAATAATAATAATAATGTTCAGGATACACTTTCTTATCATTCATTCAATCGAACGTAGGGTCGTTTTCCCCTCGACTAGAGTAGTTAGTTGAAAACTTATCTCAGGATTGCACCAAAGGAATTGAGGATTCCCATCCTCTTATTCACAACATATGACTCTTCAATCTCACATATCTAAATTAGAATTCAAATAAAAGATAGTGTAAAGTTTATGTTTGTTGCTACTGGTTCCTATTTATGTATAACAGATCTTATCTTATATGAATCAATTTCTCTATGATTAGTAGAATTCATTCTTCCTATCATCTTTATATAAAACACAATACAACATAATTATATACTAATTAATTTAATGTAATAAATAAACATAATAAATTAAAGTACATGTATGACTCTATATATATATATATATATATATATATATATATATATATATATATATATATATATATATATATATTATATTTTTATCATTATTTTTTAATATAGTTTTTATATATTGATTTAAGTTATTGAAAAAATATTATCTAGTCGAATTTAAATAAAATTGTTATATGCGAGAGGTGAGATTTGTAACAAACCGTATAAAAGAGGTTGAACAAAAGAATACTTACTAATTGTTTTTATAGAAACTACTAATTAAATTAGTTACAAGAACAATGAGAACATACGGTAAATTATGTGTTTTCATTAAAGATAAAAGTAAACCTAAAAAATATTATTTCTATATTATATATTTAATTTTTAATTATTACTATTAGATAATTTTATAATCTTAAATCATATTTTCATATACAACTTATTTGATAAATGATTGAAGATTTAATACAAAGGTTTCGAGGTATGCACTTACAGTAAAAAAGGATTAGTGGAGTTTCACTTAAAGGCAAGTAATTTAGATTATTTTGATGTCTTGAGGGATATTATTGAATTATGTTAATGAGGTGAAAACAATATTATTTTATTTAAATGTGATTGATGGAACATGTCTTCCAAAGTAAAAGAATATAAGGAAGCATAAATAATATGAATTCATTCAACTTATTAACAATAGTTATAAATTGAGGACTAATGAGCGACAAGGGTGACCCTAACATAGATATTAGGAGAGGCTAATGTACTCAAAGCAAGAAATATGTTAGAGTTTCATAAACAATACTAAAAAAATAAAATTAAGAGGAAAGAAAATTATGTACAAAGAAATAATTGATTGGAGAAAGAAAATATTTGTTAATGTGTCTCAAACTTTAAATTGTCAAACCCATAGATGTATTGGTGTTTGTAATTAAGATTGTTCCATTGGTGAATGTAAAATAATTCACGTAAAATATGTTTTTGTTCATCTAAAATATGTGAAATCTGGAATTGGTAAAAAAAATTGTCTCATTTTGAATGCATCTAAAATTTCAACATAGTACTACTCATCCAATATGTTAACTCCAATATTAAACTCAACATGTTCATTCAATATTTTAACATGCACCACCACCAATTTTATTTTTTTTAGAAATTGTTGTACATAAGTCAGTCAAAATTTGTGTTCACCACTGTCTACCATGTAAGTAGATTCACCAAGGAGGTTAAAATACTGATAAATAATAACATGTTAAAATTTTAGAAAGATAAAAATATATATTTTATTCTAATAAATAATGTTAGTTGCCAAATCATTATGGGTCACTAATAAAATTTTGTAAATATATTCATTTATAGGCTTTAAAATATTATTATTCAAATATTTTTTACTAAAAGAAAATAATATAATTATCACTGGAAAACCCGTAAAAAGAAAATAAAATATTTATCTATAAGGTTAGAATATTCTTATCTTCATAATAGATACTATAAAAGGAGAATGAAATATTTTATACAAAACAATAAAATAACACTTAAATATCATTTCCTATTTTAAAATAAAATAATTATCTTTATATTAATATATATATATATATATATATATATATATATATATATTTGTATATGTTAAAAAATTAAATAGAAAAAACTAGGGCATCAAGGCCCCAACCTACAATGTAGGTCCGCCACTGATGAGGCATATGTCTTAGCCCCTCAACCTCATCCATCAAGTGTATCATGTTAAAGACACCAAAAGTCCTAATTAGTTAGTTATTTTGAAAACAAAACCCAGGGACTTGTATGATATGCTAGAGGACGCTATAAATGAGATGTGTGAATAAAATGATAACATTGACTTGATCAACTTCACATCTAATTCATCAGATCATGAACACAAATTCACTACTAAAAATATGATTTTTTATGACGCACCTTCTAAGACGGTTCCTAGAAAACCGTTTTAGAATATTTGGCGGTGACATTTTTGTAAATAACATGAGATGTACTAAGACGGTTTTTTGAAAACCATCTTAGAAGGCTGTCATTCTAAGACGATTTTGTAAAAATCATCTTAGTAGATTTTCGCTATTTTTAATATTTAAATGTAGTGTCTCGCGCTCTCCCATGGAAATACTTATTCTCACTCTCCAAAGATGAAACCCTAGCCCTAAACTTTGAAACCTTCTTTCTCCCTCCCTCCGTCTTCATCGTTTCCACCCTTCTTTCTCTCTCTCGTCTCACTTGAAACTCCGCAACCCAATTTTGTTTTCTTATGACCCAATTCCAATTCCATTCTTTAGGAGATGAATCGAAATGGCTAACAACAACATCAACAAGCAGCTCAAGCCATCTCTAGTGGAATCAGCAGACTTCGTCGCATCTGAGCCCACGCGCCATGTCGTCCTCCTTGACCATCACGAAGCTGGCGTGCGTCTCGTCCATACTCTCCTGGCGTGCGGGGAGGCCGTTTAGTGTGGGATTGCAGGTTCTTAATTTGAGTTTGTACAAGTTGTTTTAAGGTGGGTGCTTTTGCACTACACTTTTTGTTGTTGGTGCTTCAGCCATTGTCTACGTTCTTGAAGGTTAATTCGGCTAGAAATTGTCTAGAAATTGCTACAGAGGGTGGATCTACATCAAAGCCCACTGTTTTCAATGTTTCTTGGAAATTCCCATTGTTTTTTGATTTTGGGGTTTGTTGTTGTGTTGCGGATGAAGCTGTGGTGTGAGATTAGTGAAAAATTTATTTCCTTTTTTTAAAATTTGACGTGAGTTGTTGCCCTAGGATGATTGTGAAAATTTTGCAAGTTAAATTCTTGAATTATATCTTCAAATGTGTTCTTAGTGTTACCCCTCATTTTCCACGTCTTTGGTCTATGTTGGAATCTGAATTGACCTGTTGGTTATGCTTCTTATGCATATAATGAACTAGATTTCTCCTTTTTTTAATCGTTTTTGAATAGAAAATTGAAGTTATTTCTGTTTTCTCTTTGTGGCTGTTGGTTTTTCTAGGTGATATCAATGTCAACTCCTGCTAGGAAAAGGCTCATGAGAGATTTCAAGAGGTTGCAACAAGACCCGCCTGCAAGAATCAGTGGGGCACCTCAGGATAACAACATAATGTTGTGGAATGCTGTCATATTTGGGTGAGTTGAATTGAAATTGGATAAAGAGAAATTGTTCTGCTTACTTGAATAACATAATGCACTTGATAAGATGACCTCACAATTTAATAGTTAGATAAAATCTACTTGGTACAGTCCAAAAGCCGTTAAACATTTCAGACATACAAACAACAAGAGTCTCTCTCCTTCATTCCAATTTTGTGTTGTACATGCTATGTTTCATCATAAAAGCTTCAAGTCTCTAAAGTGGTTTGAAACTTGATTCTGGGAAGGGAGAAAACTAAACTTGTATGGTTGTGATGGTGGAGTAGAATTCTTATTATGTTTGTTAATAATTGAAGTGGTTGTGTACTGTTTCATTAGTGAAGCTTGTGGTTTCTTGGATAAAGCTTTTGAAGAATAAGAGAGAAGCCAATATGAAGCACCTCCAGAGTGAATTGGTCCAGTTGCTTCACTCTGGCCACAGCCATGCTGCAAGAGTCTAGGTAACTTGGTTATTAAAGTTGAGTTTTGACTCTTAATATGTTCTTTTTTCTCAATCTATTATTATCAATTAATGAACTTCTCCTGTTTTGCATTTTGGTTGAACATTTAGTCAAGGAAGAGAAGACGATGGCATCATATGATCTTATTAAGATATACTGTGACCTTATTGCAGCATGCATGCAGATGATTGAATCACAAAGGTATTTTAAATTCACCTAAATATAACTTTAGCACGCGTTTTTAAATCTACTATATGTATTCTTGTGATCTTGTCTATGTTAGAGGGATATGGCGAAATTTATTATCCTGGATTATTATTTATTTTATTTTTTATATCTTTCAATAGTACAACTGAGAAGTTATTGTAGTCATGAATGGGGCTGGATTAGAGACACAGTGTCAATTTTTTTAAAGCTAGAATTTATTTTGATAGAGTTGATTTCAAATCATTATATCCAAATTTTAACTAATAGTATTAGAGTGTGGCATGTTAGAAACTATGTGTTAGAGAGTATATTGCTAATTTTCTATCAATGTTCTTGCATCCAAATTCATTTCAAATATATTGAAACGTGTGTATGGTGCGAAGAATTCATGTGAAATACAATTATTTTAACAACTGTACAATACAGAGTGCAGCCTCTGAAATTGTTCACCAAGTCTTCTAATAACTTCATGTGTATGGCGACACTACTAAAAAATATAGATTTAACATCGCACGATTAACATCGGTTTTTCAAAAAACCGATGTTAAGAAAAGCGCGATGGAATTTTTGTAAATAAGTCGAGTTAGTTAACATCGGTTTTGTCAAAATCGATGTTAACTACTTGATCTTAACATCGGTTATTTAAATAACTGATGTTAACAGAAATCACTTGGCTAACTTTGTCAAAATCGATGTTAACTACTTGATCATAATATAAGAAGGTAATAGAAATCACTTGGCTAGACTTGTTGTTGATAGGAGGAGCATAAATGAAGCACCCAAAATTAGAAAAAGAAAACCATGGATTAAAGCAAATAAGAAAAGAGAAACAGATGGGAAAATTAGGCTTACCAATAACTTTGTTAGAGGACGAAGATTCCATCCTACTTAAAATTTCACTCTAAGATATACACAAAAATTGACTTCAATTGGATACGATTCATGTATCAAAAGCTTTAAATGGTTGAGCAAGGTAGAGACATAAACCCAAAATTAATTTTCTTGGCCTACAGATGATGAAGGGGACATGTTATTTAGACCCTAAAATAATCTCTACTATAGACATAACCACTCTACAAATAATTCCATTGTACAGAAGCTGAAACAATTTTTTCTTTTATGATGTATGGACACATTTTTTTTTAGAATTTTCAATGACAAAGTGAAAGAATGCACATATGAACACATAGAAGCAAATGAATTAGTAATTAAAATCAGCAACACACAAGACGCTTTGCATCCAGTGGGCACAATATTATCTAAAAGTTAGAAATCAAACATAGGATGTTAGGGAACTATGTAACTTTAGGTTACTTAATTAGTTTACTGTACTTTGCATTACATTTTTTACAATTGTTGTTTCATTTTAACATTGAATAACCTTTGTTGATAGTTATTCATAGTTATCAATTGATTTTTTTACAATTAATAGTTTACTAGCTAGTTTTATGCTAAAACCTATTTGAAAGCAGAATGCAAATCATATATGTTGTGTGGTCTGATTTTAAATTTACAGGTTAAATTTTGGTTTTTTTTTTTTGTAAAAACTGAGAGAGTATTTAAAAAAATTCTTGAAAACAACATCGGTTATTTATAGAAAACTGATGTTAACTTATGTTAACATCGGCTTTTTGAAAAAAACTGATGTTAACGATTAACATCGGTTTTCTGTAAAAAACAAACCGATGTTAAGGTACATTAACATCAGTTTTTCCAAAAAATGATGTTAACTATCAACATTAACACATATATTAACATCGATTTTTCCAAAAAACCGATGTTAAGTTACGTTAACATCAGTTTTTTCAAAAAACCGATGTTAACTGTCAACACTAATACATTTTTTTGGGTGTAATTCTTATTATCAACATCGGCACTTTCAACATTAGTTAAAAACCGATGTTGAAAGTCATAAATAACCAATGTAGAAAACATATTTTCTAATAGTGCGGAGTCTTTTTCTCTTGTGATGAACAATTATCCAAATTTGTGATGGTAACATAATGCAGTTTTTTATTTTATTTTATTTTGTACTAGATCAAGTGTTATATGTAGCACTGTCATGAGATGGGAATCATGCATTGAGATGGAAGACCAATTATGCCTGGCAGGACAGAGGTAACAATTAGCTAACTTAAGCGTATGATCATGAAAGATTTTTAGATTTCCATTAACAATTACTCCATATATATATATATATATATATATATATATATATATATATATATATATATATCATACAGGTGAATATTGTTAATTTATTTATTAGCAAATGGATGGCACTAAATAAGATTTATTTTAGAGATCTTCTTTATAGTATTTTGGAAAGTCCAACTCTCTATGTTTTGAATTTGACGAGGGCCAAAAAAGTTAGTGGAAACAAAAAGGAAATAATAAGGAACTATAGAGGACATCACAATTTAAGGAAATAAATACCTTGTCGTCCAATTTTTAAATTAGGAAATTGGATACTATTTCTTCTAGTTTTTTGGTTAAAGATGCTTTTTTCCTTTTACGTATGACTCCGAGAGAGAAGGTTACAATATTCATGTATGCTCATGTCTCATGCATGTTAGAGGAATTCTTGGTTTTCTTTTCTCGTCTTATAATTCTATTTCCCCTCTCTCTTTTCATTCTTTTCTATTTCCCCTCTCTAACATATTACAATAACCTCTAGAATTTAAAATGTTAATTTTGTTTTTTTTTCTCACTCTTTTTATCCCCTCTTCTAAGTTATGCATTAATTGGTTATATAACTAGTTAAAGATGTAACTGGTTATATAATCTAGTTATTAATTAATTATGACTATGATTATTAGAATAACTAAACTATGAGCATCCCTACGAAATTGTTATGTACCATTGTAGGAAAATTAAAAAGAGATGAATATATAGTTTAGAAATGAACTAAATTTCTGGACCAAATAAAAAGAGATCTAAACTAAGTATAGGTCAAGCCCAAATTTGATGCATAACCTTTAGCAATTATGGCCCAGTTACAACTTGAAAGTAAATTGGCCATGACAAAGGCTTCCGGTTGTTGTCCATGAATGATACTACATGCATTCGATTTTTTTAAAGGTATTTTCACAATAAAAAAACTGAGACTAATTTCTCAAAAAACTAGAATATCATGATACATTTCTCTTCTCCCACGTGTTGCTTTATTCACATACCATAAATTAAAATTCTGACATATACTTAAAAGGATTAAACTACATGCTACTTGTGTTACACATTGTGGATACACCAAAATTTTTAAATACAAAACAAAGATGAGATAAATTCTCTCATGGAAAAAAATTATTTTGGTCCTGAAATGTCACATTAGTCCTGAAGTTAAGAAAATTTAAAATAATTTTTTAGAATATCAAATAAGTTTCTAAATATTTATTTTTATTTTAATTTTTAAACATGTGTTAATATTAATAATTAGGTTATACTACTTTTTTGAATTTTGAACTAAAGTGATCAAAAAATTGTATTTTCAGAATTTTTTTCTTTTTTAAATTTTCTTACATTAATATTGTTCAATTCATTCTTTTCTAAGAATATTTTCAACCCTTTTGTTTTATTGGTGGTCATATATCCTTTTATTTTATTTTGTTTTATTCCCTTTTCATTTTTTTATCATTTGACCGAACAAAGTGAATGATTTTTTTTAAGTACCCATAATATTAATATTAGAATGAAATATCCAACAATAAAAGTTGTTGACAAAAGGAAAAGATATAAGAAAAGGGAGTCTAATTCTATTTACATAAATTATAATATAAAGTATGGGCTGGGCTGATATAGTTGATTTAAGCCCAAGCCCGAGCATAAAATTGTTTAGGAACGTGAAAGGCATAGCAGCGTTGATTTCACCATCGCCATGGTTTTCTTTTTCTCTATTGAGGTTGTCATTGGGAGCACTCAACCTAACCATTCAAGTTGTAAAACCACATCAGTAGACAAAAAATTGTGATTGTGAACCCACCACTTTAAAATTATACTGTTTGTGATAAAAAAAATATTCCTTTTATATTTAATTAAGTGAAAAAATGAGTTGTATTATTCACTTTAGTCGTGTCGTCTACGTATATGATTTTCTAACTCTTAGAATTAAAAATCATTTTTCAAAAAATATATAAGTTTTTCAAAAAAAAAAAATTGCTCACTTTTTCAATAAGATGCGAGTAGTAAAATAGTTTCATTTTACAACATTAAGGAAATATATATTTTTGTCGACTGATTTAACATGTTATTTTGTTAGAAAGCCATTGGACTTTCAGTGTCATCGAGGCCATAGAAGAAATAAACAAAATAGCAAACAACCTGTTAGTGTGAGCATAGATACAACTGGCCTTCAATTTTATGCAGTTGTAAGTATCTTTATTTATTGACAAGTGGTTAATTGAATTTGATTGTATATATACTGTCTTGAAAGATTACTCAAATTTGAAAATTTTGGGTACGTGCAATTAATGTTTAGAAGGTTGTCTATGCTAATTTTATACACTACTAAAAAAAGCATTTTCTATGACACCAAAACAAAAACAGTTCCTCAAGAACTCTTTGTTACTTTGGATCATGAAGATTTGTCTCTAAGAGCAAATTAAAGGTGAGTTTAGTTAGAATTGAGCAATCTTGATTTTTTTTGCTTGATCAAAGTTTTATCATTTTTTATTCATAATGTGCATAATACATGCAGCTAGTGAATGTCATGCTAAGATTGTACCTCCAAATTCAAATGTTTGAGACTTTGTATAATGCAGTTGTGTGATACAAAGTTTTTCTATTTGCATGTTGTACATTGCAGATGAAGCGAATCAATCCATTATCATAAGGTCAGCACTCAGCACATTAGATGATTTGTTTTATGCACGCCTCTTAATACATGTTCCTAAACTCATATTTTTTTTTGGTAATAAGAGTTTATAGTCACTAGTATACTTGTTAATAATCGCTGTTAGAATTTTTTTTATAGTGGTGAGAGTGGATCTGGGAAAACAGAGACAACAAAAATTGCTATGCAATACTTAGCTGCTCTTGGTGGTAGTTGTTCTGGAATAGAAAATGAAGTTCTCCTGAAAAACTTTATACTAGAAGCTTTTGGGAATGCAAAAACATCTAGGAATGACAACTCTAGCAGATTTGTGAGTTTGCATTTCTTTTCATTGTAGTGGAAGGAACCTACTCTATTTTTTCTTGTTCTATAAGATTTCTTTAAGATTTGTGGATGTTGTCTAATGGCTGAGCAGTTTAGTTGATATTCATTTTTAATTGGGTGTAGGGGAAGTTGATTGAAATTCATTTCAGCACAATGGGGAAAATTTGTGGGGCAAAAATTCAAACTTGTAAGACTGTTTGAGTTAAATATGTTTACATAAAATTAGCTCTTTTCTGATACAATAATATATTCATTGAGAAAGAGAATAATATTACAAGAACATTGGAGGACATGGGATCTTTTGTGAGGTAAAAGAGGAAAATAAAGCAACAAAAGGAAATGTTAAAACATGAATGGAGCAAAACTGTCCAATCCCTCTGCATATCTCTGTTAATGAAACACTTGTGGAAGTAAATTTTCTTTAACTTTTGAAATGCTCTAGCAATTTGATTAGGTAAGTGGAAAGACATTTTCTTAAGTAAACTATATTAAATAAGTTATAGTAAAACTATTGTATTTATGTATTTACTATAGCTTTGCATGACTATGAATCATGACTAGATTTTCTTCATATACTGTTGAGTATTGAGACAGCAACACTAGATTTTGGTATATGGTTTGTTGTAGTCAGCAACTTGACCCAAGTTTATGTACCAACTTTATTTTCGTACAATGATTCTATTTAATGGTATTTATATCAAAAATATCTTATGAAATTTTAAGGGTATATAGTTAGAGTGTGAGGTTGTAGGTGCTTGTGTGTGGCCAATGGAGGAAGTTCAATTTTTTTAATATTTTTTTAAAAAAATACATTCTAAGACGGTTTTCTCATAAAAATATCTTTGAATCCTCAATATATTTAATTTTTTTTAAAGGGAAACACATTCTAAGACGATTATTCAAAGAACCGTCTTAGAATGTTTACATTCTAATTTTTTAAAAAAAATTATATTCTAAGACGGTTATTGAAAAATCGTCTTAGAAAAGCTATATATTCTAAAACGATTCTCAGGAAAATAACCATCTTAGAATGTTCATCTTTTCTAAGACGATTTTTCAAGAACCGTCGTAGAAAGTTTTAACTTTTTATGACGTTGACTACAAAGACAGTTCAAAATTATCTTTAAAAATATCTTAGAATCAATGTAGAATCATCTTTTTGTAGTAGTGATTGTCTTTGGAAAGAAATGACTTAGCCCAATCCAAAAGTAAAGGAAATTTTGTGGTGACTATGAAAAGAAATGACAAGCCAAATTTACTACTAAAAGAAGATAGTCATAATTTAATAGATGATGAAGAAAGTGAAGACGACAATATTATTGATTTAATAGACGATGAAGAAAGTGATCATTTTATTGATGAAAATGATAATAGTGATGATAAATAATTAATGTTATATATTATTTTGTAAATCAAAATTTATTATTAGCTATGCATAATTTTTTATAATTAAATGTTATCTTATCTTGTATCTTTCTTTGTAGGGAGTCATTTTAATGAATCATGCATAACACATGAATTTAATCTTTCACTTACATTTTAATTCAGAATATTATTGAGAATTTGATTAAAGATCAATAGGGAACATTTAAAATTTAAAAACATGAACAAAAATGGCATCCTTCCCTTAATCACAATATATATGGAAGAAAGAAGATCAGACAATTGGATCACATGACCACCTTATTTCAATTTTTATATTTTTTATTTTGAAAAGCCGTTAAAGAAAATTAAACCAACTCATGTAAAATATAAAAAAAAAATATTTTTTGTCTTATTTATTTAAATTTTACTATTAGATAATTTAAAGATAAAAATAAACTAACCCATGTGCTAATGGTTTGACAAGTTCACCAAATGTCCAAGTAGTAAAAACTCGGAAGTCCGAGTGTCGATTTCCACAGGGACTTTGTTTTGAACTTGTATTGTATAATTTTCAATTTATAAGAGAAGAGATAAAGAGAGGTAAAGGATAAATAAAGGGAACAATAAATAAAATAATATGAAGAAAAATAATCAACAGAGAATTCAATGGGATGAAAATGTTAGGACCTAGCATGCCTTGTTTGCCTAAGATGTATGATTTTTGGATTTTTCTTTATCAATCAGGTAAATTTATCCTACCCACATCTATTAGATTACTTGCCCCTGATGTCTCACAATGACAAACCTATTTTACCTATCTATCTTCCAAATGCCTTTGCAAAGATTCAATAGATAAAATGCATAAAGTCTTAATTCTAGATGCGTGCTTTGATGCATGAGCATAATGCAATCATTCTATGCCTAGCAATGATTTTATTATGATATCTTTTTCTTTCAGTTCTATTAAAAGTTATCCTCTGTCGAGCGTCTAACCCCTAAAACTGATGCATGCATACCTTCTTTGTATTCTTATTAAGGATTACCCTCTGTCGAGCATCTAAACCCTAAAACAATGTAAAGATGTGTAATGCATGAAATTAAAATGGGAAAAGATAATAGGATAGAAAACACCTGTTGCATTGATAAATATGAAGTACATCATACATCTCTTGGCTTTTTAGGCCTGCCAGACCCTAACTATGGGTTTAGCCTCTCATAGCCATGAGGGTCTTATGCTGAGATAGGGGTATAAGAACTGGTGAGGGAGAAGGGATGGAAGAAGAGAATAGAGAAAATGATGAGAGAGAAGAGAGAATTCCTTAAGGAAGAGATCTCAGGCTTTAGGTGTGTATAAGAGTGCTCTGAGACTCGGTGTGTCCTTTTTCCTTGGCTTGATTCTCTTTTTATAGTTGATGGAGTGGACTTGGGTCTGCGTACTTGTGCTTAGTGCCCTCTGCTTGCTTAGCGCAGGTGTCTATTTTCGCACTTAGCGCGCTCTGCTCGCTTAGTGTAGGTACCAGTTTTCGCACTTAGCGCGCTGAGCGCATCTTGGGCTGGGCCTGATGCTAGAATTTTCATCTTCTTTTGTATTTTTTCCATCTTTTTGCTTTTAATCCCTCCATTTTTTATATCTGCAAGCCGTAAATAAGAAAAACATCAAGTCCTAACAATTAAACATGAATAACTGCTAAATAATTATTTATAAAGATATTTTACTCTATTTTCATTATAAAAAAACAATTCATATTTAGCCGTTATCACCATGGAAAAGATAAAAAAAATATTAATTTTATATATAAATAAATTTTTAAATTTAAACATTACTGTTAAATAATGTAGTTCTATCAAAGATAAAATTTCACTAACCTATAAGAAAGATAAAAATATATATTATCTTTTTGTTATATACTTCAATAAATTTTTAAGTTTAAACATTATCATTAGATAATTTAATTTTATTAAAGATAAAATTAAACAAACTGAGTTAAAGATAAATAATATTATTTTTTCTTAATGTTAAAATATATTATATAAATTAGTGGTGTGGTAAAAAAAATGATAAGAAAATAGGATAAAAAAGATTTTGAAAGAGAAAATTGATTGTATGAAAAATATATCAAATAATAAATTATAAAATTTATTTATTAAATATTGTTATTTTATCATTATAAGATATATGTAGTGTTTTAAACCAAATTTAACAATAAATAAATATTAAAAAGATTAACATATAGAGTAATATATATATAATATAGTGTTTTTAATATGATCCAAAATATTAAAATGGTTTAATGGTTTAAGTTGTGAAGGGGAAGGTAAGGGACTTGGATTCTAGTCTTATATTTACCAATTTAAAATATTTTTAAAATTATAAATCATTTTACCACATCACTCATTCATAATTAAATTATAATTTAAAATTTTGAGAGACAACACAAAATTATTCTATTTTTAATTGTAAGAACCCCTAAAAAATTGTAAGATTTTTTTATAAAAAATTTGACAAAAATCAACTTATATAAATATGTGATTTACATGAAATATAATTGTATGGTGGCATAGTGGAAGTAAGGGTGGTTTGTGAGAGGAAGGGCTTGAGTTCTAATCTAATGTAAGAATTTATTGTTTTTTCATTCTCATTTAATATATACAAATGAATATGTGATAAATTAATATTATTACAAATATTTTAAATCTCTTTGCTCTTTAAATATTTTAAATCTCTAGTTATGAATAAGTTGTCACTAATATAATAATCACTAAATGACTATTTCATGATCTCTACTAATATGATGAAATTATCTACAATTGTAAAGTAAATGACAATTTTATAATTGAATGTAATGTGAATCAAGCAGGTTTTGATGATGCCAAAAAGAATTTACTTGATAATAATTGTTATCATAAAAAAGGGGAGAATGTAAATGTATGAATACAGGTTTTTGATGATGTCAAAGTATAATCAAACAAGATTGTTTCAAGAAACATGCAAAGTTAAGCAAACAGAGATTGCTTCAAGAGTAATTCAAGGTCAAGCAAACAAGATAAAAAAAAGAAGATAAAACCTTAGTTTATTTGTTAAAAGAATCTCAATGGTTGTTTAGTTTTGGCCTCAAACAATTATTTTCAAACCAATCATGGCACTGGTAATTGATTATCAGACATTGTAATCGATTACCAGAGACAAGATTTCAAATGAGTTTTTCAAAAGGGTTTTAAAATTTGAAATTTAAATCTTGTAATCGATTATCACATATTTGTAATCGATTACTAGTGAGAAAATTTCATAAAAGCTTTTTGAAAAAACACATCTCTTCAAACCATTTTTGAAAAGTCACAATGGACCTATATATATATGTGTGTGCCTGACTTCGAAAAAGAAAAATAGAGAGTTTTAAAGAGAACTTAATTGTCAAATCCTCTTTAAACAACTCTTGGTCAAACACTTTCAAATCTATTGAGAATTCTTCTAGGAACTTTAATTTGTATCATCTACTTTAAAGGAGAGAAATTTTTTTGTTCATCTTAGAAACTCAGTTATAATCAAGATACTATTTGTCTCTTGGATTGTAAGAATCTTGAAGACAAGGATGAGGGATCTTCAATTTGTATCATCTACTCTAAAGAAGAGAAATCTTTTTGTTCATCTCATAAACTCAGTTGTAATTAAGAGACTGTTTGTCTCTTGGATTATGATAATCTTGAACACAAGGGGGAATCCTAAGGTGTGTTCAAAGTCTGTAAAGGATTTACAGAAATAGTGGAAAATCTCAAGTGGGTTGCTTGAGGACTAGATGTAGGCACAGGAAGTGGCCGAACCAGTATAAATTGAGTTTGCAATTCTCTCTTCCCTTATTTGAGTTATTTTATTACAGTTTTCTTTGTCTTACGCGTTTAAAAGAACATTATTAAATTGATTGCTTCTTCTGCTTATGCATTCTGAGCCTATCATATATCATTTAAAAGAGGGTTAAAATTTGTTAGTGGAAAATCTTGTAAGACTTAATTCACCTCCCTCTTAAGTTATTGAGGTCACTTGTTCAACATGTAATATAATACAATTACATTTTATCACTATTGTAATTATATTAAATAAATATTTATTATAAATTTAATCACTTATACCCCAAACTAGTGACAAATAAATAATTTATAAATAACAAAATACTATAAATAATAAAGTATTTGTATAAAAATTAAATACTAAATTTATAAATATAATAAATAGCTAGATTTAAATTTATTACTAAATATAATATAGTTAAATTTAATAATTTTAATATGTGATTATTAAATAGGCTTAAATATGTTTTTCATCCCTAATAAATATCTGATTTTGTATTTGTTCTCTAATTAAATTTTTGTTTCGCTATGAGTCTCTAAAAAAACAATAATTTTGTTTTTGGTCCTTGATCCTTCTTTTTAGTCCCTAATAAATTAGCAAATTTTGTGTTTGCTTCATGATAAATATTTTTCATTTGTTATTAATATAGACTAAAATAAAATTTGCTAATTTATTAGGAAGTAAACACAAAATTTTCTAATTTATCAGGAACTAAACAAAATATTAAGGATAAAAAATAAAAGTGTTATTTTATTAGATATTCAACACAAAACAAAAATATATTAGAAAGAAAACACAAAAATCAGATATTTAGTTGAGATAAAAAAATATATTTAAGTATATTAAATATATGACTTTTTTTTATGAACCTATATATGTAGAGAAATGCTGACGACGTACTCTATGACACTTCCTTTATGATTGGTTATAATTTATTTGAAATCATCATTTTTTATAGATTTTAATTTTCATTTAATAATTCTCTCTAATTTATATTAGATGAAAAGTAGAATCTACTAAAAAAGAATTTTTAAGAGAGTGTATGAGAGAGTGCCCCTAGCACTCCTCCCTATATATATTATTGAAAAAATGAATTAATCGATAATAAGTCATTCCAACTTAATTAATGGAGTATATTGATCTTATATGAGAGACAATCATACTAGAGTGAGAATTAATCCCTCCAGAATTGAATACAATTGCATACCTAA